>NC_056746.1:510490613-510820613 GCF_019279795.1 Protopterus annectens | reverse complement strand
TGATTCCTGGATAAGCACCAGGTGGAGAATCTTTTTCATTTTACTACTTATGATTTCTTTGTGTTTGGCTTATTAGCCTCCCTCATGTTTAGCACGTCCTTTGAAAGCATGCCTGGAAGGAATGAGTGCCTGACTACACAAGCTGTTAGTTTTAGTGTGGTCAGCTTTGGGTGCATTAGGGACCTTTTTAGGTCAACAAATCCATACACTATGGTTCTTCCAAGATGGTTGCACATTAACAGCTTAATTCTAGTTTTCCCAGTGTGAAAACAGAAACTTAGCAGAGAAAGCCAATGGAGCTAAATTTCTGGGTAAATTTCAGTAACAGGCTAGTAAGTCCACTGCCTGGTTGCCAGGAAAAAAGAAATACAGGGGACCTGAAGGAAAATCAGCTACAAAACGTTGACGAAAAAACACTGACTGGGAAACGTACTGCAGCTATTCAGCAAAAAGCAATGCAAGCTCCAGACATAACTTTCACTAACCTAGAGGAAAGTATAAGGCAACTGAACAGAGACCTGATTAAAATAAACAAAATACTGACGGAGTATATCAGTATATGCTGAAATTGATAGATATGGATGAATGTGGTTTTGTGGAGGGGAAGCAAACATTTGACAACATTAACAGAACATTGATGATCCAGAGGGAAGCAGAATGTAAGAAAATACCACTGTTGTTGGTGGGTCTTGATACAGAGAAAGCATTTGACAGAGTAAGCTGGGACTTTATGAGCAGGGCAATGGAAGCATTTGCATTCCCTGATAAAATTATAGGAGGATATATGAGGGATTGGAGGTGAAAATTAAAGGGGGGGGGGGTCCTGTCTGATAATTTTTTTTTCCATAATAAATTTTTATTAATATATATTTTCAAAATACAATAAAATCACACACATAATTCACTACTATTACTATCAAAACTATATACAATATCTACATGAAATGCTTCCATATAAAAATCGTCATTATTCCAAAAAAGAAGACACCAGGGAAGAAAAACAAAGCCAAAACATTTGTAGAAGTACTTTGCGTCCATACATATCATACATGTTTTCAAAACATTGTTTCCTCCACATATACATCCAAACTTTAATATATTCCTAATAACAGTATTATGCTAATATAATGTTAAAAACCTTTTCCCATATTTTCGGGTTATTAATATTTTTGTTACTTTACTTCAGGAGTAATTTATGTGCTAATATATGCTTTATAGCCACAAGCTTGAAATTATCCCATGATGTCTTGTCTGGTTCTAACCAGTTTGTAGCTATATATAACTTCATCAGCAAAAAAATATTCATACATATTATAGTTTGTGACCTAGAGAGCTCTCTTGGAGGAACATGTAGAATCATAAATTCCCATGATAACGTTGAACTTTGATAACCCATCTTTTGTAGTTGTGTTCTAAGAGAATTCCAAAGTTTATATATACACTTGCAGCTCCAGAACATATGAAGAAGATCCACCGTTTGATTTGTGCAATATGGACAAGTTGGAGAATTCCTAGGATTAAATTTGTGTAACCTAAGACGAGTATAATAAGCATTATTCCAAATCATCAACTGCGTATACATCAACTTTTGAAAAGAGACCGATTTTATTGTTAAATCAATTGCTTTTAATACCTGATTATCTGCTACTGTCATTTTGTTTACCCAATACTCTGACAACAAAATTTTATCCTGGAATTTTAAATCTTTAATTAATTTATTTGTTGTTGTTATAAATTTGACCTCCTGTTGGACAGCCTGCCACAATTCAGAGCATTTATCCACAATTCCAACTACCGGTTTAAAGTTTTCAAAATGACTCAGAGCAAGTTCTCTGATTTGTCTCATGACAACCATATAACTCTTAGGAAGATTCAATTCCTGCCTAACTTGCGAAGCCGATAAATGAAATTTATTAAAAACATCAATCAGAGTCAAATTAACTATTAATGGGAATTTACTAAGATCAATCAACTGATTATTTAGTTTAAAATTGGGATTCCTATGGAAAGGCTGAAAAACCATCATATATTGCAACAAGTCTACTGATTGGAATAAATTTTGCAAAGATGACACATATATTTTTAAGTGGTCCATAATCCCATACTTTATCAAACTACTTTTATCCAAAAAGGGTAAAGCTTTAGGATTTATGTTCCAATCTAGGATATGCTTGTAATTCAAGACCACCCAATTTGGTATCCACTTTGTACTAATTACCTCGTAATTAGCAATTCTTAAACACCTATTGGCGTTCACAATTAAATAGTATACTTCAAAATTCGGTAACTCAAGTCCTCCTCTACTCTTCGGGGTCATTAATTTCTCATACGATATTCTAGTTTTGTTTGGCTCCCAGATAAATTTAGCTAGATCTTTATGAATTTGTTTAAAAACTGTCTTTGTAATTGATACTTGAGCAGACCTAAAGATATACAACATTCGTGGTAATATAATAATTTTCACTATTGATACTTTTGCCAATACCGGTAATCTTAAATTCCTCCATCTGCCACAATCAGCTACTATTAGTTCCCATACTCATTTAATATTATTACTATAAAAGTCCTTATTATCCGTAGAGAAGCTAATACCCAAGTATTTGATATTTTCTTTACATGATATCTTCCCCACCAGGGACATTAATGAAAAAGGTTTAGGGGTTCTTAATGGGAAAATACTAGTTTTCTCCAAATTAATTTTATAATTAGAGACTTCTGAAAATTCGTTTATAACATTTAATATCTTTTCACTATCAGAAATTGGGGTTGTACAATAAATAATAAGATCATCAGCAAATGCCGACATTACTAATTTAGTCCTATAAAGTATTGGTGCACTATGATACAAATTTTGCTTAATATATAAAAATAGAGGTTCTAAATAAAGGTTAAACAATAAGGGGGACAAAGGGCAACCCTGCTGTGTACCATTTTTAATCTGTATTCTTTTAAAATAACTCCTATTAATATATAACGTAGTATACGGATTACTATATAATATTTGTAGTATCTGAATAAATTCCTGTGGCATATTGAAATAAGGCAACACATCAAACAAAAAGTTTATATCCACTCTATCAAATGCTTTCTGAGCATCTATTATAAGGGCATAAATATTAGAGTTGTTTTGTTTAGCATACATCATCATATTATATAATGTAAGTGTGTTATCACTAGTTTGTCTAGTTGCCATGAATCCAGCCTGTTCCTTAGAAATTAAATGAATCATAATCTTTTTTAATCTACATGCTATAATGGTAGTTAGAATGTTCATATCCACATTTATTAATGCTATTGGCCTGTAATTATCCGGGCTTTGGGGGTCTGAATTAGCTTTATGTATAAAGATTGTTTTTGACGCATTAAGGTGGGGGTCACTAATTTTATTTCTGATTATATAGTTAAATACATGAGACAATATTTTACCAAAACTATCAGCAAACTCTTTATAAAATTCAACTGTCAAACCATCAGGACCTGGTGACTTATGTACTTTCATATGTTGAATTACATATACTATTTCCTCTGAAGATATAGGTTTAATCAGATCACCTTGCAGACTCTCCTCTAATTTTGGAAAATTAATTTTTTGCAAGAATCTTTTATTCTGTTTATGTATAGACCTATCAATTTGACCCTCATAAACCTTGGTATAGATTTTTTCGAAAATATCAATAATATCCTCAGTTTTAGAATACATTGTATCATTGTATTTCCAAAATATGTACAGTTGTTTTTGATTGATTTATAATCCTTGCCAATGCTTTTGACGGTATTTGAACATTATTGGTTTCACTAAACACCTATGCTCCTGAAGTTACTCTACTATTATGCAGCAAGAAGAGATCCCTTTGATATTTCAACATTTCCTTCTCTGTTTGAGCATTAAAATTCTGAATCAGTTCTTTCTCGAGTAGCTTCACTTTTGTTTCTAATTTTTGAATATCAATGTTTTGCCTTTTCTTATAATATGAGGCTTTTTGCAAAAGAAATCCTCTAATTTGAGATTTAGCTGCTGCCCATTCAATATCAGGAGTATGTTCCTGAAGCTTCATCCTATCTGTTAAACCTTTCAGATATTTTACAATTCCATCTATTATATCCTTTTTATTTAACAGATTTGGATTAAGTGACCAATTGTAACCTCTATGCATTCTTGTATCTTTTAAATCTTTAGAAAACCTTAACGAAATTTTTGAGTGATCCGATAGATATCGAGTATGTATAACCACTACTGGTTCCAAATTAATTAATGCTTTGGATATCAAGAAAAATCTATCCTAGACCACATTTTGTGGCATGGTGAATAGAAGGTATACTTAATTGCATTATTAATATTATGTGCATAACAAAAGGGGTCATATAATTGAAAATCTTCCTTGAAGTCATTTAATGCTATCCCGGCCTGCTTATTAAATGCTCTTTGTGGACAAGACCTATCCAACTTTGGATTTTGATAGGTATTCCAATCCCCACCCACAATAAAATAATAACCATCATACTGTGTTAAGATTGGATATAATGATGTTATGAAACTTTGTTGGTCATTACATGGTGCATATATATTCAAAAGTAAAAGAGGTTTATCAAACGCATTATCTGATAAAATAACATAACACCATCGCCCATTTTGATCCACTTTAGAGTCTAAAATCTTGTCTTGGTATTGAGTTTTAATAATTATAGCTACTCCAGCACTGTTTGTCTTACCTTCTGATGCCACTACCACTCTAATCCAGTTCTTTTTCCTAATATCATCCCACTGATCATTTAACAAGTGTGTTTCTTGTAAAAATGCAAACAGTGCTTTGTCTTGTAGCAATATGTATAATAACAACTTCCTCTTCAAGTTCTGGAGCCCTTTAACGTTCCATGAGTCTAATTCCCACATTGACAGGTCTAATTATCCAATAATAGTATAAAAGGGAAATTATCCAATGGATATGTATTAACTGCATACTAAACATAATCTGGAAGCATTTCCTACATCCCGTCCCCAGCCAGTGCCTACCCACTTTACCCCTGGACCAGGACTTATATAGGTCTGGTATGTGAAAAAACATGAACAAGGTTAAAAACACAAACATATTTAAAAGCTTCATGTAATAAAACTTAAAACATTTCCTAAACTTACAACCTATATATTCTAACTTAGCTACTACAAAGTCTAAACTAAACATTCCCTAACAAACACTGCTATTGCTCTACAGCTTATGTTCCAACTATTAATTAAGCAAATCTCTATTGTAAGGTAGTATTACCATTTAAAGGAAAAAAAAAAAATTTAATATATTAACTAGCTACTTATACCTACCCCAAATATCTCTTTTGTTACAATCATTATTTATATACCACTTTTATTGAGAGAGAGAAAGAGAGAAAAAAGAAAACAAAAAAAAAACAGGCAGAAAAAAATAAATGCATCCCACATTATAATTCTGTACCATACACAGTGCCTGCAACTACCAATTGTCAAAGTTTTGCAATTGCATGCTTTAGTTCCTAACTATACTGACATTAATTGTCTGATTAACACCATCCAATAGCCACTATTTACCTATTTATATTCATATATATAGTGCTATACCTTGCACCCACTGCAGATATTGTAAAAATATAATTTGGTTCAAAACTATAAGCATAGGGAAAAAGAAACAGGAAAAACAGATGTTATTATATGCTTCAGGTACATATTCTAATGTTATTTACTTGTTAAAAAAAAAAAACATTAACACATTATGTCAGTTCTTTTCTGCTTCTCAAACCAGGAAACCATTAGTAATACTCGCGACGGGGGACCGCTTTCGCCGCCGGACCCCAGGAAGTGTTACATCGAAATCTACACTCTCAGCTGCATTCAAGAGATTTCCTGTTTACCACTCGACGAAAAAAGTTCGTAGAGGTCATAAAAGTTCGGAAAACGGCCAGCAGACCCTCGGATTATCGCAAACAAACAGTTTTATTGCTTTTACAGAAGCCTAAACGACTTAAGCAGGGAACAAAGGATTACCTAAGCCTCGAAGTATAGTAGATACTGGATCTGACCTCAGGAGCATGCCAGTCTCAACGGAAGTTTCTTTCAGCCCTCTGATGCAGGTAAAACTTTAAAACCTTCAGAAACACTCCCTTTGCCTCGTTTTTAGTAGAAACAGAGTATTTAATCCCATCCACCATAAATGTAAGCACATTAGGATATTTCATCTGGAATTTAATTTGCTTGTCAATCAGAAATTTACAGTATGCAGATAAAGACTGCCTAGCTTGCCTTACTTGCAGTGGTAAATCCTGAGCCAGAGATATTTTATTATTTTTCCACATAACAAAGCCACCATTCTTTTTTGCAGTAAAAAGTATTTTGCTAACATCTTGAAAGTTCAATATCTTAGCATATACAGGTCTAGGCATATTCGAAGCTTGTACCTCTCTCAGTGCTCTGTGTGCCCTTTCGATAACAATTTGTTTCACCCCATCAGCATCATTTAACAAAACTTCAAGTATTTGTGTTATAGTTGGTATTAGCTCTGCATACTGAATATTTTCAGGGATCCCTCTAATAATATTATTTCTCCTAGACCTCGCTTCTAAATCAATAAGTTTGCTTTGCATGGCTTGTAACTCCACATCATGTACCTTTGTTTTCTTCTCCAGCAAGTCTATTTTGTCCTCGGTTTCTGAAATTCTAGCCTCTGTTTTGTCCATTCTCTGCAGCAACTGATTACATGAAACTCCAAAAGTTTGTATTTGAGTAGTCAGTTCCTTTAACGCTTCTTGTATAGGCAATAAAGCATGTTTGATATCATCCATGTTCAGTGGCTGATCAGTTTTAGATCTAGTCTCTGGTTTCTGTTGTTCCTGCTGTCTAGTAATTCTTTGTTTTTTCGCACTCCCATCCTTTACTGGTGACTGTAATTCCAACAGCTTTGTTTTGGTAGTAGTTGTTTCCATGCTTTTTCCTTTTTTTTTCCTGGTTATAGACTAATTAAGTGTAGATGCATCTTTTTTGACTTTAATTTGATGTTCATACCTCTTGGTATCGACTCAGGTTACAGATTTTTCTCAGGTTTATTGAGGAGCTGCAGGTCAGCAGTGTTTACAGAATGGCAGCCATCTTTGAATCCTGTCTGATAATTTCTGCTTGTGCAGAGGAACCAGGCAGGGGTGTCCTCTCCTTTTTGTTATTTACATTATATTTAGAACCACTGGCAAAGAAAATAAGAGACTCAGAAATTCAAGGATATAAATGGTATGGTAGTCCAGAAAAGCTGGCTGTATTTGCAGATGATATTATATTATACGTGACAAAACCAGAAAGAGACATTACAGTGTTGTGGAACATTTTGAGAAAGTTTCAAATCTTTTTGGGATACAAAATTAATGAAGCTCAAAGGCAATAGCTGAAAATTAAGTACCCACACATGAATTGGTTCATCAATATCCATATGTATGGGGACAGGATAAAATGAAGTATTTAGGAGTATGGATTAAAAATGATTCTGGTGTGGCAGCTAAGGATATGTGGGAAGAGACTAAGTAAAAGATAATACAGAAACTGAAAAAATGGAAGCTCTGTTATATGGATATTGATAGCAAGATACAAGCAGTTAAAATGTTTTTAGTCTTATACACAGTTGAGGCATATTTTTATCAACCAGATGAGAAGCTGTGGATAGCAGTTAATAAGGAGCTGAAGGATTTTATCTGGGAGGGAAAGACAGTAAGAGTCAAGTGGGATAATCTGATTCTTCCCACAGAACAAGACAAATTGGGATTACCTAATTTAAAGAGGTATTTTAGGGCAACACAGTTAAGGATTGTTTGCATAGCACAGGCAGAAAATTATAATTCATAGTGAAAAGGGATGATGAAATGGGGGAAGCTCAAAAAAGGAGACACTGGGATTTTGGATGCAGACCTTTAAGGAGAATAACAATAATCATACAGAATACTACATTCATAAAGTAGCAGAAAGTATCCTAAAAGCTAAGCCAACACAGGATTGGAAAAAGGAGATTCTGCCACTAGGGATGACTGCAATTAGGGATACAGACAATAGACAAGAGGGGGTTGGAATTTATTGGAGAAAACTGAAAGCAATCAAGGTATTGGGAGCAAATAACTAGAGAGGGAAAGGTAATAAAATGGGAAGAGGCAAAGAATATATTTGGACTGCAGGCTAGAGATTTCTTTCCCTATCAAGGATTGATATCGGAGTATAGGCAAAGAAATGAAAGACCAGTACTGGTACAGTTTTTATTAGACTCTAGAACAGAAGCTGCCATTAATAAAAAAAATCTATCTTCCCAGTCCTTTCTAACCTCCTTGGATTGATTCTTGTAGTTATCATGCAATATTTTGTATGCTGTACTAATTATTCCTTTTTTAACAGCAGTTTCTGTTCTTGATTCTTCTAAATCCTCTACCAGTGCTGGTCTTTCACTTAGGATCCCCCTATTTCTTTCTGTTGGCCTATACTCTGGTATCAATCCTTGATAGGGAAGGCAATCTCTGGCCTGCAGTCCAGATAAATTTTTGGTCTCTTCCCATTCTTTTACTTTTCCCCTCTCTAATTATTTGCTCCCAATACCTTGGTTCTTTTGCCAGTTTTCTCAAATACATTCCAGCCCCCTCTTGCTTACTGCCAGTATCTCTAATTGCAGTCATCCCTATCAGCAGAATCTCCTTTCTCCACCCTATGTTGGCTTAGTTTTTAGAATGATTCCTGCTACTTTATAAATATAATATTCTGTATGGTTATTGTTATTCTCCTTAAGGATCTGCATCCAAAATCCCAGTCTCTCCTTGTTTCTTGAGCCCCCCCCCCCCGGGTTCATCATCATCCCTTTCCACTTTAAATTACAGGTTTTTGCTTGTGCTCTGCACAGGAGTATTAACTGTGTAGCTCTGAAATACCCCTTCAAATTATGTAATCCTAATCCACCTTATTCTATTGGAAGAATCATCTTATCTCACTTGACTCTTGCCATCTTCTCCTCCCAGGTAAAACCCTTCAGCTCTTCATTAGTTGCTATCCATAACTTCTCCTCTAGTTGATAATAATATGCCAGAAGTGTGTATAAAACTAAAGAGACTAGAAACATTTTAACTGCTTGCTTCTTACTATCCATATGCATATTGCAGAGCTTCCAGTTTCCCATTTTTTGTATTATCTTTTGTTTAATCTCTTCCCCCATATCTGTAGCTGCCACACCAGAATCCTTTTTAATCCATACTCCTAAGTACTTCATTTTATCATGTTCCCATAAATATGGATATTGCTGAACCAATTTGTGTATAGGTACATAATTTACAGCTATTCCCTTTGTTTTAGCTTCATTCATTTTGTATCCCGAAAAGATTTGAAGTTGCCTCAGAATGTTCTACAACACTGAAATGTCTTTTTTTTTCTGTTTTTATCAGGTATAGAATAACATATGCAAATACAGACAGTTTTTCTTAACTACCATACCAATTATATCCTTGAATTTCTGAGTCTCCTATTTTCTTTGGCAGTGGTTCTTAATATGCTGCAAATAACAAAGGCGAAAGAGGAAACCCACAGCTGGATCCTCTGCTCAAACAGAAGGTATCAGAGAGGAACCCACCTACTTTTTCTAATCCAGTCCCTTATATATTCCCCTTAGCAACTTTATAATTTCAACAAGGAATGCAAATGCTTTCATTTCCCTGATCATAAACTCCCAACTTACTCTATCAAATGCTTTCTCTGCCTTCAAGACCCACCAACAACAGTGGTATTTTCTTACATTCTGCTTCCCTCTGGACCATCAGTGTTCTGTTAATGTTGTCAAATGTCTGCCCTCCTTCCACAAAACCACATTAATCCATATTACCAATTTTGGCATCCTTTGGAATCTTTTCACAAGTATAGACATAAACACAATATATTAATCATGGTTTAAGAATTGAAATGGTCCTGTATGAAACTGGATCTGATGGTTCTTTACCCTCTTTAGGTATTACAGCTACCACTGCTTTCTTACAGGATGTTTGTGCTTCTTCTCCTTTTAAAATACTGTTAAACAAAACCTTCCAGATCTTTATCAGTTTCCCTCCTAGCTTCCAAACTTCAACAGGAATACCATCTATTCTTGGGACTTTCCGGTGGATTGGTTATACATCACCATTTTTATCTCCTCTCCTCCTATCCTGTTAGTAATTGAGCCTCATCTACCTCTAACCTTGGCATATTTAATGCTTCCATAAACATTTCAATTTGAACCTTTCTTGATTTCCATATTTCTCTGCTCTATACAGACATTCATAAAATTTCCAAAATATTTCTAGTACCTATACAGGATCTCTTGTTATCTTCATTGTTATAGGCTGCCTAAGTTTGGTGACAACCCTTTGTACATTCTGTTGCCCGAGTCGTTGTGCTAAAAGTTTTTGTGCTATGAAGTTATAATCAAAAAACAGTTAACACCAATCTTCTAAACAAATGCATATTATTGAGGTAATCCTTTTCTGTTTAGCATTCTGCAACTGCTCCTCTTTTTGTTCTGTCAGTTTCTCACTATTCTGCAACACATTAATATTTGTCAGTCCCTCTAAATATTACTTGTTAACCATATTTCTCTTTCATTTCCACCCTAGTTTTAAACTCCACTTTAATTTTATTCCACTCCCTAGCTATATTTTCAAAAGAAATTTCTATATTCTCTAATAATTACAGAATAATTTCACTACACATTCCTTAAATTCATATCCTTTTAACAGATAGTAGAGAAAGCACAAGTGTCTCAATTTTATTTCATTACAGTGCATTTTTAATTTAGTTATTATTAGCAGATGATCTGAAATTGTTATTGGATGCATGTCAAAGCATTCAATTAAATGCATATGTTCCTGTGAAATGTAAGTTCTGTCTAGCTTAGCCCAGTTTTTGTATCTTGGGGAATATGCAAATTCACTCCAAACTCCTACTACTGAATTCACATCTTCCGTGCCAAATATTTTCTTAAATTTCTTCAAACATCTACATGTCTTTGTTATGTTTTCCCTTCTGGGTCCTTCAGACACATCTTCACTGCTGAAAATTAAATTTCCATCCTCTTCTATAGGCAATATTCCCTGCTGAAAGCTGATTATTTCTCCCATAATTTTTTTTAAGCTCTGTTATAGCAGTTTTAGGTAGAATATAAACACATGCCAGTGTAATCCTCCTCCCTTGACAGTAGTTTTTTAATACTAAAAAGGGGTTACTGCTAAGGGGGGAACCCCTTAGTACTACAAATCTAGCATTATCTTTTTTATCCTCTTTTATCACTGCTGGAGCTCTGTCTGCAATTACCATAAGTACTCCTCTTTTCCTTTGTCCCAGGTATTGCATTGAGCTGTCCTGAAAACCTTTTTTTGTTAAATTCACGTTTAGTTCTTTCAAATGTGCCTCCTGCAGCATAGTTATTTCCAGTCTACATGTTTTTAACATAGTCCACTACTCTTTCTTTTTGTGTATATATATATATATATATATATATATATATATATATATATATATATATATATATATGTGTGTGTGTGTGTGTGTGTGTGTGTGTGTGAGACAACTAACATTTAAAGATAATACAGAAAGTGTCATTATGCTAAAAAGTTATTATTCCCATATTTTTGTTAAGTATCTAGTTCCAGCTTTTGTGTTACATGCATACACTAATGTTTGGTAGGTTGATCTTGTTGCTTCTTGTCATATCTATTTGAGCCTATGTCACATCTTACAAAACTTTATTTTTATTGAAAGCCCTCAAAAATAAATAGATAAAATAAATAAATAAATATGCCCCTAAAACCTATTAACTTGCATATGGAAGGTTATCCATGCTAAGATGAATGGTACAGCCTGTGCTTCTACTAAGTGTTTTCTGGTTTTGTCTCATCTTTGTTGCTCTCCCAGATTGGGAAAAAAAACTGGAATGCTTTCAGAAAACATCTTCTAGCCACTGAAAGAAAGTTTTAGATTCTGTTTTTTAATGCTCTTTATCAGATCATCTCCATGGAGACATGAGACCTAGATAGAGCTGCTTCTATAAGCATTTATTTATTTGCTGGAGGAAAACTATTACATTCAATGTTCTTTTTTTATTTATTTGCTTTCTGATAAAACTTATTACTAGATCAAGCTAAGGGCCTTAATCCAGTCATTTCCTTGTGTAAGAATGAGAAAAAAAACACGTACATTTTTCTTGTATCATGCTCTGTTGACCAGACTTTTCTTATTTTTTATGCTGCACTGCCTACATTTCTTAAAACTTAAGGAGAAAGAAAGAAGGAAAAAAAAGAGGGGGATCTATTTAGTATCCTCATTACACTTAAAAATAACTGAGAAAATTTTACTTTATAGCATGTGGACTATATTATGGATTATAAAAATACTACTGTTAAGAACAAAATTTTGTTTTATGTGCACTTAACTCTCTCCTTCCTCTTCCTCTCTCCCAAGTGTTCCTCCAAACATTAATGACATGAAATAGGGCATAGGCTTTAGAGTACCCTACAAGTTTAACAGAGTGAAGAAAGTCCATTTCCAGGTTTTCTTGTTATGTCATCTTTCACAAATAAAATTGTTTTGTAATCCCACATTTGTCAATTTCCAAGTTGCTGATTTTATTTCTGTTTTATCTCCATCTCCCAAATCCAGTTTCTGCTTCATTTCCAATGTACTCTCAGTTCTTCTATTTGACTCATGCTTTCTGTCTCTCAAGCATTTTCCATTGAAACATTGGAAAGGGTTTCACTAACATAGTCTCTTTGTGATCTATTACCAGAAGACATGAAGAAGAATCTCCTCCTGTTTCATAGCTCACTTTTTGTTGAACAAACATTTGTATTTCCTCCTTAGCATGTTCTGCATCAAGAAGTGATTTTATCCCTCCAGGAAAAAAATATTTGGAGGATAGCTGAGTACAGCAGCTTGAATCTCACATCTGCTTCTCAACATTCCCTGATTAATGGAATAAATTTACTCCTCTTCTGCCTGATATACAGTGCATAATAATTTTCCACAAACACTCTGCTGTCCTTCTACCAGAGTTTTGTCAGAATCAACTCCTTCTGCTGGTAGGACTGTATCTGTATGATTAAAGGTCTAAGTTTCTTTCTTGTGGCCAGGTTTGGAGCATACACACAATGTGCCTCTTCAATTAACAGCTCCTGCTGTGGAATACCAGTCGCTTATTTGTGCTTTTGTAAAATTAATACAGTCTGTGCCTTCCAGCTTCTCTGGTGTAGCAGAAAATCTCAGATTTCCCCTACATGCTCTGTTCTCCAATTCTATTATTTTTTGAAACATGTCTTCTTGAACAGTCTCATATTCAGCCAGCCCTTTCTTCATTTTGACCTCTGATTTTTGCCGTTTTATCACCACATCTGCATATCTGTTTAAAGCTTCTTCCATTTTTTCCAGCCTTTTGTTATTTGAGTTGATACTCCATCAGTGTTTCATTTATGTTAATCAGCTCTGAGTTCATTTGACTTTTTTTTCCTCTGGGTTACTGGAAGTCATGTTTTGCACCAATGCTGAAGCTTGTACTGCGTCTTATTAAACAGCTGCAGCATTCTTCCAGTCAGTGTTTTTTCCTCAACTTTTGTGATTGATTTTCTTTCACGTTCTTTGAATTTTTTTTTGCTGGCATCCAGGCAGTACACTTACTAGCCAATTACTGAAATTTGTCCAAAAATACGAGTTTACTGGCTCTCTCTTCTGAGTTTCTGTTTTCAGACTGGGAACGCTGAAATTAAGCTGTTACTCATTGTGCAGCTATCTTGGAAATCTTAAAGCTATTATGGAGCTTAAAAAATGTTGGAGAAATAATCAGAGAATATTACTTATAGGTGGGGACTGGAATCTGATTTGCAATAATGAAGATGCATCTGGGGCAGAGAAGGGAAAATATAACACAAAGGGTGGGTTTCTGAACACATTTATGAAAATATTTGGCATAGAAGACATTAATTTAGTAGTAGGAACTCAGAACATTTATATATTATTCCCCAAGATACAATAACTAGGCTAGACTAGACAGAAAATTATATTTCACAGGAACATGTGCATTTAATTAAGAACTTTGGCACACATCAGATAACTGTTTCAGGTATTGGACCAATAATTATGAAGATAAAAATGCAAGGTAATGAAGTAAAAATTAGTCAGTGGTACATCCCCCACTTGCATGTTAAAAAGAGAGGAAAGTAAGGAATGGGTAGTGGGAAATTATTCTGGAGTCATTAGGGAAGACAGAAAGCAGCCCAGAAGTTATAGCAAGTGAGTGGGATAAAATGAAATTGGAGATTAAAAATATGGTAGAAAAAGAGATATGGTTAAGAAGCAGCAAGAATTATTTAGGGGGACTGCCAAAGGTTAAAAGTATTACAGAATAAGGGAAATCTCAAAAAAACAAGAGGAGTAATTACTGAATGCTAAAGAAAAAATAAGGAAGTACCTGGATAGTATGCAAGAGTTTAAAAAGATTGCTTTAAGGAACTGGTTTTTTTTTTTTTTTTTTTTTTTTTTGGGATAACGCCAGAGTACAAAATCTTTTGGCAGAACAACTTAGGCAACAGAAAGAAGAAAGGGTTGTTGCCAAACCTAGGGAGACAATAACAAGAAAAATAACCAGAGATCCTGTAGAGGTTTTAGAAATATTTTGGATTTTTTTTTATTTTTGTTTAAAGTATAGAAGTGGGGAAATTAAGAAAAAAGCACAATTGTAAATATTCATGGAAAACTTAAATATGCCAAAGTTAGAGACAGATAAGGCTCAACAATTAACTGTTAAGATAGGAGGAGATGAGAAAAAATGGTGGTATGTTAGTAATCTGTGGGGAAGTCTTCAGGAGTAGATGGTATTCCAGTGGAAGTTTGAAAACTAGGAGGAAAGAAAGTGATAACGATTGGGAAGATTTTGTTTAACAGTATTTTAAAAGAAGGGGAAGCACTAACATCCTGGGGGGAAAAAGCTGTGATGGTTGTTAATACCTAAAGACAGTAAAGATGCACCTAATCCAGCTTCATATAGGTCTATTTCAATTTGAAAACATGATTATAAAGTGTTTATGTTGATTATGACTAAGAGAATGGTAATTGTGCTGCTAAAAATTGATAAATATGGATCATTGTTGTTTCGTGGAGGGCAGGCAAACATTTGACAATTTTAATAGAACAACTATGATCCAGAGGGAAGCAGAATGTAAGAAAATATGTTGGCTGTTGGTGGGTCTTGATGCAGAGAATGCATTCAACAGAGTAAGCTGGGACTTTATGAGTAGGGCAATGGAAGTGTTTACATTTCCTGATAAAATAATATGGTTATTTAGGAGGACATACGAGGGATTGGAGGCAAAAATCAAAGTGAGTGGGTTCCTCTCTTGTAAGTTGTGTCTGAACAGAGGGACCAGGCAGGGATGTCCCTTTGTTATTTGCATTATATTTAGAACAATGGGCAAAGAAAATAAGGGATTCAGAAGGTCAAGGATGTAACTGGTATGATATTCAAGAAAAGCTGGTTTTATTTGCAGATGATATTTTGTACCAGACAAAAAAACAAAAGGACATCTCAGTGTTGTGGAACATTCTGAGACAGTTCTGTTTGTTAATTTTATATAAAAAACACAAAGCTAAAACAAAGCAGCAAGATATAGTTGTAAATTATGTATACACACATGAATTAGTTCAGCAATACCCATATTTATGGGGACATGATAAAGTATTTAGGAGTATGGGTTAAAACGGATGCTGTTTTGACAACTAAAGATTTATGGGAAGAGACTAAATAAAAATAATGCAAAAACTGAGAAACTGGAAGCTCTTGCATATATATCTTACATATAGAGCACTGCTGAAATTTGAATGTGTCCCTTTTGCCAACTATAGGTGTTTCTCTTGTTTTTTTTTTTCTAAAAGTGTTATAAAATTACTGGCTTTTTATTACTAAAACATAGAGCATCTCCCACTACTTGCCTAATGTCACCACTGGCTCCTAAAAGCAAAACTGGTACACTTTTGAGTACAAAGACCGGGTGTGGTCCCTTTCTAGGCCATTAATGTTTTCTTTAGATAGTGGTGTGATGCCCCAGCACTGGCCCAGTAATCAAGGAGCCTCAATCCTCACCACTAGCACCAGTGAGGGATGTGCACATAGGGAGGATGACAAGTACACACACGGTAAAATACAATTTCCCTTAAGAGCACACAGAGATCACAGTCAGTCTGGGGTTGGTTTCTCTCTCTTTCTCCAGATCCCCAATAAGACTGCCCACTGGCACAGCTATAGGGTTCAGATCTCAGCCAAGTGGTCAAGCCAAAGCCTCCAGCACACTGTCTGTCCAACCAGTGCTTAGTGTCCCTGCCCAAGTATCTGACACACACACACACACACACACACACACACACACACACACACACACACACACACACACACACACACACACTCTTTGAGATTTGATTTATATACAAACACACAGACACTCCTGGGGAAGGCTGGCACAGGTTCTCTAGCTATGCTCCATTCTGCCCAGACTATAAGGTAGTACCAGCTGCCACCAACCTCTCTGATCAGTTACTAAAAGGCCCTTCCCAAAGGGTGACCAATTCTACTGTGTAATGTTACTATTATCCAAATGGTAAGTGTGACTAAGACGTGAAGACTATTGGAGCGACTTGTACAGTATCAGAGCTTAAATATCTGTATACAAAACCAGCCATAATTAAAAGGTTTAAATATATTTAATAAATAATAAAAGCACAGGACAATACTCATTAACTCAATGCAATGACAGTAGAGTTCAGAATCACAGGAAATATTTTAAAACAACATTGCAGAACAGTCAGATAAATACAGAAAACATCTAGACTACTCGTGCTATATTCCTATCTTTCTCTAAGAGATACTATGTCCTAAATGTCTTACTTACAAAGCCAGGCAGATATAGATGAGAAGTGCTGAAGAGATGTTTACAGGTCCAGAATAAAATACAAAATGCACAGACTTTTTTTCTGAGATGGTTCTTGCATTAATAATACACATTACTTCTGGGTTATCTAGATGACATCACTATTTGACACTTGCATCTCATTCCCAGGCTAAACAGATACCAACAGAATTTAACATGTCTCTGTCAAAAATACTTATCTCTCAGATGTACAGCTGCTAGGAAGTCACAGAGCAATACAAAAACACTTTACATATGAAACCTAGTAATTATCTCAGTCTTAAGACAATAGAAAGAGACTCTAGCTGTAGACATTCTGTCTCTTAGCTGAGATAAACTAACTTTATACACATCATAAAACTCTTTACTTATTTTCTTAGAGTTTACAAGTTAACTCTGTATATTCCAGCCTTATCATCAACACATACAGTTACACAAGCATGTAGTTTATACACATTCTGCTCTTTTCCAGCAGGGTGCACTGTGATTATAATATTGAAGCTTAGTACAGAACATATAGTTTTTTTACATTTCTAAGGCAAGCATACAAATCATATTACTATTCACAAATAACATAGAATTATTTACAAAATTCTATTCGGCTGGCAGGCAGCCTTCACAATTCTCCTCCCCTTGAAAACTTAAGCTAGTTTTTCAAGGGACCCTTGAGAAACGTTGCTTGAGAGGATTGAGCCTATCTGGGAATACCTTACCCCATTCTCTGTCTTGAGAACCTATCTGCACTGGCATTGCTAACCCCACTGTGGTGCAGCACTGACATATATGCTTGCAATCCTAGTCTCCACCTTAGTAACTTGGCCTTTTGCTGGCTGGCTCAATGTAACCATGTTAGGGGATTGTGATCTATAACTACAGTGAATGTTCTTCCATACAGATAAGGCTGAAGTTTCTGCAGTGCCCCCACTATGGCTAGACATTCTTTTCTACAGCTGCATAGCATTCCTCCCTGGGTTGCAGCCTACAACTGAGATAAACCACTGGGTGTTCTTCTCCCTCTGAAGAAATCTGGCTAAGTACAGCCCCCACCCCATGGTTCAAAGCATCTACCTGCTCAACAAATTCTTTGCTGTAATCTGGACTGGCTAACACAAGGGGTCCTCCCAAAACTTCTTTAAGTTTCTGGAATGCCTGCTCACATGCTGGGGTACACACTACCTTATCTGGCCTGTTTTTCATTGTCATGTCTGTGAGGGAAGCAGCTATGGTACTATAACTGGGGACAAACTTTTTGTAGTACCCTGCTGTCCCTAAAAATGCCCTCAGCTGTTTTTTGGTAACAGGTGCAGGCCATGCCTGAATGACTTCCACTTTGGTTGGTTCTGGACTGATCTCACCACTCCCCACTCTATGTCCCAGGTAGGAGACCTCTGGAATACCCACCTGACATTTGCTGGTCTTGATGGTCAACACTGCCCTCTGTAGCCTGCCCAGCACCTCCCTGACATGCTGAAGATTCTCTTGCCAGGAATGGCTGTAGATGACAATATCATCTAGGTAAGCAAGGACAAAATCTCCTGCTCCTGCAACAATATGGTCTACCAGCCTCTGGAAAGTTGCTGGGGGCATTTTTCATCCCAAAGGGCATCTTAGTGAACTCATACATGCCAAAAGGAGTCACAAAGGCTGACCTCTCTCTAGCACTGGGAGTCAAGGGCACCTGCCAGTAACCCTTGGCAAGATCAATGTTGGTAAGATACTTATCCCCACCCAGCTGCTCTAGGGCTTCATCTGTCCTAGGCATGGGGTAAGCATCTGACTCTGTGTGACTATTTAATTTCCTGTAGCCCACACAGAACCTGGTGCTGCCACCCTTCTTTGGCACCAGCACCACTGGGGAGGCTCAGGGACTGTTGAACTTCTGAATTACCCCTAGTTCCAACATTTCCTGTATCTCCTCCCTCAGAGACTGTTTGACTCTCTCAGGCACCCTATAAGGGGCCTGCCTAATAGGCCTTTGGGGTACTGTATCCACATTGTAATGCACCAGGTGGGTGCACCCTGGTTTCTCAGTAAACATGTCCCCACACTCCTGTAACACTGCTTGGATTTCTCAAATCTGGGTAGGAGATAGCTGCTGGGACATTGTTACCCCTTCCACTGAGGTGTCAGTCTAAGCCTCACTAAGAACATCAGTCACCAGGTCTCCCTCAGAGTCCTCCTGCAATCCACTGCCAATACTCAGCACAAGGATCTCCCTATCATGGTAAGGTTTCATCATGTTAACATGGTACAATTTGTGCCCCTGCCTCTTGCCTAGCATTTTTACCATGTAGTTAACATCACTGACTTTCCTTACCACCTTGTAGGGTCCCTCCCAAGATACTTGCAGCTTGTTGTGTCTGATAGGAATTAGAACCATTACCTGCTGCCCTACAGTATACTCTCTAGCTCGAGCATTTCTACCATACCAGACCATTTTCTGCTGTTGGGCTTCTGCCAGGTTCCCCTGGGCCAAGCCTATGTGTTCTCTGAGCCTTGTCCTGAGGTTTAGGACATATACCACAACAGACTCTTTGTGAGATTCACACTCACCCTCCCACTCATCCTGAATTAAGTCCAGAGGCCCCCTTACCCTATGCCTATACAGCAACTCAAAGGGTGAAAAACCTGTGGATTCCTGGGGAACCTCTCTGTAAGAAAACAGCTGGGGCAAATATTTGTCCCAGTCCCTCTTAAACTGGTCTGCAAATGCCCGTAGCATCGTCTTGATTGTACAGTTTAACATCTCACAAGACCATTAGTCTGGGGATGGTAGGGAGTGATCTTTAGATGCTTCACCCCACAGTACTTCCACAGACAAGCCAGCAGTTCTGACATGAAATTGGCACCTCTGTTAGTCAGTATTTCATTTGGGAAACCTATTCTGCTGAAAATCTCTAACAAAGCATTTGACACCTTTTCTGTCTCAATGGAGGACAGAGCCACTGCCTCAGGGTATCTCATAACATAATATACTACCACTAGGATATACTTTTTCCCTGCATAACTTGGGGTACTCAGAGGCTCCACAATATCCATAGCTACCCTCTGAAATGGCTTCTCAGTCACAGGCAAAGGCATCAAATGAGCTTTTACCATGTCTCCTGCCTTGTCTATCTTTTGGCACTGCTCACAGGTCCTGCAGTACCCTGTTATATCTCTGGAAATCCCATGCCAATAAAAGTTCTGCATAATATGTCTCTTTGTACGTTTTATGCCCATATGACCTGCAAAGGGAATATCATGAGCTGTGGCTAGAAGTGCCAGATGGTAGACTCTAGGCACTACCAACTGCTGTATTCTCTCACCCTGTACTCCTCCCTCAGGGGTCCACTGTCTAACGAGTAACCTTTTGCCCCAGTATACAGATTCCCCCTTCCTTTGAAAATCAGGTGCCTCACTAGCTACCTCTCTCAGGCCTTGTAATGTAGGGCCTGAGAGATGAGCCTGTCTCAACTCTCTCTTTGTAATGCTTCCCAGCTCCCCTTCCACAGGAAGTCTGGCATCCTCTGATAGCAGTACCTCACTGTCAGCCTGGGTACTACTACTTGCCTCTGTCCTTGCAGCCACTCTGTCAAAGGGAACATCAGTACCCACAGGCAGCTGTGGCTCACCTTCAGTCTTGCTGCTACAGGGTAGCTCCCTCCCTGAAGTAACCACCTCAGTAGTCCTGGTTGCAAATATGAGGTCTTTCTGGGTTTCCCCCAGGCTACCAGACCCACATGCTTGTCTCCAAGCCTGACTGCAGGTAGCTGCATGAACACATGGTACTGCATTATCAAAATCATTCCCTATCAGGACATCTGTAGGATGGTAGTTTGGTACCCTGGTTGTCTCAAGACAACCTACTGTTGGCATTTTGTCATTCCCACTTACTGGCTCTCCCAACTTTTGTTCCCCACCTTGCCTCTGTGGACATCTATATGCTACATGGCCCCACTGGTTGCATTTAGAACATTTAACCCTAGGTCCTGGACGTGTATCTGGACTAGTGGCTTCCCCTGCTACTGGCAAATTCTGTTGGGGCAGTCTGGACTGCCCACCATGGGTTCCTTTAGACCCATGAGCAGCACTGGGTGTCTCTTTCCTGTGCAGTGATGCCCTGTTTGCTAGGTATAGGTCTCCCTTCTTCACCAACTCATCTACAGCAAGGCATTGTCTATCAGCTAACCAGATCCTCATGTCCTCAGGCAATGTGCTAAGGGCTTGTTCCCTCACCAAAAGGTCTGCCAGCCTTTCAAAAGTGGTGACCTGACATCCACTCACTCATCTAGGAAAATAAGTGCTTGTTTCAGCAACATATTCACACACGCTGTCATCTGCCTTGCATCTATGCTCAGGAAACTTTTTCCTATAAGCTTCAGGTGTTAGCTTAATAAATGATAGCAAACAGTTCTTTACAACATTATAATTTAAAAGGTCATTATCAGACAGGTTGGACAGAAGAGATACAGCTTTATCATGGAGTAAGGGGATCAGAAATCATACCCAGAGCCTTTGGTCAACATTATACTGTTTGCATACCCTCTCAAACATATGAATGAAACTATCAAAATTATCCCCCTCTGTAAATTGTGGAAGGAATTTACTGACCTTTGTTGTTTCTGGGGTTCAGTTACTCCCTTACCCATTACTTCCATAACTCTGGTGAAGAGTCAGCATCTCTTTTTCATGTTGTCTCTGCCTCTCATTCTCCTCAGCTTCCAGATGTCTCAGTCTCTCTGCTGCTTCCATTTCCAAACGTTTGGCCTCCAACTCAAGTCTCTTTAGCTCTAGATGGATTTTTTAAGTCCTCTGTGAAAAGGTTGAGCTGTCCATTTTCTGAGAGTTGTGCATCCCCATGGCCAATCTGATCATCCTCCTGGTTGCTATTCTCTGATGCAGCTGTGACTAAAGCTGCAATTATGTCTGCCTTAGTCAAGTTGGCATGCACCAGTCTTTTAGCCTGGCACATCTCAGCCAACTGGCTCCTTGTCAGCTTGCCATACTCCTTTGCTGACATGCTTGCCTGCTCTCCCTGACTAATTAAGCTAACAAAATAAATAAACAATTGTGATATGAACTCTGGATGTTCACTGCATGGCTGATTCAGAGTACAAACACCTTCAGTGATCACTGTACACAAGCTACAGGAATTCACTATCCACACCACTACAAAGCAATTAATGTGTGATGTGGCTAACTCACCATTATCAACCAATTAATATGTGATGTGGCTATCCTACCACTGCCAGACTATTAATATGTGATGCCCTTGCACTGGCCCAGTAATCAAGCAGCCTTAATCCTCACCACTAGCACCAGTGAGGGACATGTCCAATGGGAGAATGACAAGTACACACACAGTACAATACAATTTCCCTTAAGAGCACACAGAGATCACAGTCAGTCTGAGGCTGTTTCTTCTCTCTTTCTCCAGATCCCCAATAAGACTCTCCACTGGCACAGCTATAGGGTTCAGATCTCAGCCAAGTGGTCTAGCCAGAATCTCCAGCACCCTCTCTGTCCAAACAGTGCTTAGTGTCCCTTCCCAAGAAGCTGACACACACACACACACACACACACACACACACACACACACACACACACACACACACACACACACACACACACACACACACACACAGACACACTTTGAGATTTGATTTATATACAAACACACGGACACTCCTGGAGAAGTCTAGCACAGGTTCTCTAGCTATGCCCCCCTTCTGCCCAGACTATAAGGTAGTACCAGCTGCCACCAACCACTCTTATCAGCTACTAAAAGGCCATTCCCAAAGGGTGACCAGTTCTACTGTGTAATGTTACTATTATCCAAATGGTAAGTGTGAATAAGACTTGAAGACTAGTGGAGTGGCTTGTACAGTATCACTAAATACATATGCAAGTAATCTAAGAGCTTAAACATCTCTATACAAAACCAGCCACAATTAAAAGGTTTAAATATATTTAATAATAAATAATAAAAGTACAAGACAATACTCATTAACTCAACACAGTGACAGTAGAGTTCAGAATCACAGGAAATATTTTAAACAACATTGCAGAACAGTCTCACATAAATACAGAAAACATCTAGACTACTCTTGATATATTCCTATCTATCTCTAAGAGATACTTTGCCCTAAATGTCTTACTTACAAAACCAGGCAGATATAGATGAGAAGTGCTGAAGAGATGTTTACAGCTTTACATGTGAAACTGAGTAATTATCTCTGTCTTAAGACAATAGAAATAAACTCTAGCTGTAGACATTCTGTCTCAGCTGAGATAAACTAACTTTATAGACATTGTAAAACTCTCTACTTATTTTCTCAGAGTTTGCAAGTTAACTCTGTATTTTCCAGCCTTTATCATCAACACATGCATTTACATAGGCATGTAGTTTATACACATTTCTGCTCTTTTCCAGCAGGGTGCACTGTGGTTACAATCTTGAAACTCAGTACAGAACATATAGTTTTCTTACATTTCTAAGCAAGCATACAAATTATATTACTATTCACAAATGACAGAATTATTTACAAAATACCAGCTGGTTGTCTGGCAGCCTTCACAAGTGGTGTCATCAAGAGAGTAATAATTTTAGGAGCCAGTGGTGACATTAGGAAAGTAGTGGGAGATGCTGCATGTTTTATTAATAAAACCAGTAATTTTAAAAACACTTAGAAAAAGTTGGCAAAAGGGGCATCTTTACATGCCAGCAGCTCTATGCGTAGACACATTTTTGAGGGTCCATTGTGTCACATTTCGGGTAGTATCAAATTGTGTTCAGTACCAGTTTTTTTACCTGCAGTTCTGAGTATGTGATTTATCTCGCTAAATGCTCTTCATGTGAGGCATTTTATGTAGGAAAAATTAAAAGACAGTTTAAAAAGAGGATCTACAAGCATTTATATGCCATTATGGTTAAGAACATGAACAATGCACTTACCAAACTTCCATCTGTATGCAGGACTTTTAGGAAATTTATTTTTGTGGCATTGATCATGTGTGGTGAGAGGGAGGGAGAACTGGATTTTATAGAGTTATAGTAGTGGTAAGTCGAGTTATATGACTACAATACTCCTGGTTTGAATAGCAATGCCAGTTACAAAGCAGTGCTCCAAACACAACAATATAAATATAAATAAAGGCTTTAATTATTTGTATATTTCTGTACATTTTTATACACATCTTTCATATATTCAATGTATATTGGATTTTAGGGCTTATTTCTTCAAAAATTAATTGGATTAATTGATTATGTGTTTTTATTGGTGATGTGAATTTTGCAGATTATATATAAAGGTTTTTTTTAGCATGATTGTTTTTATTCTGAAGACCACCTACTAGGGTCAAAAGTGCTAAAATTTAAAAAAGTTAGAAAGTCAATTTTGTACTTCCTTTGTTCATAGTGGTTTTTATCAAGTTTTTGTTTTACCCATGTGTTAGAGGCATTCAATTGTTTTTTTTTTTTTTCAATCACTTCTTATTGGAAGAATCACCTTATCCCACTTCTTGCTCTCTTTCCCTCCTAGATAAATTCCTGCAACTCTGTTAATTACTGTCTACAACCTCTCCTCTGGTTAATAAAAATATGCCCGACCATGTATAAAACTAAAGGGACTAAAATATCTTCACTGTTTGGATCCTACTGTCCACAAACAAGAGCTTCCATTTTCTCACTTTTTCTAATATATTTTGTTTAGGCTCTTCTCTCATATCCTTAGATGGCATAAAAGTAGTCTTTTTAAACTACTTTTCTAAATACTTTATCTTGTCATGTTTTTATAAATATGGGTATTGCCTAACCAACCCATGTGTGGGTATGTAATTTATAGCTATAACCTTTGTTTTGGGATATAAAATTAATGAAGTCAAAGACTTCAAACTGTCTCAAAATGTTCCACAACACAGATGTATTTTCCTGATTTTATCAGGTGCAAAATAATATCTGCAAATAAAGCTATTTTTTCTTGTTTATTTGCCAATGGCTCTAAATATAAAGCAAACAACAAAAGGGAGAGAGGTTCCTCTGTCCAAACACAACTTATCAGGCAGGACCCCCCCCCCCCACACACACTTTAATACTTGCCTCCAATCCTTCATGTATCCTCTTAATTAAACACATTATTGTATCATGGGATATAAATGATTTCACTACCTTACTCATAAAATCCAAACTTACTCCGTCAAATGCTATTGCTGCTTCAAGAACTGCCAAGAATTGGAGCAGTATTTTCTTACATTCTGCCTTCCTCTGGATCATCATTGTTCTATTAATGTTGTCAAATGCTTGCCACCCCTCCACAAAACCACACTAATCCATATCTATCAATTTTGGTAACACATGTGTCACACTTTTAGCTAGTTTAGATAAACACTCTATAGTCATGGTAAAAAATGGAAATGATTCTGTATGAAGCTGGGTCTTTACCATCTTTGGGTAATACAACAACCATGCCTTTCTTGCAAAATGTTGGTACTCCCCATCCTTTTAAAAGACTGTTAAACAAAATCTTTTAGAGCTTTATCACTTTCTCCCCTCCAGGAATACCGTTTTATTGGGGACTTTTCCACATATTTATTATGCATCACCATTACATCTCCTCCTGTCTTAATGATTCATTGTTGTGCCTCATCTACCTCTAACCTTGGCACAATTAAGTCTTCTATAAATATTTCCATTTCTGCTCTTTCTTGGTTTCCACATTTCACTGATTTATACAAATTTTCATAAAATTTACAAAATATCTCCAATACCGTTATAGGATCTCTGGTTATTTTTATGGGTTCCTTAAATTTGTTGACAACCCTTTCAATATTGTGTTGCCTAAGTTGCTGTGCTAAATGTTTTTCTGCTTTGGAGTTATCAAGAAACAGTTACTTAAAAGCAATCTTTTTAAACTCATCCAAATACTTTCTTATTTTCTCTTTAGCACTCTACAATCGCTCTTCCTTTTGTTCAGTGAAATTCCCCTTATTCAGCAATATTTCACCTTTGTCAGCCCTTCTAATGATTCTTATTACTTCCTAACCATCTCTCTCTTTTATTTCTATGCTATTTTTAAACTCCATTTTCATGTTATCCCACTCACTATCACTTATGAAGAAATTTCTGTCTTCACTAATAACTCTGGAATTATTTCCACTACCCATTCCTTAAATTCCTCTTTTTAACAGGTAGATGGGAAAGCACCAGTGCCTAATTGTTACTTTATTACCCTGCATTTTACATAGTCATTGTATAGGTGATGAAGCCTTCAATTAAATGCACATGTTTCTATAAAATATAATTTCTATCCGGTTTAGCCCAGTTATTGGACCTTGAGGAATGATATGTAAATTTGTTCCTAGTTCCTACTAGTGAATTCACATCTTCCTTACCAAATACTTTTATCAGTTTCATCAGAACTATACCCCTTCTTGGTCCCCCTGATACATCCTTACTATTACAAACCAAGCTATAGTCCCCACCAATAAGTAATATTCCTTGCTGCAGGCTGATTATTTCTCCCAAAAAAAGCTCCATAGTTGCAGCTTTTGGTAGACTATAAATGCATGCCAGCATAATACTCCTCTCTTGCAAATAGAGCATCGGTAGCATAAATCTACCATTATTGTGTTTTTTCCTCTTCTATCACTACTGGAACCCCTCTAGCACTCAATATTACTGCACTTTTCCTTTGTCCCTGATATTCTGCTGAATATCCATCTTGAATTCCTCTCTGTCAAATGCCCATGCTCATTTCTTTCCAAATGCATCTCCTGCAGAATTGCAATTTGCACTATACATTTTGTAATACAATTCAGTGCGACTTCCTTTTTGTCTACACCTGTAAGGCCATTTATGTTCCAAGATCATTTGGATAACACATCCATAATAAAATGTTATTGTTCCCATCTAATACACACCACTTTTTTAATGTGTATTTCCAATGTTTGTCTTGGATGCACAGACTAATGTTTGGGAGGCTGAATCTTTTATACAATTGTTTCTTTTCATCTCCATTTGAACCCATGTCATATTGTAAGACTTAAAACTGTCAAACAAAAAGACTAAATACATTTTCAGAACACCCCCATTCCTTTTTAACTTAGAACAAGTACACTACACTATGCACATATTCAAAAAATTAAGTTTAACCCTCCAGGTAGGAACAACTGTCCCAAAATCAACAGCTGCACCCACAGATATTACCCAACCTTAAATTATGGTTATCCATGCTAAAGGACATGGCAAAAAGCTGTTTCCATTTACACTGATTGGTATCTGTTCGTTTATCTCTATTCCTCTCCCAGCTATGAAAAACGACTTGTATGCTTTCAGAAAAACAACTTTTAGCCCTAAGAAAAAGTGCACTGGCTATCTTTAAATAAATCTATATTGTATGCTCTTCTATTAAATGCATTAAAGTATTCAGGTTGATATCTCTTATTCATTCCCCATAATTTCAATTTTTATGTTTCAATGAACTGCTTGATATTGTTCTTTAATTTTTTTCATTCTCCTCACCAAAGAATACTCAGAGCTCCCATGTTTAATTGCTTTCACCTGCAGACAGCTTATCTCCACATAAAAGTAGTCAACAATGATGTTAAAAAGCTAACATCTCTGTAGAAGCATGAAAATGTTTTGTAAATTTAACTCAGGACAGAATGTACAACTGTCTTCAGCTGCAGAGTTCTTTTTTAAATAGCTTTACTAAATTATCACTTCTTCTCTTAAACCTCATTACTCCTTCAAAATATTTTTTCTGCATGTATTCCATTTTTCTATGTAATTTACTCCTACCCTATTCTAAAGATCCCACTTCTTTTATCTCTATTACAATATTCACTACTTCAAGTATAGCTGAGTTTAGATGTTGATTTTTATTTTCCAGTAATCACTTTTTGGCAGCCACCAAAATTAATCTTTTACCAGACCTTACTATGTTTAGGCAAAACAGATCCTATATTTCAACTTAATAAAATCATTCCTTAATTACCAGTCCTCAATCCATCGGTCATTTGAGAATTGAGGGTTATGAAGGGTCCAATGTATCATCAGAAGACAGAGAGAAACTGCCATAGAAGTTCTACCACAGGGTCAGACATACATGAGCTCACAAATCCATGTTTTAAGGACATTACAGATTGCCCTTCATTATAATCAAGATCCCTTTGCTAACATTCAAAGAAATTCATATGAACACTTGGTAAGAAATCATACCAAAAATGTACTGTTTGAACTTGAAAAGAATCTTAAAATACCGTGCTTTGTCCCTTGAAAATAATTATTATGAACATTGTATCAAGTTGGGAATTGTTCCCAAAGGCTTAAAGTTTGCAAAAATACCTAATGGGATACAGCAAAGCAACTTCTTTTTCCAAAAATTGGTTGATTTCTTTAACAAAGCGAGCATTGACTTTGATTTTCTTAAATTGCTTATTATAAACAATAATACAGTGTTGGAGCAGTTGAAGACAGCTATAGTAAACATCGATACGGAATTAAATAAAAAGCTACCTAGACAGATGGAATTGAAGGATGATTACAACAGTCTTTGTTTCACTTGATCATTATAAAAAAACTGACATTAAGGAAACAAAAAAGTTAAACCATGATATTGCTACTTGAGTCTAACATTACTTATTGTCCATTTATCAGTAAAAACAACTCCAAAAACACTGTTCATGTTAAAAACTTTAGAGAAGCTGCCCCTTTAAGAACAAACCAAGAACATCAGCATGATGACATCATGAACAAAACAGAGCTGAGCTGATAAATAGGGAAAGAACTACACTGAAGCTTTCTTCTATTCTGGTAATGATTTTCCTGAACTCCCATTGCTTTCACCTAATACGTCCCAGGAGGCTAAAGAACAATATTTTTTTTCCAAAAAAACTCAGGAACAAGATGAGAAAATACAACTTTGTGCAGCAAGGGGAAAGGCAGAGGGAAGAAACATTACATACTTCTACACAAACTGCGAGTTCCCTGCTTAAACTTTATAATTTATCTGACTTTGAACTAAATGGAAGTCATATAAAAGTATTAAGACATGGGATAAACTTTATCCCTAGTCGCAGAGCAAATCTTACGACTCTTTTAGAACTGAAATATTTTACTAGAAAGCTTAACTTAAATTATATTCTGAAAGATACTAATGTTAGTCATGGGTTCAGAAAAATCTACTTTCAATCCTATGTTGCAAGACACTTGAACAATTATGTGAAAGAGATATTAGGTCAATGTTAAACAGTAAAAAATGAAACTTTTTTTAACTTGACAACAGAAGAAAAGAATGCTCTGCATAAATGTATTAACTTGAAACAGTTGAGATTCGTGAAAGCAGACAAGGGGGTAAGCTTGGTTGTTGTTGTGTCTTTCGGCTTTTTCCCAGTTAGGGGTCGCCACAGCGGAACTCCGGTCTGCTAATGATTGGCAGTAGATTTTTACGTGCCGAGTTGCCGGCCCTGATGCACAACCTTCAACAAAGGTACGCCCATTCACGCATGTCTCCACACAGAAGACGCTCTAACTGAGAATTGAACAGGACAACGTCTTACTGTGAAGCGACAACACTACCGCAGCACCACTAGAAAGTTTAGGGTACAAGGTTAGCAGGTTTGTAAGCCATTAAAAACATAGTGAGTGTTGTCATGCTGACAGTATCATATCACTCAAGTTCTTTGCTTAAGAAAATAAAGGATCAGAATACTAATAACATTAAATAGCACTCCAATTTGCATTTAAAGGGAACAGAGCAACAGGTTTTGCATCAAAGTGCATTTTCTGAGCAACAAGACATATGTTGTGTCTTTCGGCTTTTCCCGGTTAGGGGTCGCCACAGCGGAACTCCGGTCCGCTAATGATTGGCAGTAGATTTTTAAGTGCCGAGTTGCCGGCCCTGACGCACAACCTTCAACGAAGGTACGCCCATTCAAGCATGTCTCCACACAGAAGACACTCTAGCTGAGAATTGAACGGGACAACGTCTTACTGTGAGGTGACAACGCTACCGCAGCACCACCACAGTAGCATAACACTGCTATTGAAACAATGTTAGATAATGGAGAAGAATACTTAGAAGTGACTGTACAAGAATTGCATGACAGCTTTAAGTATATTCAGCATTGTTTGTATGACTGCCTTACGAATGTATTAATAGATTTTGAATTATACAATTTTATGTTGGTTGAATATCCCAAAATAGGCATTCTGTTTGGGGATACCAAAAATTCATAGAGATGTCAAACACATTCCCCCTCCCCAAATTTAGACCAATAGTGTCTGCACCACACAGTAGTACTGAGGGAATCTCACTGTTTCTAGATTATATATTAAATCCTATAGTTCAGGCATTACCATCTTACATCATAGATTCCTGGGATTTTTTTTGAACAGCATTTAAGTCATTTCAGGATGCATATAGATATAAGGAAGGCAACTGTTATGTGTTAACCTTCGATGTGGTCTCTCTCTACCTCAATACCCCAACAAGAAGGTATTGAATGCATTAGATTATATCTAAACAAATATACAGATATTGATTCTTGTTGAATTATACTGCTTCCCTTTAGAAATAGTACTAGAAAATAATTTCTGTTTAATCATAAGTACTATAAACAACTAAGGGGTCATCAGTAGCTCCAGCCTTTGCCTAGTTTATTAGTAGGCTGGTGGGAAACAGATGTTTTGAGTAAACTAGATTTTGCTAAAAACAGTTCATCAGCTGTTTGTCAACGATTTGTTTTTTTTATTATTAGCAAAGATCAACTAGAACTCAATAACACCAATCATATCTTAGCCAGTATTAATAACAGCTCCAATTTCTTAAAATTTGTATTAGGAGGTGAAGGACACAGACTGTTTCCTAGATGAACATTTAAAGTAGGACACTAGTAACAATAAATTTATAAGTAAAATCCATTGTAAGAGTACCTTTTCCAACAGTTATCTTCACCATAGAAGTAATCATCCTAACTTTATAAAAACTTACATAGATGTCAGTATAAGAACCTCTAGGATGGCAAGTGAAGATAGTGACTAGTGATAGAAGAGTAAAACTATTACGGCTTTGTTTAAAGAAAGAGGCTATAGAGTAGACATGTTAAAAATTCCCAGGAAATAATTTCCCAAGAGATCTGAACAATTTGAACCCATCTTAGTAAAAGGGCTTCAGCAAAAAGATAAAGAAAATTCTAAAGAAGAAACAGCTAGAGCTAAATATGCCATAGAAATATCTGTAGATAGTACTGACATCAGAAATATATCTAATAATTGGAAGATTACAGAAGGGAATAGAGACCTAGCTGACATCCTATGAAAACAGTCTTTCTTTGTTTATAAAAACAACAGTGACATTAAACAAATGTTACATGACCAGACTAAAGTTGGGGCTCCATCTACTGATAAAAATAAAGGCACTTTTAAGTGCAATGGTTGTGCTGGTTGTAGGTTTATATTTGAAGGGCACAATGTGATTGTGATGTGATTACAGTGCACTATAGAAATAGCTGGAAGATATAATTGTCATACTAAAGGGATAGTATACATAGCTTTGTGTTTAAGCTGTCCAAGTTACTATATAGGAATGAGCACTAGAGAGTACGGCACCAGGATAAAGAAACATCTTTATGATATTAAAAAAGAATGGAAATAATGCCCTACGTAAACATACTGTTAGGTGCAGTAATTATAAGAAGTTTCTCCTTGCAGTGGTAGAACGCATTCCTTATGACTTAAGGGAAAGAAATTATAAAAATCAGGTGGAGCAAAAAGAAACAATGGCAAGTAAGTTTAGAGGAAAACAAACCACCAGGGTTAAATGACACCATAAATATTAAACATTCTGAAGGACTGTAAGTTGGCTAAAGGAGTTTAGATGCTAAAGAGTTAAATAGAGCGGCAATTAACATTGGACGTGTTTTTTAATTGTATTTTATTATGACTAGTTTTGATGATTTTTATTTCAAGTATTTAAGCTTATGTATCTTTTGTGCAATTCATTTCTGAAGTCCATTGCTCTTGGTAAAAGCATGAAATAAAGTTATATTAACACTGAAGAGCTGTTTTAAGGCTCGTCTTCTGGCTTAATAGTGGTTTTAAATTGTCTTATCCCCCATGCATCCTCACCGTTGCAAATCAAGTCTCAGTCCCCACCTAGAAGTAATTCATTTTCCCTGCTGAAAGTTTTCCTCCTAAATTTTAAGCACTATAATAGCATTTTTAGGTGGAATATAAATACATACCAAATTAATCATCCTCCCTTGCCAGCAGCCTCTTGCTACCACAAATCTATCTTGCTACCACTTCTCTCACTACCGGAGCTCCTTAAGACATTAAGTACTCCCATTTTCCTTTGCCCTTGATACTCTGCTGAATATACCTTCTGAAATCCTTTATGAAATTCACATTCTCATTTCTTTCCAAGTGTGTCTTCGGTAGCATTGATATTTGCATTATACAGTTCTTAATAAAATTCGATATTTCCTTTCTGTCTATACCTGGGAGATCACTCATGTTCCAAAATATGAATAGTGTAGCCATTATGGTAAATTATTCCCACATATTACATATGATAGCTTTATAAATGTGTACTTCCAGCTTTTGTATTACATACACCTATTGTTTGGCAGGTTGATCTTTTATAAAGTTATTTATTGGCATCTCCATTTTAATTTAGGTCACATTGTATAAGACTTTATTTTATTGAAAACCCTCAGAAATAAAACTTAAAACACACAAAACTATGCATATCTTGAAATAATGAAGTTTAACCCTGCTGATTGTAACAATTGTCCCAAATTGACAGCTGCACACACAGGCACAACCTAAGCTAAAATTAAGGTTATCCATGCCAAGACATGCTACAGCCTGTGCTTCTAGGTGCACTAACTGTTGTCTGTTATTATCTTTATGGCCCTCACAGATGTGAACAACTTGTATGTTTTCTAACAAGATTAATTTTTAGCCTTAAAAATAAAACTAACGTATGCACTGTTCCAGTAAATGCATTAAAGTATTTAGTTACCAGGAAAAAAATAAGTTATGTCTTAGTATAACTTAATCTGTGTTGTCGATCTTCACCAATCCTTAACAGTGGGTTCAGTTCTGAACCTCAGAACAGAGTCAGCAGTTTACTTCAGCTCGCACCCTTCATGCTCTCGAGCCAGGCTCTACCCATAACACTCCTCTCAGAGATCACCTCAGATCAAATTTGCCAAGAAGTGGCAGTTAGACATGAAAAGTTATGGTTAAATGATATGCCTACCAAATGTGGCCAGATATATGTCCTTAAAAAGGAAACTAGCCAAGAACTAAATTCGGTCTACTAAGAGTCTTAGGATGGGGGAAGGAGAGTGGGGATGTCAAGGATTGGTGAAGATCGACAACACAGATGGAAAGTTATGATAAGACATAACTTCATCAGATGTTGTCAGTCTTCACTCAATCTTTGACAGTGGGACAGAGTCCCTAGTTACTTTAGCCTCAGGAGGTCTCATAGAAGAGTATTCCTAAGCACCATAGAGCCAAAGGATGCTCGTCCCCCTTGAGACCTGATCCAATTTGTAATGAGTGATAAAGGTATAATGAAAAGACCAAGTGGCTGCTGCACAAATGTCATCTAAAGAAGCTCTGGGACGAAAGACTGCAGATGTAGCTACCACTCTTGTAGAATGAGCTTGAACTGGTTTTGGAAGTTGGAGTCTTTTAGAATGATAAATGAATGTGATGCGGTCTCTAAGCCATTTAGCCAAGGTAACCTTTGAAACTGGATTACCTAGATGGAGAGGAGAAAATGCCACAAATAGTTGGTTCAATTTTCTAAAATCTTTAGTCCTGTGGAGATAAAAATGTAATTGACTATGCACGTCATGTAAGTGGAAGGCATATTTTCTTTTGTTGGAAAAGTTTTGGAAAAAGCCTGGTAACTGTAGAGTCTGATTAATATTAGTTTCAGGGACAACCTTGGGCAAGAAAGATGGATTAGTTCAAAGTGCAACTCTCTTTCTCTATGAAAAATTAAGTAGGGGATTTGCATGATATGGCTTGAAGCAACAAGACTCTTCTGGCAGAAGTGATAGCCATCAAAAATAAAGTTTTCCAAGACAGTCACAAGTTGCTGATGGTTCAAAGGGGGTCAGAGTAAGGGCCTGAAGCACTACAGTTAGATCCCAAAGGGAAAGAGGTTCCTTAAATGGAGGTCTTAGAATTAGGAGACCTTTTAAGAATGCTTTACAAAGTTTGTGCGACATTAGAGAAGCACCATCCAGTCCTATATGAAAGTTCAAAATTGCCACTAGTTGAACTTTAATTGTTGTTCTGGAGGAAACTGACTGGTAAAGTGAAGCCAGGAAATCTAACATTTTGTGGCTAGGACAAGAGCCCATCTAGCAATTTTTTCCACATTTACTTTGGTATAATTTCCTTGTAGAAGATTTGTGATGAGCTATAATAATTTGTTTGACGGGTGAAGGAGGAGAAGGATGCCTGGCAATCATCGAAATTGGAGAAGCCACGCAGTGAGCTTGAGATGTTGGAGATTTGGAAGAACCATGCCCTCTGGGTGAGACAGCAGATCTGAAGCTGGGCCCAAACATCATGGTTTCCGAATTGAGGCCACAGGAAGGGAAACAAAACTTGCCAAGGCCAGAAGGGGCAATGAGGATTATTGAATTTTCCATCCTTTTGGCTTTTTTTAGGATGTGTGAAATAAGGGGAACTGGGGGAAAGACATAGAGCAGACTGGGGGGCCAATCATGGAGTGACTCCCTCTGAGGGGGGATAGGGCAAGGAGAGGCAAAAAGATCACAACAAGGTTGGCACCAGTGATGAAAAATGTTGTTTGCCACTGCTGGGTTCAGAGACCACTCATGAGGCAAGAGAATGGTTTTGCTCAATTTGTCCACTATCACATTGGAGCTCACTGGAATGTGCATTGGTGTGAGAAAGAGGTTGGAAGAAATCACCCATTGTCAAACTCTGAGTGCTTTTCGACACAGGTAAGATTTGGTTCCCCTTTGTTTACTTTCCAGACTACAGACATGTTGCCCATCTGAATCGCTACTGTCCCTAGAGGGAGGACATCTTGGAATGCTTGCAATGCTAATAGCACTGCCCTCATTTCTAGGACATTGATGTGCAAGTTGGCCTTCCCAGATAATGTCCATCTCACCCTATCTGGGAAGCATCTGTGGTCACTATGACTTGGGGCTGGGGAAGAATGAATGGGTGACCCAAGAGAATCTGGTTGGAGTGTAGCCACCATAGCAGGTCCTATTTGCAGAGATTGGTAATCATAATTAACTGAGCCACTGATTGGTGCATTAGTGACCATTGCAACGCTAGTAGCCATTGCAATATTTGCATGTGATATCTCACCAAGGGAACTAGAGTGACTGCTGCTGCCATGGAGCCTAATGTTTGAAGAACTAATTTTCCTGGGACCTTGTTTTTACATAGTAATTGACCGACCTGGGATCTGCTGCATTGTAGCATTTCTGGAGGGAGAGATGCAATTCCAGAAACAGTGTCTAAGAGAGCTCCAATGAAATCCAGCTGTTGAGAAGGATAAAGTGGGACTTTTCAAAATTTATAGTTATTCCTAGAGATATATGGTGTAATCTCTTGCCTGTTCTAACTGATGGCTAGTGGTAGTGGTGAGAAAAAAACACAAAAACCAGCACTAAGGTAAACTGCTGGAATACGAAATAACAAGCCAAAGAACAAATTTCAAATACGGACACGTTGAGTTGAAATATCAAACAGCAATGTAATTTACTATTCCACAATTCAGAAAGTTTTCTGGAAACCCCTTCTTCAGTGTGTAAAACATGTTAAAATCACAATTCTTTTAAAACACTTTAACAAAACACAGCCCAATCACAATAAGACGCATTAAAACTTCAATTAAAAATTAAAGATACAGTGAACATTAAAGTTACACCATACTCATTTGTTTCCTGTTAAGTACAGGTTTAATACTAGTGGCCGTATTCAAGCCTGGTTTATGATCTTCATCTAATAATGTAATCCATTTATATTCACAAACTTCTAAGTCATTGTTCAGGTCACCAGCTCTTCTGCTTTTAAACTTAATGTCTATGACCCTAAACTGAAATTTATGTTCAGTGCTCCTTTCTGCTATGTGTTTAGCTAAAACACTCATGTTCACATTTCTTGATTTCAGACTTATGTTCAATACTTCTTTCCTTTAGCTTCCTGCTACATTTTCCCTTATAGAATGCTGTAAACTACACAATTATGCTACATGTAATACTTGCAATATAATATATTTAGCAAACTGCTAAATACATACTGCCTACCCGTGTTAGGATGTATAAATGTATTATTAGTTTCAATATCCTTACAACAAATACAACTATAACAAGGATAGGTTCCAACATTAGTACTCTCTCATTGTATAGAAAAATAATTTATGTTCTTACCATAACGTTCTATCTGTATTGTTGTTTTTCATCTGTCTTCAACCCATGGGTTCAGATCCAAGCTCGGATCTGACTCTGCTGCATTACATAGCTTGATTCCAAGAACTGAGCTCCTCCATCCACAATTCCCCACTCCAACATCACTACCTCAGATAGAGTTTGCTGAAACAGCCAGAACAGAAGAATAAGAAATATGTATACCAGAAAAAATAACACCATCTTCAAGAGCTCAAAGGTGACCAGGAAATGGTCTGAGCTCCATCTCGCTGGTCCTCAAAAACAAGGAAGGGGGACAGAAGGGTGGGAAGGTTGAAGACAAATGAAAGACAACAACACAGATGGAATGTTATGGTAAGAACATAACTTCTTTATCTGATGTTGTTGCTTTCATCTGAACTTCAACCCATGGGACCGAGTCCCTAGCTACTTAGACCTTGGGTGGCACTAAGGAAGTATGTTCTGGAGCACGGCAGAGCCAAAGGATCCCTGGCTTCTGGAAATTGTGTCCAATTTGCAGTGGTTGATAAAGGTATGAGGGTTAGCCCATGTAGCTGCAGTACAGATGTCATCCGTGGAAACTTTGGACCAGAATGCAGAGGCTGTAGAACTGGATCTGGTGGAATCGGCTTTCACTTTGTCTGGTAAGGAAATACATTTTAGATTATAAATCAAGTGAATACATTTGGAAATCCAATTAGAAATGGTCACCCTTGAAACTGGTTTTCCTAGTCTGGACTGAAAAGGAGACAAATAATTGATTTGACTTGCGAAAGGATTTGGTTCTATCCAGATAAAATCTCAACTGTCTATGTACATTCATAGAAAGGAGTTGGTATTACCCTTTGTTTTGGTAGTTGGGGAAAAAAACGGTAGGTTGATCTCTTGACTGATGTTGCCCTCCAAAGCAACTTTTGGGACAAATGAGGGATTATTGTAGAGAGTAACTGTCCTCATGAAAAATAAGGTACAGGGGCTTGATGTATAATGCTTGAAGTTCTGAAACTCGCTTTGCCGAGGTGATAGTTATGAGAAAAGTGGTTTTCCAGGATAAGAATTGAAGATCCACTTTGGCAGCTGGCTCAAAGGGGGTAAATGTTAAGGCCTGAATACTAGGATGAGATCCCAAGGGGGAATGACTTCTTTAACAGGTAAAAGGAAAGTACCCTTGAGAAATATTTTGCAAAGTTTTGAAGAAGCCAAAGAGGAGGCATTAAAACCAACATGGTAATTAGAAATGGCTGCCAATTGCACTTTAATGGTAGACAAACTGAACCTTTGTGAAAAAGGTTAGAAATAAAATCCAAGATAAAGGGAATAGGAGCAGAAAAATTGTCAACTTTGTGTTGTTGAGCCCAGATAGAAAATCTCTTCCTCTTACTAGCATAAATTTTCCTACTGGAAGCTTTGTGGGCTGCTATAATGATGTTCTTAACAGAGGACTCTAGCCATCATTGGAAGTGGATTAGCCAAGCTGTCAACCTGAGATTGACAATATCTGGGTGAGGGCGACCAAACAGGTGAGAAAGAAGATTCTGAGATGGATGCAGAGTCCAGGTAGGACATCACAGATGAGACCATAGCATGGGAAACCAAATTAATCGAGGCCAGAATGGGGCAATGAGGATGATCTTGCACTTCAACCTCCTGGCTTTCTAAAGTCTGGAATAAGGGGCAAGGGAGGGAATGCATACAAAAGACTGGGGGGGGCAAGCATGAACTAGACCGTCTCTTGGGGATTACCCTGGTGGAAGAATTAGGGTGAAGAACTTGCTGCACTTTGTGTTGGAAGGAGAGGTGAAGAGATTGCAGCAAGGATGACCCCATTTCTGGAAGATCATGTTCGCCACTGCTGGGTTGAAACCACTTGTGTGGCATCAGCAGGGTTCATCTGAGCCTGTCCGCTAGAACATTGGACTTTCTCGGAATGTGCATCATGACAAGAAAGTGGTTGGAAGAGATCGCCCATTCCCACAGTCTCATGGCTTCTCGACATAGGGGATAGGATCTGGTTCCCCCCTTGTTTGTTTATATACCAGACTGCCAACATTTTGTCTGTCTGGATAGCAATAGTCCCGGTCAGAACAGACTCTTGACGTGCTTGCAATGCCAGCAGCACTGCTCTCATCTCCAGGACATTTATATGCAAATTGGTCTCCAGGGCTGACCACCTGCTTTGGACAGTCTGTCCCAGGTAATGTCCCCCCCCCCAACTGGGAAGCATTTGTGGTCACCCTGGCTGAGGTTGTAGGAGGTAAGAAAGGACAACCATCCAGAAAATTTTGAGGGTGAAGCCACCACATCAGAGAAGTTTGCATACCCTTGACAACTGAACTGGATGAGAGAGAGGAAGGTCCAAGAGAGACCATTGCACTGCCAGGGTCCATTGAAGTACTCTCATATGAAGATGGGCTGTGAGAATAATGGTAATGGTTGCAGCCATGGACCCCAGAGCTCAAAGGACCAGGTTTGCTGGGGGGGGGGACGGAATATGTAGAATGTGTCTGATATGAAGCTGCAATGACAGGATTCGTTGGTGGAAGACCTTGAACTGTAAAGTGTTGAGATGTGCTCCTATAAATTCTAGGACTTTTACCGGCTGGAGATGTGACTTTTTCAAGTTGATAGAAATTCCCAAGTACTGAACTAGTTGTAAGATGCAATTCCTGGTTAGCAAGAGTCGATGTCTGGTGGAAACAGGTATTAGCCAGTCCAGGTACGGGGATACTTGGAAACCCTGCAGTCTGAGATGGGCTGCCACTACTGCCATGACTTTGGTGAAAACCCTGGGGGCTGTGGTGAGACCAAAGGGAAGTACTGAGAACTGGAAGTGACTAGCTCCCAACTGAAAGCGTAGAAATTCTCTGGAGTGCTTGTCCATCTTTATATAGTAGTATGCATCCTGGAGGTCTACTGAGGACATCCAATCATTCTCCTGTAACATGGGGAGAATGGATTGAATAGTGACCATCCAGAACTTTGTTTTGGCAACGGATTCATTCAGATCTGTAAGGTCCAGTATAGGTCTCAAGTCCCCCGTCTTTTTTGGCACCAAAAAGAATCTTAAGTAGATGCCTGATCCAGACTGGTCTGTGGGAACTGGCTGGATGACTCTTTCTTAGCAGACTGGAAATTTCCATGGCTGCTGCCTCTCTCAGATTGGGTGGAACATTGGGGAGGGTTGTTCTGGGTCTGGACAAAAAGGGAATGCTGTATCCTCTGAATAAGATGGTCAACACCCAATGGTCTGTGGTGATGGCTTCTCAGACTGTTGGGTGAAGCGATAGACTGCCCCTGACTGCCTCCAGAGTGGAGCAGTCAGGTAACTCCTCAGGGATGGAAAAAGGGTTTCTCTGAGAAAGGTTCTCAGGAACCCTGGTTTCTGGGACTCCTTCTGCCCCTAGGGTAGCATCCATTGTTTCCCCTTCTGCCTCTGGAGGAAACCATTCCCTGAGACTGAAAGGAAAAGTTCTAGAACTTCCAGAACCACAACTTCTTACCACCATGCTGATTCTGGGAAAAGGATCTTTGTGGGGTAGCAAAGCCAATCCCTATGGCAGAAAGCATCTTCCCATCTTTCTCATTCTGGGAGAGTGTCGTGAACTGACAGACTGAACAAGACTGATCCATCGAAAGGGACACTGATGAATGACACCTTGAGGGGTTCAAAAAAATCACAAAGCTGCATCCAGGCATGGCATCTAATAGCAATGCCGGAACTGGCTGCCCTAGAGGTTCTCCACAGCAGGTGAAAGTAGCCTCATAGAGGTGTTGGATATGGCAGTGAGGGTGGCCAGCTTGGAGGAGTCAGATCTGTTCTCCTCTTCAGGCATGGACCTTGTGGGAGGTTGAGTGATTTATTTTATTAGATCCCTCTGAAGTCTGGTGATATGGGCCAAATAGTTCAGCACCCTCAGGGCAAAGGTTGCTGAAGAATAAACCCACTTTCTGAATCTGTCCAAAGCCCTAGACTCCCTGTTAGGGGGATGGACAGTGGAACTTTCTTGAGCAAGTTCCTTTTTGGTGGCTGCTACAACCACCATGGCATCGACAGGGATACCCTTAGACCAATGAGGTCTGTCTGGGGGAGCACTAAGGACCTTGTCAGGATGATGGGGTATTGACTCTACTGTGTCCAGTTCCTTCCACACCCTATGGGAGAGAAGGTATATCAAGGGATCCACAGGGAAGGCACCCAGGAAGTAGAAGGTCCTGTTCCAAAGGCCTCAAGGAACACAAATTCTTCCAGATTAGGGTTTTGGGTAGACCATCCACCTTTCTGAGGATTTCCATGATGTCTCCAAAGGTGACATCTTCAGGTGGGGGACCCTTCTCCTTCATCAAAATCAGTGTCATCAGTGAGGGACTCTGGAGGTGAGTCCAGGTGCCTCCTCTTGCACTTGTGCTTTCCATGGGTCCTCTCAGCAGGAAGATCTGGGGAGTTAACAGAAGGCTGTTGGGGTTCCAGTTGTGGAGCAAGACTCAAGACCTGAGCAACAGGCAGTCCCTGAGAAGACAGGAGGGATGCCTGCTGCACAGATACAGAGGGAACTGACAAGGTATCCAAAGCTGGGAGTGTCAAGGCTGTCACTGGAGTGAAGAGAACTCTCTGCACCACTTCAAATGCCGAAGGAGATTGAGCATCTGAGGACAACTCTGCTGGAACCAAAGACACCAGCATTGAAAATCCCCAGACCCCAACTGCCCCCAGTGCAGAGGAGGCTGCCTGAGCTGAACTGTCAAACGCTGAGGTGCCAAGAGGTAGAGTCAGATCCAAAAACCTTGAACATGACTCCCACCCCTCGGACTTGGATCCAAGAGTCTATCAGCTCTGAACTGGTTGGAGCCAAAGGACTCAGAGCTATTATCAGCATTGAGTAAGAATACCCATCGATGTGAGGTATTGACACTCAGGAGCTTCAGACCAGAGGGTTTCAAAGCAGAGTCTCAGATCAGAAGAGGAGCCAAAGGTAAAGGTTGGATGCTCACAGCTCCGGAGGGAGATGGAGCAGGCAGAACCCCCATCTGCATCTGTGCACACAGAAAACACATGAAAATCCTGTCCATCTCAGTGTCAGAGAAGGAGCGAGAGGACCTGGTGGATGAAGCAATGGACCCCGGTCTGAGTGGTGCCTGGGGAGGTGATGACCGGGGAAGTGCAGGCAGGAGCAGGCTCAGGCGACATCCTTGGAGTGGTTGGGTGGGGAGAGGAGTGCTTTCTCTTGGGGGAGGGAGAAAGAGAAGCCCTGGAGTCAGTAGGCCTCTTATGGGGCCTGTCTTCCTATGGGCTTGTATCTGAATCTTTGGATTTGGCTGGGCACTCCTGGTCAGATTTAGAGGGAGTTTGGGCTCCTGAAGTAGAGGCCTGTGTAGAGGAAGAAGAGGAAAGCAGGCCCTTGAGAAAAAAGTTTGTTCCTCCTGTCCATTAGCACTTGGTTGAAACCCACACATATAGAACAAGAGGACTCTAGGGGACTAGCACCCAAGCAATAAAAGCATAGGGTGTGGGTATCAAGAGTGGTATTTTGAGCCCATACCCTGTGCATTTTTTAAATCCAGCCTTAGGGGCTTCAGACATGGCTGGAAGGGAAGGGAAGAAGAAAGTAATGCCTGTCTATAAGATTTTTTTTTTTTGAGGGAAGAATGCACTGAAAAAAGGTAAGAAGGGAAGAAAGGTGGAGAAAAGGCAAAAAATAGTTACAGTAACCTAATAATCCCAGGAGGAGCTCATTTGGAAGCTGCTATTTGCTATGGCAGCAAATGAGATCAGAGGTAGAGATGGTGGAGTGGGGAATTGTGGGTGGAGGAGGAGGAGCTCAGTTTTTGGATCCAAGCTATGTAATGCGGCCGAGTCAGATTCAAACCCATGGGTTGAAGATCAGATGAAAGCAACATCAGATTCGTATTTTACATCCTTGTAACATAAACATGACCTTAGATTTGAGCAATTCTTATATGCAAAATATGGTTTCCCACCTACAATTTTCTTTATCTCAGGCATGGTCGTAACGATATTCCAATTTTTTTCCTAACCGCAGTTTTTTCTGGGGTTTTGGGGGTAGTGATAGAGGGATTTTGTAACGTATGGATATTAATCCCTGCATCCATTTGTCAGCCGTTAACATTTGCCAGGTAGATTGGCACAGAGAAAGTCATCCCCCAACTGCCTCCAGAGTCGGGCAATCGGGCCCCCATTCAGGGGTGTTGGTAGGGAGTAGCAGAGAAAGACTCTCTTGATCCCTGGTATTGTTGTCCATTGCTTCCCCCTCTGCCCCTAGGAAAGTCTGCCTCATGAATCTTGAAAAGGCCCTTTAGATTTTTTAAACCATAGATTTGTACTCCTCTGGTTCCTAGAGTACGGCTTCTGAGAAGTGGAGAAACGTACATCTACGGCAGAAAGGGTCTTGCCTTCCTTATCACATCTGGCTAGGGTATCTTTTACCATGGGACTAAAAAGGGTAGATCCGTAAAACAAAGTTTTGACAAATGATGCTTTAAATGGCTCCGCAAAGTCGCACAAGTGCATCCAGGAATGCCTTCTGATGGCTATGCCTTAACCCGCTGCCATAGTCATCCCTTCAGCAGTATGAGCAACGAGCTTCATGGAGGAGTTAGAAATTGCTTCAAGGGCTGCAAGCTGAGAAGTAACTTTGTCTCGTACTCCTTCAGCCACTGCTCCTGAGAGGGTATCAGAGAGCTCTTTGATCGGATCCCTCTGTAACCTGGTAAAGTGCATCATACAATTCTAGGACCTGAGAGTGAAGGTAGTTGAAGCATAAACGCACTTCCCAAATCCATCCAAAGTCCCAGACACCTTGTTAGGAGGATGGATAGTAGGACTTTCCTCGGCAAGTTCCTTTTTGGTGGCTGCCAGTATCATCATGGCATCCATGGGAATTCCTTTGGCCTATTGTGGCTCATTCTTAGAAGCTGATAATATATGATCCCGTCTCTTGGGGGGGTTAGCTCTATGGTGTCGGGCATCTTCCACGCCCACTGAGTGATCAATTTGAGATTGTCAGCAGGTGGAGAGATCCATGAAGTAGAGGGTTGGGGACAAAAAGCCTCTAGGTATACTGATTCCTCCGAGGAAGGTTGGGTGGAGGACCAGCTACCCCTCTGTTTCAGGATTTCTAGGATGTCCCTGAAGGAAACATCAACAGAGGGTGACTTGGGGGAACCTTCCTCTTCATCAAAATCAGTATCTTCAGTGAAAGACTCCTCTGGGGAGTCTATGTGCTTTCTCTTGAACTTTCTTTTCACAGGGACTTCCTCGGGGAGATGATCTGGGGAAGTATCCGAAGAAGAGACCATTAAAGTAGGTGTTACCTGGGACTTTTGTGCCCTCTGTCCTAGAGATGAGACTGATGGTAGCTCAAGTCAAGGAGATGCAGAAACCTGCCCCGACAGAGATGGCAATGATTGAGCGTCTCAATAGACAAGGTCTTCTCCATAATCCAGAAGGCTGCCCCCCCAAAGAGGGATGGGAGCCCAGAACTGAAATAGACTCCTTCAAAACTGGAGTCACACCCCACACCGAGGAGGCAGCCTCTGGAACAGAAGCCTGGGTCACCGTTACAGAGGCCGAGGCACCAAGGGACATGGATGGCTCCAAATGAGCAGAAAATGTACCATGCACCTCAGACCCGACCAGAGAGTCTCTACCCTGGAAGGTCTCCGGTGCCAAAAGCTCAAGGCAATTCTCAGAACCAAAAACAAAAATGCTACAGTTGAAGCCGGGAGAGTTGGAACAGAAGGCTCCAAAGGCTTAGCAATAGCTGGAGGAGGAGGATATGGTGGTGACATAGGAAGAATGGTTCCAACACCAATGTGACTCAGAACAGAGGACAATCTCGCCATCAGTAGCTGATCTACCAGTCTCATAATATCTGCCTCTGAGAGACTCTTAGTAGATGGATCGAACCAATGCAGTGGAAGGAAATTTAGGGGGTTGCACTTCCACAAAGGGGCTTGGTCTGTCTTTAAATGGGTCTATGGATGGAGAATAAGATGTTCTTGGGAGTGTAGACAGCCCTAATTGCTTCGGTACCAATGTATCAGTAGGTGTCGAAGTAGTAGCTGTTGGCTCCGAGACCAGTTTAGAATTAGTTCCAGATAAACCCTCCGGTACAGAGGTCGATTTAGCCATTTTTCTTGACAGTTCCGAGAACCTTGTAACAGAAGAAGGTCTTTTCTTTGAAGCAGGAGATGAAGAAGTGCTAGTTTCAGCCCGAGACTTAGAAATGGCCTCATCAAATACGGATTTGAGGATTCCCTTTAAGATTAATTTATTATTCCTTTCTTTTTTTAAATGGATAGTGAAAGGGAATACCAACAATGGTATTTGAGAGTAAAAGGTACCAACGATGGTACTCAGTCTACCAATGGTAGAAAAAAGAATATAGCTACACTAAGTAAAAGAGGAGCAGGCAGATAATATAGGGAGATATAAATAGATTTTAAAGAGGAAAAATCAGTCTGTAAATAAGACAAAACTCACAAATATAGCCAAGGCTCAAGAGAAGGAAATGAACGTGTCTGGTCTGAGAAGTGGCAAATAAGATCTGAGGTAATCTCTGAGAGGAGTATTATGGAGAGAGCCTGGCTCAAGAGTTTATGGTAAATGGCTGACTTAGTTTGGAACAGAACCCACTGTCAAGGATTGGGTGAAGACTGACATCAGATCTGCTGTTATTCTCTTCCAATAATTTCAAACTATTTTAAACTGAACTGCTTGCCCTTGTACCTTTTAATTTTACATTAGTCAAACAATGTCCAGACCGCTCTATTTACTATCCTCACTTTTAGTCAGTTTGCTTCCATGGAAACACAAGACAAAAATGCAGACCTGCCTTTAGCTCCAGATTTTAACTGGCACTGAACATTTATTGCTTAAAAAACTTTTACATTGTAGTTTCTCTTAAAACCCACTTGCATTCTCAAAAAGATGTCGTTAGATTAAGCTAAGGACATCAATCTGTCATTCGCTTATGCAAAAGAAAACATTTTAAGTCTGTCTACATTTATTTTAATCAGTGCACTTTTGCATCCCACTTCCCACCCAACATTACAGCCTACTAACTTATGCTTTTGTCCAGCCTTTCTAGTTTTACATCGTAATGCCTACATTTCTTAAAAGTAAAAGAAAAAAAACACCTGTTTAGTAGCTTTTACATACATCACTGAAAATATTTTACTGTATGGGATTTGATTTACATTATAAAATGTTTTATAGAAAATGTTAAAAATTGTTTTACTTGGTTATTGTTCCCATTATGCCAACCTACACACAAATAGGTTCATAGATGTAAGCCCAGCCAATTAATCTATGTGAGAATCAAACACTGCACCTTGTGTCTCTAAGGCAAAACATATCTTTACCACTATGCCAACTTCCCCCTCATCCCTCCCATTTAGTGTCCAAACATTAATGGCATTAAGTGAGGCATATGCATACCTGTCCCCAACAAATTTAACAAAGTCAGCAAAAATCCAATCTTTCTCAGCCACATTTTCTTGTACAGATATATTTCACAAATATATTTGTATATATATTATATACTATTATATTAAATTATATATTGTTTCTAGTTTTTCTAGTATTAATAATATTTTATTTCAGACTTGGAATAAATTTTCTTGTGATACTACAGGAGTGATATATAAGCTTAGATGCCCTTGCAACTTATATTATATTGGGGAAACAAAACGGGATTTTAAAGTAAGATTGTTGGAGCATGATAGAGATATTCACAATCAGAAAATGGAAAGCTCTGTTGTAACTCATTTTAAACAGTTCCATAATAGTAATAATATAGGTTTACAAGGTACTATTTTGGAAGAAATAAGTGTTTCAATATATGATATGAATAATTTTAAAAACATACTTCTGTTTAAAGAAGTATTATATATTTTGAAGTTTAATACTTTGCATCCTTGTGGTTTAAATGAAGAGTTAAATTGAAGATTATTAATTTGAATTGCTTAATTGTTTAATTGTTTTATAATTACTAGTATTTAAGCACACTTATTTGTAATGCTTTTTACTCCTTGAAAGCTTTTTTCAGCCGAGATGTCAGAGTAATAAATCTTTTTTGTACTTTGGTATCCGTGGTCTGTTGTATCTTATATTTCACAAATGTGACTGATGCTTTATAGCCTCACATTTATTCAATAATTTCAGTATTGTTGGTCTTCTTGCTGTTCATCTCTCAGCCCCAGACTCCAGTTCAAGTCTAAGGTGGTCCTGATTCTTCTAGTCAATTGTGTTTTTTTTCTGCCTCTCAAAACATTTTTCTTTGGAACACTGGCAAGGTTTCACTGCCAAGGTCTTTATGTGAGCCTTACCATTAGAAGAAAGAGAACCAGGGTCCCCTTCTGTTTGATGGCTCACCCCTTGTTGGACAAACTTGCATTTCCCCCCTAGCCTATTATACTAAAAGACTTCAATCCTCTAGGAAAAATGTTCTTAAGACAACTGGATACAGTGGCTTGAATCTCACACCTGCTTCACAACAGTCCCAGATTGCTGGGGTATATTTGCTTCTCTTCTGGCTGGTTCACAGTGAATAATTAAACATACTCCAATTTTTAATACCTTGCCCTTCTGCCACAGTGTTATCAGATCAACTCTCTCTGGTGGTATGACTGCATTTTTACTAATACAGGTCTTGGCTGCTGTCTCATCATGGACAGGTTTGGAGTATACACACACACAAACAAGATGTGCCCTTCCAATTAATTATTCCTGATGTGGAATACCAGTCCAGTTACTTATTTGTGCTTTCATAAAATTAATACAGTATGTTCCATCCAGTTTCTCTGGCAGAGCAGAAAATCTCAGGTTTTCTCCACACGCTCTGTCCTCTAACTCTACCTTTTTCGAAATGGCTCTTTTTGAGCAGTCTTGTACTCAGACAGCCTTTTCTTCATTTCAACCTCTGATTTTTGCAGTTTCACCAGTTGATCTGAATAGCCATTTAATGCTTCTTTCATTTTTCCAGCCCTTTGTTATTTGAGTTGTTATACTCAAATGATTCATTCATTTTTATAACCTATGAAAACATTTAACTTTTTTGTTTCTCTAAATTACAGGAAGCCATCTCTTGTACCAACTCTGGAACCTGAACTACCTTTTGTTGAACAGCTTCAGAATTCTTCCCAGACAGTGTTTTCTCTCCACCTTTTCTGATTTTCTTTCAGGTTCCCTAAATTTCTTTCTAGCATCCAGGTAGTGTACTTACTAGCCAGGTAGTGTACTTACTAGCCAGTAACTGAATTTTACTCAAGCTGACATCACTGGCCATTTCTCAGTTTACATTTTCATAGTGGGAGAGACTAAGCTGTTGGTCAATGTGCAGCTATCTTTTAAACAAGCTGGTCACATCAGGACCATATAAAAGATGCATATTCAAAGGAGGCTCTAATAGCTTGGATAGGGACTGAGAGTGTGGCCATGCATACCTTCTTAAAGGTTCATAGGTGGTTACTGGGCTACTGGAGGTCTTTATAAGCCTAGCCATGTGTGCCCAGTATAATACTAGAGAAACCCACTGTAAAGGATCTTGCCTAAACTAGAGATCTTAGTTTGCAACAACTGCCCATATCTAAGAGGGTCATAGGTGAAATCTCCCAGCAGGAATTTAAGGCTTCCCATCCAGTGATCCAGGCTATACTTAAAGAGGGTCGTAGAGGGGCTTTGTTTGATGTGAACCTGTAGCCTATTCCAGAGCAGTGGCAACCTTGGAGACATATCGCTCTCTCCAGCAGGTCCTATTTATGTCGCAGGCCATGTTAAGGTCCCTGGAGCAGGTGACCCTTGTCCCATTTGACTTGCAAATGTGCAGCATTTCCATTAGTTTTGGATCAGAGATTGCTCTGTACACCAGAGGCACAAATCTCCTCTAAGTAGTTGGTATGCTACAGAGTACAGTGACAGTGACTTCAGTCTGTCAATGTAGGACATGTGCTAGAGACCCTGAATTTTCCTGTTTACAAAATCTGAAGTCTCTCAAGTTGCTGCAGTTACCTGGTACGTTACATACCAAAGGGAGCATTGTACTATATTGGGCTGATGAGGGTCAAGTACAGGGGTGTTATGACCTCTTTCACTGAGGCAATGCCTTTGCTAATGAGATGTGTGATACAGAATGCCTTTCTTACCACAGCAGACACATGGTGGTCAATGTTACTGCAGACAACTTGCATTCCCAAGTCTTTTACTATCAAGCTGTTACTTAGGGTATTATTTAAATGACAGTCTGCAGGGATATCATTTTTAGCTAAGGAGATAATGCATTCTTTGCATTTAGTTTAAGTCCATGTTTTGGCATCAGTCATTGGTTTGGGTAAATCCCTCTTGAAGTATATTGACATAATTTGGGGAGTCAATGATTGCACCTAATTTGCAGTCATCAGCAAAAAAACCTAACCACAGCAACAGCCCCTCTGTTTTGGCCTGAACCTTTGAGAAGTATATTCTGAACAACAGGAGGCACAGCACTGACCCCTGTAGAACCCCACTGGTGACAGTTCTGCTGGTCGAGGTAAACTCCCCAACTCTGAGTGTGATTCATTGGTAATCCAGTTAGCAACCCATCTGATGACATAAGGGTTGATCTTCAACTGGGAGAGTTGATCAATGATGCCCAAATGCGAGATTGTGTTGAAGGCCTTGACTAAATCAAGGTAGGTTGTATGCACAGATTTGCCTTCATCTATGGCTCTGGTGAAATTTTCAAAGTCCACCAGGTTTAACAGGCATGACCTGCCTTTGACAGAAAAACCAAACTGTGTCAGATCAAGGGTTTGGAGATCACCTATATCCTTATTTATAAGGTCCATGATGATTTGTTTCATGGCTTTCAGGATAAGGCTGGTTAAGTTCATGTGTCTGTAGTTCCAGGGGCTGCTACTTTACCCCATTTTATGACAGAGGATGACCGTTGATTTTTTTCCACTCAGCAGGGACAGAACCAGTTCACACAAGTTGCAATTGAAGACAGTACCTAATGCAGTTGCTAACTCATGTTTTAGACCATTTAAAATGCAACCTGGGATGTTATCCAGTCCCATAGAGGCTTTTTTTGGGCTTAGAGAGAGCATTAATGACTTGCTGTTTAGAGATACAAGGTGGGGGAGATGTAGAAGGAATGCTTTGTGGAATGTTTGGAGGGGAAAGAAGGATACATTTTTTACCAAATCTGTCAAGATCAGTGTGTGTGATGCCATCCTCAGCTAGTTCAGCACACGCCTGGGTCCTGCCTTTTAGGTTAAGGATACAGCTGAAGTATGCCTTACGGTTATCCATAGCTATGGCTGCTACTTTTTTTTTTCTCAAAGTTGCCTTTAGAGGATTTTACAAAGTTGTCTTGTTTGATCAAATAGAGGAAGATGTTCTTCTAGTGCTGGGATCTCTCTTTTTTATTCTTAGACAGCAACTTCTTTCTCTTGTTCTATAACTTATTAATGCTAGATGACCACCAGGGAGGCTTGTTTTTCTCGAGGATCATTTTTTTTTAAACAAGAAACATCTTTATTACATCATCATGTATAACATGGGCCATGTTACATTTACATTAATGACAACATAGCGACACAATCTTAGCTGCATTGTTGCAAGCATGCATTACAAAACGTGTGACACTGTAGCTGCAAATATTATACATTCACTTTTAATCATATCCAGTCATTGATGGCCAACCATTATATAGCTCATTCAAATCCTGCCTTCTTTAAACCTCGTTCCTCCGCTGCAGGTATTGATCCCACAGTTAATTTTTTGCTATGTAATTTGCTCCTAAAGATCCCAGTTCCAATTGCTTTATCTCTGTTACTATCTTCACTCCTTCTAGTAAAGTTGGTTTAGACTTTGATTTCCATTTTCTAGTAATTGCTTTTTGGCAGCCATCATAATTTTTCTCAGCAAGGTCTGGGGAATTCCGAGTTTGTATCACTGCTCAAAAAAGTTATTTCCCTAGTCACTACAACTTGCTCACCCAGCATCTCTAACAGAGCAGTCTGTGGGGAATCTTTAAAGTCTACCATCTCATTACAGTCCCAGAAAATATGTTCACAGTAACCTCTTTCTGTCTCATTACACTTCCAACATTTGCCTTCTACTGGAGGAAAAATTCTTTGAAGTCTGCTTGGGGTATAAAAATACCTATGCAAGCACTTCCAAGAAAAGATCCTAAGTCTTCTAGATTTTATTGCACATTTGGAAGACAAATATATACCCCTATTGTTTGTGAATTACTAATCTAATTTCTCTTCCCAGTTCTTCCTAACCTCCTCTGATTCTTATAGTTATCATGCAACATTTTATATCCTGTACTAATTATTCCTTTCTTAATGGCACCTTCTGTTCTAAATTCTACTAAAAACTCTACCAGTGCTGGTCTTTTGTTTAGGAAACTGTTATTTTTCTCTGTGCCTATAATCGGATATCAATCCTTGATATGGAAGGTAATCATTAGTCTTCAGTCCAAATAAGTTCTTGGCATCTTCACATTCTATTACCTATCCCTTCCCTAGTTATTGGCTCCCAGTCTTGAGGCTCTTATTTTGATCATACCAGACAGATCTATGTCAATACATTGTATGTCTGTATAGGGCATTTGTATATATCCTAGTATAGTTTTGTCAATGCCATCAGTAGGAAGAGGAGCTTGGAAATTTATGCAATCCCTTAGAAGGGTATAATTAGCTCTGGTGAAAATTTTAGCCTGATTTCACCTATGAGGGGTTCAGGTGTTATAGCTACTTCAAATGTGACTAATTTGTGATCAGATTTAACCAGCGAGGGTCCTATACTTGTGATGGTAAAACAGTCACCCATGTTGGTGAGGGCCAGGTTGAGAATATTTGACCCCCTTGTGGGGTTGCATGTTATTTCTTCCAGGGCATTGGTACTGATGCCATTGAACCTTTGTGCGAACATGTTGGTACTTGTACAAGTCTCCCAGTCAATGGAGGGATAGTTAAAATCATCCATGACAAGAGTGTTTGGTTGTAATTTGATTGACTCAAGTAGGTCCAAATAAACAGTGGGGATATCTTGATTCACTGAAGGGGGCCTATAGCTAATGATGACTTACCCACAGTTAGCTGAACTTGGAGCAACTCCATGGAGTTTTCCAGTCTAGAGATGTATTTACCTTTTATGGAGATAAATACTCCCTCATTTGGTTCTCACACTTTCATTTTGTGGTTAGAAAATGTGGAAGGCATTGTAGCCTTGCAAGGCTGGGGTACTCTCTGTGGCCCTGAACCAAGCTTGTGACTGCACAGATGCCAACATCCTCCAGGGAGAGGACTGCTTCCAAAGAGTGCAGTTTCTGATTTAAACTCCTAGCATTTAGCAGCATAACCCTTAATTTGTTTGACAGTGATATTTTCATGGTGGAAATTTTGCTCTTGAGACCTTGCCTAAAAAAAGGCACTTTGGAGGAGTCAAAAGTGCCTTAGCCAGTAACCGAAAGCCTACAGGTGAAGACCATCTCTGGCAGAGCAGAGTGGTCTATCAACCATGTCCATCCCAGGCTGACAGGAACTGGATCCCCTTAGAATGACACCAGAAACTAAGCCAATTGTTGAAGTCAATCATTTTTGTTTATATTGTGGTATCATCCTAGGTGAGGGTAGAATGCTGCTGAAGGCCAGAGACATACCTTGCCTGGGACACATTCACAGAGCTCAATCATGTTTCTCTTCATATAGTCCAGTGAGGTACAGCTCAAGTCATTCACAATGTTAGATCAGGGTTTTTCATTGTACAGTAGTTATTAGACAGGCATAAAGAATAAAACAGGCCTAGAAATGTTTCATTTATGCATACATTTTAGAAAAGCAGAAACAAAGAATCTTTCACTGAATATTGACCTTGCTGGCTAAGTGAAAATTGCAGATAGTTCTTGTTTTGTTTCTTTTCAAGGGAAGATTGCAGACTGCTTTTATTTTGTTCCTTTCCCAAGGGAAGAATCAAAAGATAAGGCATCTGTGAAGCTACAAAACAAGATATAGACTGAAAAACAAGGCTAGGGGCATGAATATAGCCTTCAGAGGAAAATTACTAGAAAAAAAGGATACACTATGTTTTGATCAGGATAGCAGGTCAGTTAAGGTTATTAAGTTCGTTCGACCTGTTACTTCAGAGAAGATGTCTAACACTCGAGCATGAGTACAGAAAACAGGTCATCTAGAGACCGTCAGTTTACATTGTTCAGGATAATCAGAATATGATGTGCAATTTGAATTATCAGTACTGTTAATGAAGACAGTATTTGGATATTGTGAACATCTAATAAAACTTTAAACGAATTACAGTGTTTGGAGAATTCATGCTGGAGTGCACAAGACTTGGTTCATAAGGGAGAGACTGACACCTATCGAAGCAAGAGCTTGGCTAATTAAGACTTTTGTTTCTCAGTCTCATTGTATACAGTGTTTCCAGCTAAAGGTATTGTTCATTTTCCAATCTTGGTTACACTACGTGTGTTCTACAGAAATCTGCAGAACAGCAGTGTTTTGTTCAACTTCATGTGTGCTACAGACTATAAAATAACACTTTTCATTAAACTGCAGCACTCCTTGTTTCATTCAAACCAACAAAAACAGCTGCAGTAAGTAATTTTTTTCAAGTACAGTTTTTACTGCAATTTCAAGGTTTCATTAACAGTTTAAAGTGGCAGCAATTGTTTCATAACTGACAGTTCAAGCAGCATATCAGTGTTTTTTTCCATAAATAGAGCTGTAAACTCTATACAGAATAAGCTGAAAATTATGGCCCAACAGTTTCTCATTAAGACAGCATTAAATTGAGAGGAAAGCCTCACACAACTTCATCAGACCAGTATTATCAAAGCAGTGTTCCTTCAGAACACAAGACATTATCTCCACAGACTTTCATGTTTTCCCCCGAGTGATGTCACAAAGTCAAAAAGCAATGAAAAGGTTAATGAACTACAGATGACAGCTCACATTTCTTCCAAGCCATAAAGTTATGCAAGACTTTATATGCACCTTTTAGTTAACAGTTCAACAAAGTTTAAATAAAGGTTTTTTTTTTTTTTTTGCATGTAAACATGTCATGCTACAGTTAAAATGTCAATATATTTTTGGTTTAACTTTAAAAATGTTCTCTTAAAGTTAAAAGTTATTGGTTCAAAGATGTTAAATGCATCTAAATGCAAAAAAATTAAATCACTTAAGCAGGCTAATGACTCAGAAGTCAGTATTGTCTCCAGTTTACATAATTTCAGTTGTAGTACAGTTTCATGTACAAATGTTCAGAATTGAATACATACCTTTCAAAATGCAGCAGTATGTTACAGTAGTCAACACAGTCAAAATACATAAAATGCAAGCAATGTCTCCAATTCACATTACTTCAATTAGTGCAATGTTTGCACTGCAGGGAGATAAAAGGAATCAAAGTGCATATTTAAATAAAGTATATTTAAGACAAACTGAAAAACAGACTTCAGTGCTAAGTAAAAAATGTATTTCATAGCTATCTGCAAAGATCAGAGCATTAATCTATCACTGTTTAAGGTTATTTCATTGTTTACAGACATCAGTTTTAGTTGCACATACAAAAGCTGTCTTGTCAGGATTTAAAAGGTCAAAGATTATGGCAGCTAACTGTTCAAAGTATAAATGCTCTCTATATACTGGTTTAGATTTCAGTAGAGAGATGTGTGCAAATGTACAGATTTTAAAGACTTGGTTACAACAGAAACATGCAGATTTATGGGTTAAAGATAAAATAAATTCCACTTCAGATGACACAGCTGAAGTGCTCAGTCAAGCAAAAAGGGTAACCGTATGCCTCTATGTGTTAAGGTATATCAGAACTAACAGTCAAATTAATTAGAATTTTTGCAGTTAGCAAATTAAATTTTTGTATTATTGTTTTGTTTAAGAGCTTTGTATTAAAGTGTTGCAAAGCATAAACAATATCGCAATACAAAATGTAAAACAAAGTCAATGCTACATTGTAAAAGTAGCAGTTAAAAATCAGTTTCAGACTGTATGTGTTTTGTATGGAAATGGCAGTTTGCCAAGCATATGAGCTCAGATTATAGTCAGCCTAGCAAGCTGAAGTATGTTATATGGCCTCCATTTTGATAACACATTCTTGCAGCATTCAGTACTAATGAAAAATTAAATGACATCTGCTAAAGAAACGGTTATGGTGAGACAGTGGGTGGAGTTTCACTCACTGAACAGTATGTTAAAATTTAAGGGTTACAAGACAAAATGTAAAAAAGTTCAACAGTTAAAACAGATTGTATATAGGTACAAAATTGCACAGTGCCACATTATTTTCTTTTACAGCTATCAAGTTAAATGCAATTGCTACAGCCAATACCTTAGAAAAGCTGTCCATTTTAGTGGTGAGACAGATTTTGATACTGATTTTTCAGTAGAAAAACATACTCCACCAATCCCAGCAGTTAATACTGGACATGGAAACACAAGTGTGCAAAAGCTGGTACTTGGTTCCAGTTGTTTCCAATAAAGCTAAACAGGTTACTGATTTAAATATCGTTAGCGTTTCAAATACAAGGCAGCCCACTATGGTTAATGACTGAGCAAATGATGTAAGCAATGTACAAAGTTCAAGCCCAAAGGATGATCAAAAGTATGCTGTAGCTCAGGTTAATGTTGCCAGATACGTACCAGATTTTCTAACTAAAAAGGAAGGCAAACCATACATTTCATTACTCATGGCAGTTTTCACGCTATCAGGGTTTAAAAGGTCAAAGGTAATTGCAGTCAATAGCAAGCCTTTGGAGTTTGGATTTTTAAATAAAGCCAATCAGCCTGGGAAGAAAACAACAGAATTTGTGTTACATTCTCAGTGTGAAAGTACCATTTTAAAAATTACATTATGTCAAAATTGTGTGTTAAAATTTAATGTAAAAAATCTGTTTGTCTACAGACTTGCAAGAGCTTATTAGCGGCAAATATTTATTTCATGTAGAAAAATGTAAAAGTCAGCACAGCAAGCAATGCTACCAGTTTATAGTTGTTAAAGCTGCATTTCATGCAGAACGTGTAAAAGTCAGGGCAATAAGCAATGCTATGTTATTTTAAGGACCGGATACTAAATACAAACAAGAAATGAAAAGTTTAAAAGGCCTAACTATAAAGGGTCACTAGCATTAAAGCAGGCCTTCCATTACTTCATCAGCGACTGGAACAATGCAGAGCAAAATTTGGCAAAGAACTGTGGGACAGAAATGAATTGTGTTTCAGTTATTTCTTCAATGCTTAAAGCAAGTATGGATGTTCTTAGACAATGTTCTCATGTTTTAGTAATAGTTTTCAGTCTGTGTTCAAATGGATTTCAGTTTATTTGTATTCAGATAACACTGTCAAGATGTTCTCATGTTTCAGACAACTGCATTAGAATACAACATGCACCAGTTTCAGTTATGCTTTTATTCTTAGTTTAGTTTTCAAAATATACACAGCTATTTTTAAATGTTCAGCATATGCTAATGTAAATATCAGTCAAGTTTCAGAATATAACTCGTATTCAGCTATTTGTTCAGTACCAGAGTAACAAGAGGAAAAGTGCTTTAAAAAAACTGAAAACCAACCACGACAAAGCACTTAGGAAACCAGCGTAACAAAGCCAATACACGACGTACATTTGGGCAAAAAAACACAATTTATTTAACCTTCACAAAACACCACGTTTTCATCGTAATATATCCAGGACTTCATCAGAAATAATGAATGCATCGTGTTCCCTCCTTATATATCTCTCTCCTAATTGCTTCAACATCATAATAGATCCCAATTAAGTGAAATTCCTAAACCATTTAATTTTAATTAGTATGAAATAAAGAATGAAAAACTAATGCTGAAACATTTCTATGTACATTCTCCCAATAAAATACAATACAAACATCTATCTACTTAAAAACATGTTCCAGCACTAATATAAAGATATAATTACATATAATTGATGTTTCAAAACATTACAAAATAACTTAAAATAAATCTAATGACTATGAATAACTATGAAACAAACATATCCCCCCCTTTTTTAAAAAAAAATTTTAACATTAAAAACCTAGTAATAAATATTTGTACAAAATAGCGGATGCACTAAAAATGTAACCCTGATAAAATTGAACAGTCCATGAAAACTTGTTTTTTGTTTTTTATATGTATAAAATTAATTATATAAGAATACCCTTAACATAGTTTATGTCAAAGCTTGGCAGATCTTAATTTAAGAACAGGTGCCAATGAAACATGTTCAGAGTCCTGGGGGCTTATTGGCTTCTAACCTCAACTGCCAAAGAAGCTCCTTGAACTCAATGGTAGTCTCCCAAGGTCCTCCCTGTGGATCCGTTTCAACTTTTTCAATCACAAAAAACCCAAAAACTGCTTTTGTACATTCTTTGCTATGCTTATACAAGCATTATTAATATCACATTTTTGATGTTGTTCATATGTTCATATACACGTCGCTTTAATTTCCTGTTGGTCTTTCCAATATAGAAAGAACCACAAAATGTACATATAGCGATGTATATAATTCCAAAAGTATCACAGTTGCAGTAAACATTACTTGCCAATTTTATTTTTCTACCTATCAAATCCATGGATTCCCCTTGCAGGACATGTGAACACTGTGCGCAGGAACCACATTTATATGTGCCCTTCTTTGATCTAGAATTTTTCACCTTATAATTCTCCAGCATCTCGTTCATATTTCTGCCCTTTCTATAGGTGAACCTGAGCAGATTTTTGAATAATGAATCCAAGTCGGAGCATCTCCCAAATCTCTCCCAATTTTTCAAAATAATGTCCTTGATAAGGTAGACATTACTTGTGAAATTCAAAATAAAGTTGCCATTCCAACTAGTTTTGTCTGTATCATTACTCACTTCTCGATTGTTAATATGCTCAGGCTCACCAAAGATAGGGCAAAACCTACCTTTTCTTTCCTTGAAAATTTCACCCTCCACTTGCTCTAACAACACTATTGGACACTTTCTTTCCATAAACATAGCCTTCAATTTACCACTCTCAATGACATAGTCTTGATCATTCGAGGTCATTTTTGCAGCTCCTAATGAACTGTCCTTTAACTATTCCTTTCTTTTGACTGAAAGGATGCCCACCAGTGAAGAATGAATACGAATTTGAAAATGTCTTTTTCCTAACCACATTGGATTTAAATATCTTCTCTCCTGGTACTTTTTCAATAAGCGCATCCAAATACTGTAATCGATCATGAGTAATGTTATGTGTAAATATAAGAAAGGACGTGGCACTATTCAAATAACCTATAAACTCATTAAGTACAAGTTCAGACCCATTCCAAAAAAATAACTATGTCGTCCAGGTAACGTCTGTAATAACTCCAATATTGGGAGTACTCAGAATGGAATACAAATTTCTCTTCCCAAGTGGACAGAACTAAATTGGCATACATGGGGGCAGAAATGCCCCCCATAGCCATCCCACTTGTCTGCTTGAAAAATTCACCCTCAAAATAGAGAAAATTGTGTTTAAGTACCATTTCCATCAATTCTGTCAATAACAAAATAGTGTCATTATCTAAACTGCCTTTTGTTGTCAGTGCTTCTTCAAACCAATCCAGTCCTGTTTGGTAAGGTATAACATTAAACAGGTCATGGATGTCTAAAGTAACAAAAATAAGGCTTTCCTGATATAAACCCTGATCAATACTCCTCATAAAAACCCACAAGTCCTCAAGGATGCCCGCCTTGTTTAACCATACCCCCTTTAATTTTAAATCCAAATACTTTGCTATGGCGTGGGTTTTAGACCCAGAAACAGCTACTGTAGGTCTTAGAGGTGGATTGAGGGCATCCTTATGGACCTTCGGTATTCCAAAATGGAAGGTACTTTAGTTTTGTCTATAGATAAAAATGATAAAGTTTCCTGACTAATCTGTTCATTATTAGCCATTTCTTTTAACATAAACCCCAGGATTTACTAATCTTCTGTGTAAGTCTAGATTAGTCTTACACAGAAACACCAGTCTAAGAGTATGACAGCACTTGCACCATGCATATTAATGATGGAGCGCTGCCTGAACTCTAAAGCTTACACGGAGCGTGGACGAGTGTAGGGGGGGTGTCGGACTGCCGAGCAGCCCAAAAATCCATGCCCCTGCAATGACGAAACTCAAGAAATGTTGAGTTACATGAGCAAGTCTGCTTACATGTGTACATTGTAACACTACAATTCCCCATATGTTAAACCTCGTACAAATTTAAAAATGAAAAGAATTAAATTTTTTTTGTTTTATTTCCAATATAACTGCCCGTATTTGCGCGTGTTTGCGTGGATTTGCCCATTGCTTAGCTACAGTTAGCAGCTTAGACACCGAAGAGGATAATAAGAAAAATATATGCAAATTAAGCAAAATAGCGATAGTGTAGTGGTTAGAGCCTTCACACAAAACGGAGGCATTCCCAGTTCGAGTCTCACTACTGCACGTTCCATTTTCTGTTGGAAATCTGTATACAAAAATATTTCCTGAGATTTATAATGTACAAGTTTTGTAAAACGCATTCAAATGTTATATGTAGTAGTGAACAAATTATATATATATATATATATATATATATATATATATATATATATATATATATGAAGGTGAAATGGTTATGCATTCTGAGGCCTGAGTAACTTACTTTAAGCAATATAAAACACTGCTAAGCACATTTTACCAGTACTGAGCATATTTAAATCCAATTGCTCATAGCTGAGCACCGTGTTAACAAACACAATGTCTTTGCGCGTAGCTGTGCACCATGCCAACCAGTGCAACTACAACATATTTGCGTGTAGCTGCGCACTGCACTAACCAACACAACATTGGGCAACGTTGGGCAAAATCAGGCAACATTGGCCAAAATCGGGCAAAGTTGAGCAAAGTTGGCTAAACATGGCCACACCTCCTTTACTGTACCTTAACCATTCAGGTCTGGCCAGTAGGAAAATATAAAGCAGTGACAGGGATTGAACTCAGGATACTGTGCACTATAGTCACAGTACATAACCACTAAGCCATGACAGCATTTCATAACCATACACTTTCAACAGACACATATCTATCAATGGAATATTAAACATTGCCAACATCAGCTAAGCTGAGTTTTTTCAAAACTGGCCAATCACAAATACGTGTGAGAAATGAGGCATATTTAAGATCCACAGGTGGGAATACTTGCCATAACTGGTTGTAGCTCCCTTCTGCAGTCAGCATGGCCAGTGTTGGAGAAGGCACTTGATTTTGAGTGCAACGGTAGGGCATTGAGGAGTCCAAAAGTAATGGTTTGGCTCCTTGTCCACAGTCATGAGGAAAGACTCCTGTGGGACCAGTACCAGGGCACCCAATATAAAACGGAGGCCTGGAACAGTATTGCTCATGATCTCACTAGTGCCACTGGTGTTCCTCGGACTGGTGAGTAGGTCAGGCACCATTATTCAGACCTGAAGCGACGTAAGGAGGATCAACTGGACCAGTGGATCCAGGAATCCTGTGTGATGCCTATTGCCCCAATACTGAGTAAGTAGCCATTGTATTAAGTAGTTAAGAATTTTCTATGCTTATCTATACTATGGATAGGTATGTCTCAATATCACTGCATTTGCTTCACAGCTGCAGGTGTCCGGGCTACAAATCAGCAAGCCCATGAAGATAGGTTGCAAAGGCTGCATCATCAGGCAGGTTAGTAATTATTCTGCATGTACTGTTATATAAAATAAATGAGAGATCCTTCAAAAAGTGTTTTAACCCAATAAATAAAGGTGTAATAATCCTTTAATAAATGTATAATTCCTGGAATGCGTCTGTGTCATTTTCTTTGATATGTTGTTGAACTGTTGCATTTTACAAATAGTACTGTTGTATTAAGCAGTGTTAACCCACACTTGGGTAGGCCCATATAACGTGGATGAAGGGAATGCCAGTAGCTTTTATGCATATTTACAACCCTCAACTGTTGGTTCATGCCCAGCATGTACAGGTTAATCTGGCACATGAGTAGCTTGGTATTGTGTTCCCCAGAAATGTCAGTGTGCTGCCAGAAATGTAGGGAGCTGTTAACATATAACTGATACTTTCACCTGAACATATCTAGATAATTATATGAAAGTAGTACTGTCAGTGTACCATCTTAGCAGTAGTGTGTGTGTGAGCAACTCTCAAAATATGTAGCAGTAACATCTGCATCTTGGACAGTTTGTATGTAAGATACAGCTCATGTATATAATGATCTAGCAAAATCCAATTGCACAATATAAGGACATCGGGTAGTGTAATAATACATGTAAGGGACATATAACTGCAGTTAATAGGAATGTAGAGAAAATTAGAAGGATATATAAGTTGTTAATTGAGCTATCCTTTTCCACCCTACTGTATGTGCATAAAAAATGCAATTGTACACCTCAATCGGTATGTCTAATCTCAAAACATTTGTTGGGACATATGTCCTATTGGTTTATAAATATTTGCATTTATTTCTATGCATGTGCCCTGTTAAAATACCACAATATTGCTGGCCTGTTGTCATCAATTCAACCTGCATGCTGTTGTAATGTCCACTATTGTTCTATATATGCATGTGTTATGCTTGCTTTTCAACTGTTGAAAACCTGGTGTTTTGGGTTAATGGGAATACTTCTGCATGCTGTTATAACTAATTGGGAATGCTGTTGACTGTTACTAACCCATATCTTTATTAAACCCTCCAAAACATAATTTGTATGGGAAGGCTGGTCCCCGCGGACCCACCTGTCCCACCTCAGCTGGCCAATGCACCTGGCACCAGCAGGTCTGGTGCCCAGCCTGGGACCGCCTCCTCCATTGGCCCTGTGCCACCTTCAGGTGGAAGCGCTGCAGGGGATGGGGCTCGGCCCCCCTCCCCCATGCAAGCGTGGGCAGAAGAGGGCCACCTATCAACCTTCAAACAGTCCGGGCTGTAGTGCGTAGAGAGATTGAACGTTCTGTTGCAGAACCTCTATGCCAGCTTGAGGCACAAGTGGCACAACTCCTGCCCCTCCTACACAGCCTCCAGCACAGCCACCCTCTGGGCTGTGAAGGTGCAGTGGTGACTGCCCATGGGTGGGGACCTCAGTCTCACTGTTTCCATCTGTGGGCTCATGTGCTTGCAATTTCCAAACATTCCTCCCTGTCAAAGGTGTTCACCCACCACGTGTCATATACTGTCCCTGTATGGATCTCGTTTGTCTTGTCTGTTTACCTCCCCAACCTACCTCCCCAAATATACCTACTTCTCCTAACCCACATTCCACTCTCACCTGAAAAGGGCAATCTGCTCCCAAAAAAAATTACGCCCCATACATAGCTGCCCATTTTGCACACATGTCGACTGGACACATAAAATGTAATTTAATTGGCATGACAACATACTTTTTTGTCCTCACCCCCTCTCTCAGGGGTTGAAGGTTTCATATCTACCTCCAAATTTATTCCATATGCACAGCTGTTACTGTTAAAGAAATGGGCAGCTATGGACCTTCCCTACACCAGTCCTGCGCATCCTGAGCTACCTCCCATACTGTCTTTCCCTCTTTGTGCCCATTTTTCACCACTTTCTTATCTCCCCATTTTTCTTTTCTTTCAAAGAAATGAATGCAGGGGGTAAGAGGGAGTAAGCACTATTAAGCAGTAGTTAGTGGGTTTGCACGAGTGTGCACTTGTTTGCGCTTAACTAAGCATTGCTAAGCATCGCGCAAACCCGCTTACAACTGCTTAAAAGTGCCTTAGTCACTCTGTATGTGAGGGCCCTTGTTCTGCTCAGGAGCAAAATAAAACACCTCTGTCAGTCTTGAACCCCGGACCTTGTACACACTACACAACATGAAGTACCACTAAGCCACGGTAGATATACAAGTTGGTGCTGAAATAAATATATCATGCATCAGAATGAGTGAATGTAAAGGAAAAATAGGAAAGCCATACTGCACAATTTGTTCTGTGGATCTTTTCCAATAGTTGTTGTGGGATTACATTATATGACTGTGATTATAGGTTCATAGGTTCATAGATTAGTACTAAGCTAACTGCCCTTGCGAGCCATTTTAAGCCTAGCCAATTATCCCTTGTGAGACTCAAACCTCACACCTTGTGTTTGTAAGGCAAACACCTTAACCATTAGGCCATTCTAGCATTCTAGCAGCAGCCATTCTAGCAGGAAACAATGTTACATCATCACTTTACAACCCCACACCGTATCACAGCAGGTCAAACACTGGCATATCTGTTTAGGGCAGAGGCCATACCTCCCAACTGTCCCTAATTTTCAGTGATGTCCCTGATTTTGACACAAATTTTTAGCTCTGTCCCTCTGAATCCCTCCTAAAACTACTGACTTTGGGCAGAAAGGTGACAAATTACACTTAATGAATAATGACAATAATTAAGAGTTAGACCCTTCTTTTACTTCAGAAAAGGTGTATTAATTCATATGCTCTGATTCTCTCGGTTTCAACTTAATGGCACTAATATTTTAAAAGTGTCCCTGACTTTTCCTTTACTTTTCCCTGAGTCTGTTCAAATATGTATCTGAGTGTTTGAGAGGTCTGGCAGAGGCAGAAACACAGAGGCATATCAGCGTTTCTGCTGTTACACATTGTGCAAATAGCTTTGGAAGGAGTTTTGGAAGCATACCCTTATGTAGGAATACAACACTGAAATACAAATGGATGTAGCCATGTACTGGTAGTAACCAACTGTAACAATACCATTGCTCTATTGCTGAAAAGACCTGTGTGGTGCACAGACAAAAACTAACAGGCTATTCTCTGGCTACCATGTGGATAGGTCCACAGTTGGGAGTTACGCAGACTACTTGCCTTGATAAACTAACATGTACACAGCAATCCTGTAAGTCCAGCAAGATAAAATCCACACAATAATACTTACGCTCTCTGTACTTCTGCACCCCTACCCAAATGTAGAATATACCTGTATGTGCAGGATCTACCAAGGATGTAGGTAAGAATACTCACAGTACTGAAATGTGTCCAGTTTTTCTGAGCAGCTTGTGCTAATGTCAACACTAATAAAGCACAAGCTGTTTAGAACTGAGTAAATGAATATTTACAGTATAGCAGTTCACAAATAATTATTGTGCCAAAGGAATACATCTCAATAACTAGCTTTGTATGGCAGTTAATTGTAAAAGTTGAAAAGAAAGTACATCTTTCCATGTATCTTGGGGTAGCATTTTGAGGGGTGAGTACATTTCTACACTGACAAGTGAGTACTGGAAGCAGCAACATTAGGTCTGAGTACAAAATGTAAATCTCTGGCTACACCCATGGCTTCTAATATAAGAACTATACCAACCTTCTGTCTTAAACAATGATGTCCACAGCAAACAAGGATGATCTCCATCTTGGAAAGCTGAAAGGGCCACACCTACCTGAGTTAGCAATTTATAGTACTGGGTTGCTATGACAGTGATTACTGCAATTACTACACAGCAGGCTGCATGCAATTAGCAAATGGTGGCCACTAATTGGTGCAGAGGCCATCACATGCTCATGTGCAAATACCTACAAAAGCAGGCTACAATCTCTGCCAACAAACTCAATCACTCTATTGCAGAGACTGACAGAGAGAGAGAGAAAGACAGAGAAAAGGAAAAAGAAATATTACCAAATCATACAAAGGAAAGGTATGTGACACATATGTATTTACTAGCATGTAGTAGATGTTACTGAAGAATAGTCTACATAATGTGAACCATTCATATGTGGCAGCAGTACTTATTTATGCATAGATGTTCTGCTTAACTACTGCTATGGACAATACAGTGTGTACCTGTGGGCAGTGGGACATACCTGTGAAATGTATATTAAGCCACCAAAAAGGAAGAATAGTCCAAGAAACGACTCAGCCAGTATATCCAAGTAAATTTATTTTATAATACCAACAATTGATGTTCTCCAGCGCCTCGGCATAAGCCTTTTAACAGAGTATAACAAAACCCATTTTTCATTCCTTTATATAGTAAAAAACTGTTCTAATAAAATAATTAAAAAACACTTAATTACAGCAACCATTTCCAATCAAGCTCTCTATTTAACCCCTTAGGGTATAGAGTGTCAAATTTTAAAATAAACAGTGCTTCTTTCCATTGTAGTTTATTCTTCAGGCACATACCTTTCACACAATGTACTTTTTCCAAAATTGTGCCTGTTAAATTCTTACCATCACTGCTATAATATTTTTTAAAATGAAAGCCTAAAGGGCTTCCTACCTTTTCATTTTTAATATTTCTCAGATGTTCTAAGAACCTGACTCAAAAACTTATTTTTGATTCACCTATGTAAAATAGATTGCATTCACATTTTAGTACATAAACAATACCCTCTGTGTTACAACTAAAATTACCATTCACATTAAATTTCTTTCCATTTATACAGTCAAAAGAATTTACTGTTTGGTTACATATACTACAATGACCACATGCTTTAAAACCATAATCAGAAATACATTTGGTTAAACTGACAGCAGAAAAATTGAAATAAGCATGAACTAGCATATATTTAATACTCTTTCCACGTCTATAAGACACCATAGGTTTTTGAGGTAGCAATTCACCCAAGCATGGATCTTGTAACAAATGTGTCCAATAAAACATAACAATTTCTACTAATTTCTCTGTATATGTTCCATATGTTGTAACAAAGAACATTCTATCCACTTGTTGATTATACACATTTTTATCTGATTTAGCCCTATATTTTACTTGTTTATGAGTCTGATTATTAAAATTCAAATTATTTTTAGCTTGTTCTACACTATAACCTCTTTTGATAAATTTCTGACAAGTCAACTCAATTTCTAATTATTTGTGTTGTTCAGCACTAGTTAATCTTGAAATTCGCAATAATTCATTATAGGGAAGTGCTGATATTAGGTGTGGAGGATGGCAACTAGTCCCATTAATAAAATTATTCACACCTTCAAATTTATGATGCACTGATGTTAATAACTTATTACCTCTAACATACAAGTTTACATCCAAAAATGTAACTTTATCTCCCCCTGAGCTCCATCAAACTTGATACCAAAATGATTACAGTCTAAGTCATGAATAAAATTATGTACATCTAAAGTACCCCCTTCACATAGAAAGATTAAATCATCTATGTAACGATAATATTCTATTACATGACTTCTAAAAAAGCACATTCTATATTGAAATTTAGTTTCAAAATAACCCATAAATAGATTTGCATATACTGGAGCAAAAACTGCTCCCATTGCTGTGCCTTTAATTTGTTGATAAAGAATCTCATTAAATTCAAAAAAAATATTTTTAAGACAAAACAGTATTAAATCAACTGTATAATAAGTAAGAGGAGTTTCACCCAAATGAAATTTAAGAGCTTCCACCCCTAATTCATGTGTAATATTAGTATACAAATTTTTAACATCTACTACTACTATCCAATACCTATTTTCATTCCACTGAATTTTATTAATTTTCTCCAGAAAGTCAAAAGTGTCTCTAATATAGGAAGACAACTGCACAACCTTTGGTAAAAGTAATTCATGGAACACAATTCCTATATTATGAAGAAAATAGTTGCAAGCAGACACTATAGGACGGCCCGGGGGATTATATCTATCTTTATGTAGTTTAGGAAGACAATAAAATTTAGCCATAGTACAATTTTCTATGGAAAATTTCCTTTCTATGTCCTTTTTGGTAAAATAGCCAAGTCTATACCCCCTATTTATTAGTTCATTATATGCTAACAAGGCTGTTTCATATTCCTTCCATATAACAATTCTATATACTTCCTCATTATTTAAATTATCCATACACATCTTATAATACTGTTCTACTGTCATTATAACTAACTTATTACCTTTATCTGAGGGCTTAAATATAATATCTTTTCTACATCTCAACTTCGTTAAAGCCTCCCATTCATTTTTAGTTAGATTATAGGACACTTTCCTTTTTTTAAAAAATATCCTGCATAGAATAATTCACTATGCTAGAAAAACATTTCACTGCCTCATTAGTAAAAGGAGGTATATAGTTACTTTTTATGCTAATCCCATCTGTCGATAATAGACAGTACGCATTCACAGTTTCATCATTCTCAAAAAAAGAATCACAAGAAAAGAATTCCATAGAAGTTGTCTCATTCAAAGAATCATCCATGTCAAAGGAATTAGTTACTTGTACATTTTTTTCTTTTGACTTGGAAAAAAAAAACACAAAAGATGTAACTTTCTTACTAACTTAAAAACATCTATTTTAAATGTATGCATATTAGAAACAACAGTAGGAATAAACTTAATACCACAATTTAATACTGCTATTTGGAATGTTTAGCTCAGCATTAAATGTCAAAGATCTGATCCATGTTACCTGTGTTCTGTACAGTAGTGTGGCCAATGGCTGTTGGGGGTATTAGCGCTGACATTATATAAACATGTGTGTGACAGAACAACACATGCATGATAGTCATATTAAAGTGTAGCTTAGCATTGGCAACTGCTGTAGCAGTCTAGTATGTGTATAAGCATCTGTAGCCATATATACCCCCCTAATGTTAGTGTGTTCACATGTGACACCTGTTTGTGTTGCAGCAAGGCCCGACAGTTCAGCTCTGAGGTCCAGGGACTTACAACAGTGTGGACCTTGCGTGTGTATGCCACACACATACGGAGAAATATATATGTGTCATATATATTCACATCTGTACATGTGCATAGAGTAGAGGACATATTGCAACTGTTTGTGAAGGGTGGAGATATATATGTTGGTGAAGGTTAGTATGCACATATTTGTATGTAGGCTTTAGTGTGTGACAAACAAGACAGCATATAGTGCTGGTATATGACATGTGGTAGTTAAACACTGTGTGTGGTTTATTCAGTTTGAAGCCAGTAAGGCCTGCTAAAGCTACCTGGGCTGTGAACACCTTCAATGCATTTATCCCAAGACTGTATGATTTTGTTACATTACTGTACACCTCACATCCTTTGTATAACTGATATTCTCACTATGAAAGGTGAAATGTATGTGTGTCTACATATATATGTGTATGCACACCAACGGATGTGTGTATATGTATATATATATATATATATATATAGTTATATAGTTATATATACTCATACACACCTACATCTACTTGTTGCAATAGATTCTCTGTACTGTTGACTGACTGTGATGGCCAATGTGTTTGTGAATATGTCAAAGATAAGTATCTGTGGGATAGCTTAGTGGGAAACTGTTTAAGTCATGGTATTATGGGTCCTTGCTTTGATCCTAGCAAAAGCTGTGTATTCTGTTGCTAGCCAGAAAAAGTGCTATTGCATACAGTGTGATTAAGTCCCTTGGTTTTAACTAGGGTGTGTCATTGGAGGCTAAAGCACTACATCTATGATTATTGATTGGTACTGATGTTGAATCGAAATCCTGTGTGTACTGTAGTACTACTTGAAGCTCTGGGCCTGTACAGCAAAGTATGGTGTATGTCCACATTGCTTGCATCCACTGTTTTGTGTGGTCCCTGTATTCATCACAGATTACATTTCTCAAGATTAAGCTTGTGTAAGTACTGACACACAGTATTGTATAGTACAAACTGAAAGCATATCTGGGTTGTCATAACTTTGTGTCCTGTAATTATATCTGATGTGTGTGTGGGTATGTCTGTAACATGTCCTTAAAAAACGTGTGGTAAAACAAATAACTGCATATCTAGCAACATTCATAGTGTACTACAGCAGTATGCGACATACATTCCCAATTGTGCACATATTTTGGCCATGGGTTTGCCATTAACAAGTTGTGTGGTATAATAGTAATACATTTACTGGACCTTACACTCGTGATGGATGATATATTTCTTTACACATCAGCTTGATGTATATCTACTGTGGCTAGGTGGTGCATCGTGTTGCATACAGTGTGCCAGGTACTCTTGTATAGTCTTATATAGTGATTTTAATTTGTTGCTGTGCAGAACATGGTTCATTAGACAGAGAGTGAGCCAGGCACTTCCAAGCAGTTGTGGGGTGAGCAGTGATAAGTGGCAGTTAAAGTGTTTCACTCTCGGTTAGCTAATAGGTTGCTATATATGGCATTTCAGTGATATCTGTACTGTATAATGTTAAATGTGCCATATGACTTGCTCAGACATATTTTCATATTTATGTCTTCCAGGGCTCATGGCGCATCACAGGAACCCCAGTTACAGTAGTGCTGAAGATGATACAATTACTACCAGTATGATTCAGCACTACAGTCTCATGTTCTCACGAACCAGCCAGGACCAGCAGGAGCATACTTCAATGTGGCAAGATGTCCACAGGGTAAATGAGGTAGGCCTGCATAACCAGACATATGAGCAGGTATGCCACTACTGCAGTGATCTTCTCAGACATGTCTGTCAGTGTGCTGCTGATGTGCGGAGACAACGGCTTGCAACAGGAGGTGGTGTTAATATCCATCCCCCCCTCACCAGAGTGGAGGAGCTGCTCCTGAGCCTGGTGGCACCTGTCCAACAACAGCAGCAGACATACACCATGATGGAGGTTGGAGCCATCTAGCAAGCACACATGGAGCATGCAGGTAACATGGCATATCTGTATTGGTAGATCATGCATATGTGAGATGTGGAGTGTGTCGTTAAAAGATGTGGAGCCTGTTATTGTGCAATACTGATCATTTGGAACATAATCTGTAGCCCTGTGAATGTAAACTGTTGTACTGTAAGATTGCAAACTCACAGTAGCAATGCCACAGTTGTGGCCACTGACAAACTGTCTCACCCCTATGTAGGTCCCTCTGGGGTGACAGCAAGGCAGTGAACAGATGCTGGTGAGTGTGTTCTACATTTATTATTGTAAATAAAAAGTGCATGTCATAGTTAAGGTGTAGGCCATGTACACATGTAACACACCTACCTATAATGCATGCTGTGCATGTTTGGTGTAAGACCACGCACATCTCACTAATGTGATTAGCTGCCTCAAACACATGCAATACCTGGACCATCTCAAACAAATGTGGCTAGACTGTAGTGACCATTGGATAGGCACAGTTGATATTTAACATGCACATAACATACACATCTATGTCATACACAGAGCATTTTAACATGCTACACATAAAGGATTCCCAAACCCTCTGTAAAGACACACTCCAGTATCCAAAATCACATCCACACATTACACATAATATACGTGAGGGGTAGAGGCCTATCATGGGGCATTTAAACACTCTGCAACACACTACACATTCATGTCAGGGAATGCTCCTTATTGGCCTCCTTACAAAGTCATGTAACAAGTGGTTGTGAATGGTGAATGTAGCCAAAGTAGTACAGTTCCAGTACAGCATGAGTAGTGCTGGTTTGGGAAACATTTGTAGCCTTGAGTGACCACGTGATGCTTCATGATGATGGCCTATGGTACTACACCCCAGCCAGTTATTGTAACCACAGTACTACACATAGCTTTCATTGCTATACACCTTAATGTTGCGTGTGTTCCCACATACAGACCTCTAAACAATATGCATACCAATCACCATTTGCACAACTGACACATATATGTCTTGTGATGCTATTGAGTGGCTAGGTCATATGACACACATTGGGTATATGTAGTGTTTAAATATGCAGTTGTGTTTTAGCATGCCATGTCATGGATGACATTAGCATGTCCACAATATGATATACACTCACCATAAGTACCGTACATTGGGTATGTGGCCGAATGGTATTCCATCAATTATCCATGCACCACTGATGATGTGGGAATACTCATCATGCATGTGCTAAAAATGTGTCTACAATTATTTGCTAAAGACACAGAGACTGTAATCAGCATTGGATATCTAACACACAGATACACATCCAGCCATGGCATGTACACATGTGAGTTATGGTGCACAGTACATTACAGTGTTTTGAATACCTGCACAGCAATGTTGTGTCCATGTATGCATTGTGTTCCAGGGGGAGGCCCATCACCTAATAACAAAACACACGCATCAAAGCCATGTATACTATTAGTAACAAGGACTGTCTACAATTGCACTGCATGTGTTGAGCAACACATGTCCTACATGCTGACGTGTGATATGACTGTTTTGCTTGTGATACTGTACCCCACCATCACCTATTGTGTATGTTCTGAGATTGCTGGTGTTGTGTGCATCTGCTTTAGGGAGGAGTGTATTTTTGTGTGTGTGCATGTGCACATGTGTGCACGTGGTCTGACATCATGTTCAGGTCTTAAAGTGTGTTTCCTGTTTTCCTCTCACAGGTGCCAAGATGGGGCTGGTTCAGTACAGCAGGGAACCTGATGTCATTGAGACAGACAGTGATCATGAGGATAGGTGTGTTGAGGCACAGGCAGGTTTGTTAGGGTCTGTTGTTGGGCCAGCAATTGACAGTACACAAGTCTCCACCCCATCCATGCACACAGTCATACTGCCTGTACATCCATCATCACCATTGCCCTTAGCTGAGGGACAGTGTATGGTTGGCACTGGCCAGGACAGTGTTGTATCTATGACACATGTATCAGGACACAGCAGCCATAGCCAGATGTGCGGAATGGTACCACATAGGGAGATGCCCAGGGGTTCTCATCAGAGCACTGCTGGTCATCATGACCCTGGCAGATGTGCCACACCTCTTTCTACTACATGCATGTTCCAGGCTGTCATGGAGGCACAGACACGAATGCAGTGGTACATCAGGCAGGGACTAAGGGCACAGAGGGCTCATAACACTTCTGTAAATTATAGTATCCATGACCTAGCAGGTGCCATATGTAATTACACTGAGGTCATTGACAGACGTTGGGGTGAGACATTGGATGTCCTCCACAACGTCATGTCCATGTGTCGGGACAGTTGAGACGTCGACGTGGATGTATGTCAGCAACATCAGCAGCTGAAGGTCGCCATGGACATCCAGCAAGCCACAGCTTCTCCCGTAGTGCCAGTACAGCCCCAGCAATGTTGGGGGGGCTGTCAATAGACCGTCCTAGAAGACCACGTGCACGTGGCTCTGGCCAGTCCCAGCAGGGACCTGGATCCAGTGGACATATGTCAACCTCTTCAGATAGTACCCAGTCTGGATTAGTACCTGATATTGTCTGTAGCACCCCTGCCAGGCACAGGTTCCGTATCCATGGCCAGAGATGGTGATCCATAAAGCCTGCCAGGTGCAGTCTGTAGCTGTCTCACAAATCCCCGTATATGGCAGTCACATGGTAGAACTGTGTGCATGCAGACACACACACATAAACCAGAAACACACGGCAAACACATACCCGGACACATTACATCAACATTGGCCCATAACAGTACTCATGGCCTTCACACACACACTCACACACACATGTCGATTGTATGGCTCAGTGTAGGCCTCTGGCAAACCAACAACATACCCTGTGCATATGATGAAACCTGTGCCACCTCCTGTCATCTGTAATATTGATGCAGGAACAGGCTAACATGGTGCTGATGCAGAGGGTGACTTTAATAAAGTATAGCAATCATTGAATGTGTAGCATGTTGTCAGCAGTAAAGTGTAATGATATCCTTGAAGGTGTAGCTGAGCAGGCATGATGCATTAAAGTGTAATTAGCAATGTTGTATTGTTTCCACCAGTGTTTATTCCAATTGTGTTTTGTTTGTCCATGTGCCACTTGGCTGATGTGTGTAGTTGTGTCAGCATGTGTTATACAGTGGACAGTAAGTGTGGGGTGTGTGCAGCACAGATTTGCAGGTGTACATTTGTGAACATGGTGGAGGTGCACTGTCTGCATGTACGTGCATATTGGACACAAGGGCAGGGTGACATGCCCTGTATTGGCCAGTGTTAACACTCCATAGTTTCTATTGGTGGCCAGTATGCATTGTACTACACACGTTTTGGAACTTAAGTACGCATGTGTGTGTTTGACACGGGTTGACACTGTGCTGTGGGTGATGCTATTGTTGCTATCTGTCATTGGTTTGCATTACTAAGGTTAACACTCCCAGCTGCATAATCCTTTATTAATGCACACTGTTCACCTACAGGGTTGTATGGACCGTGCTATCACAAACACAAGAAATTCTCACTTATACAGTAAAAGTGCATTAGTCTCATGGACCCCTGCCATAAACTAAATATATAATAGAAGGTGTGAAGTTGTACCAAAAAAGAGTTACATACCAAGAAGGGATAACCTCTCTGGTCAGTATCATTGGGAAAATACAATCCCTCAATAAACATACAAGGCAAGCTTCAAAATACAAAATGGCAAGGATTCCAAAGTCAACACTAAAGCTTTCTTTAGTGTTGTTCATAATCTACAGGGGAAATCTCAGATCGGGTCACAGTTAATGTAAATGGTCACAAAGTACACTTATCTGACTGACATTACCAATTCCTTGTCAGACAGTTTGAATGCAGATTTCACCACCCTGTCATTACACAAGGGCCACATTTCCAGACCTGAAGAATGTAAAACCTGATGATTCACAGACACTATAGTTAAAACATCTCTTTAACAAAGTACACACCACAGTAGCAATGGTACTGGACAGTGTCCCTGGCTGTGTCATACAAAAGCTGACATATGAAGTCACCACTCACCTAAACGCTCTGTCCAGATGCAGCCTCTATACAGGTTACATACTTGTGGAATGACACACGGTAATGGTGTTCACAGTCCACAAGGGTTGAGCTACAATGTCTTCTTCTTCTCCTTTCGGATGCTCCCATTAGGGGTCGCCACACTACCTCATCTGTTTTCATTTCTTCCTGCCCTTTGCATCTTGCGCTGTCACACCATCCACCTGCATGTCCTCTCTCACCACAGCCATAAACCTCATCTTAGGCATTCCTCTTTCCTGTTACCTGATGGCTTCATCCTTAGCATCTATTTCACAATATACTCTGCATCCCTCCTCAGCACATGCACAAACCAATTTAATCCTGCCTATCTGGCTTGGTCTACTAACCTTCAAACCTGGCCTGACCCTCTAATATACTTATTCTTAAACCTGTCCACCCTTGTCACACCCAGTGCAAATGTTAACATAAATTGATTAAGGGTAGAACTACAACACATCCTGGAAACTCTCACCCTATAAGCCAGACAAATGTTATCTGGATGGCTATGGAGCACAGCATTATGGAACTCATTAACAGAGACATTATGAACCTGCAAACACTGCACCATACCCACTTAGGTTCTCTAAAGACCAGATCATAGCTCCTACACCTAGTAGACTTCAAGCCAGTCAACAAGGCTATAGGTGAGGGAGGGGAGGTCAACACAGCCAAGCTATAGCTCACCAGCAATTCATACCCATCCACCATACTGGTATTATACATAACCTCAAAGACTGACCATAAACTATTGTTAGATGATGGCTTGACAACTGACGCACAGATGTAGGACACACAGTAACATTTGCAGCCTCCATGTACTATTCTATGCCAGTAACAAGTGGTATTCACCTGCACTCAGTCCTGGGACCACTCCTGTTTGGCATATAGCTTTCTTAGGTACAAGCAAACAGAGTAGGGATATGTCTGCCCACGTTTGATGACAATGCATACTGTGGGCTATACTTTATTCTCCAGATGACACACACACACACTCCAAAAGGGTATCATACAGACAGATACCTGGTGTCAAACTCATGCTGTAAAGCTATAAGCTAAAGAAAGCATAGTTATCCACTTTTAGAAAACAAAGTATCCCCAGAGTACCACATAGGTAGTAGCCCCCAAAATGTGGAACAGGTACTAATGTATACATAGAGCCATATGTTAAGTCATCTCTCCTTTGATAATCACATTACCAAAGGGTTTTGGAAATCCCTCTGTGGAGCACATAAGCAATAAAGGGTTTGCATGCAGATCCATAGAGGTTGTTGCACACCTATAATGATTAGTCATCTTTGCCAGATTTTGCTTGCTTTGGAACAGGTTTCAAATATACCTAAAGCATAAACCCTCACTCACACTCTTCAACAGAAACCGTGATGAGTGGATGTGAAACGGAAGACGTAGCCCAGGGATCACTGCAGTGGCTAAGCTTGTCACAAGCATACAGAAGTGACCTAAGGTCTGGAAAGCACCAGCACGGTCTGGCAAAGATAACAGATGCGTTCATGGAGAAAGCTGAGTACCCACCTATGAAATAATTGAGGTCACATGTATGTATATGGATTTGCCCCACAGCTACCTTGCATGTGTAATGCACATACAGTTGTTATTGTGATATGTCATACACTAGAAAAATCAAAACCCACTCTGCATTGGCCAGTGGTGTCACACACCTGGAGCACACACACACAGTCAGCAAGTGTGAGATTTAAACTCCTTCCTAACTACATTATGATACTACAGCAGTATGCATTTATACGATGCGCTATACACATTACTGGGATTTCATCTTTCCACAGGTATATTTGTAGGATGGTGACATCATCAGATTTGTCAAAGATGAGTATACCACTTTTAAGATGTGTGAGTAGTCTCCAAAAAGGTTGCTCCTCCCCAGGGAGACACACACACTTGGCAATTGCAGGATTCAAACCCCTACCTAACTACATTATGATACTACAGCAATATGCGTTTACACGATGCACTATACTATACACATTACTGGGATTTCATCTTTCCACAGGTGTATTTGTAGGATGGTGACATCATGAGACTTGACAAAGATGAGTATACCACTTTTAAGGGGTGTGTGTAGTCTCCAAAAAGGTTGCTCCTTCCCAGGGAGAGACACACACAGTTGGCAAGTGCAGGATTCAAACCCCTACCTAATTACATTATGATACTACAGCAGTATGCATTTACACGACACACTATACACATTACTGGGATTTCTCCTTTCCACAGGTATATTTATAGGATGGTGACATCATCAGATTTGTCAAAGATGAGTATACCACTTTTAAGGTGTGTGAGTAGTCTCCACAAAGGTTGCTCCTCCCCAGGGAAACTCAAACAGTTGGCAAATGCAGGATTCAAACCCCTAGCTAATTACATTATGATACTACAGCAGTATGTATTTACACGACACGCTATACACATTACTGGGATTTCACCTTTCCCCAGGTATATTTGTAGGATGGTGACATCATGAGCCTTGGCAAAGATGGATATACCACTTTTAAGGGGTGTGAGTAGTCTCCGAAAAGGCTGTTCCTCCCCAGGGAGACACCCACACACTTGGCAATTGCAGGATTCAAACCCCTAACTAACTACATTATGATACTACAGCAGTAAACATTTACACAACATGCTATACACATTACTGGGACTTCTCCTTTCCACAGGTATATTTGTACGATGGTGACATCATAAGACTTGACAAAGATGAGTATACCACTTTTAAGGAGTGTGAGTAGTCTCCAAAAAGGTTGCTCTCTCCCCAGGGAGAAACAGACACACACACACAATTGGCAAGTGCAGTGTTCTTAATCCAAACTAAGTACGTCTTTACACTTCAGCAAGCAATATGGAGTTACAGGGTGCAATATAGACATTACCTGCTAACAGTTTGCCCAAAGGTTTTTTTTCACATTTGCTAACCTCAGCAGGCTTATCATACTAGGTGTATTGTATGCATAGGCCATGACCATATCATATATGGGTTGATGCACCACATGCTGGCACACATAGAGTCAAACAGGTGGCTAAGCTCTGTCAACCCAATACTGGACAATAGTCAGGAGGAGTAGGGTCATACAACCACAACACCATCTATCTCACATAGACCTACAATATAAGCACCAGCAAAACACACACATAAATACACATTACCATACTCGGAGAATACAAATATTAATCTGAAAAAGAGTGTGTGTCCTCCTAAGCAGACAAGCAAGCAACATGCACCTCCAAGCACACTCCAGAAAACACATAATACACCAAAGCAGTGTGCCTCACAACAGGCTCTAAGGCAAAAGAACATACCCAACATACTAGTAATAGGTGACTTTGTAGTCAGGCACACAGATGTTCCACTCACTCAGCTGGACAAGGGGAAGGTTACTGTCAGTTGTCTGTCAGATGCTATGATCCGCCACATAACACAAGCACTTACATCACTCCAGAACAGGTAAATATATGACATGTTCTTTGTATGTCAGTGTGAATGATCTGAGGCATACCTCCCAGGACAACATAACAAGAGATATATATTAGCTCTATGATCATGTAGTCCAGGCTGGTATGACCCTGACCTTGAGTAGCATCTTACCTTCACCTACATGATACTGCAATATAACAGAAAGACGATAAACTTCAACAATTGGCTGAGCTTCTGGTGTCATTCAAAGGGGATCCAGTCTCTGTCTGCCTGTGATGACATGATAGACCAGCCTTATTGCTTCACTACAGATGGTTTGCACCTGTCGCCCCTATGCTTCTGAATACTGGCCAAGGCTCTTGCTGTCCCCATATTACCTTTTTTAGGCAAGGCTCAAAGGTTCATAGGTAGGTACTAGGCTATCTGCGCAAGGGCATTTATAAGCCTAGCCATAATGTGTTGGCTTTTGCCTCCCTTTTAAATTAGTTTCCTGGGCCTCTGTCGAGCAGGGCCACTGAAGTGATCCCAGGGGTGAATTTACAATTTCCCATCCACTCGTCAAGATTCCTCTTGAAGAGAGTCCGCGAGGGCTCTGCCTAACATCAACTGGGATTCTATTCCAGAGCGAGGGAAATCTCTGGGACAGGAATCTATTCCTCCAGTACGTCCTGTTTATTGCTGTGCTGAGGTTTAATTCACTGGAGCGTGTGGCTCTAAGAGATTTGGTTTTCTTGAGGTGGAGTATGTCCATTAATTCCAGGTTGGACATGGCCTTATACGTCAGGCATAGATCATCTCTGAGCAGGCAGTAAGCAACTGAGTAGAGCTGGAGTTTCTTTAGTCGAGCTGCATAGGGCATCTCTTTGAGGCCCATGATCCTCTTGGTGAGGTACTTCGGTGGTCTTACCAGCAGTTGCATGTGTCGATTAAGGTACATACCAAATGGGGCACTGTACTCTATTATGGGCCTAATTAGTGATGAGTAGAGGGGCACAATGACCTCTCTTGATCTAGAGGTGAACCCTTTCATGATTAGGTGGGCTACATAGAAGGAATTTCTAAACACTTTGGCAATGTGATTATCGAAGGAGAGTCTACTGTCCACCTGTGTCCCAAGGTCTCTTATCACACTTTCGTGTTAAGTATACTACCGCCTATGTTGTAGTTCATGGGTACAGAGTTTTTACCAAAGGAGATGACAATGCACTTTTTGGCACTGAGCTTGAGGCCATGGCTTTGACAGCAGGCATCTGTCTCAGTGAGGCCCTTTTGTAGGATGTCCACATTGTTAGTAGTTTCGATTATGGCTCCTAGTTTGCAGTCATCTGGGAACTTCATTAGCCAAAGAACTTGTGTTAGCCTGTACTTCAGGGAAGTAGATACCAAACAGGACAGGACACAGGATGGAACCCTGTGGTACTCCACTTGTCACTGGTCTGAAGTTGGACTTGGAGTCTGCTACTTTCACAGTGTGGGTTCTGTCAGTCAGCCAGTTGGCAGCCCATTTTGTGACATAGGGATTTATACCTAGTTTAGTGAGTTTATCTATAATTCCAGAGTGGGGGATGGTGTCAAAAGCCTTGGCAAGATATAGATAGGTTGTGTGGACCACGTCACCCTTGTCTACGGCTTTGGTGACTGCTTCAAAAAAGTCTGTCAGGTTTAGGAGACATGATCTGCCTTTTACAAACCCAAAATGGTTGTGGTCCAGAGTTTGGAGATTACCAATGTCTTTTTGTTGATATATTCCATGGTCTTGCAGACCAGGCTCATCAGGCTAATGGAGTGCTAGTTCCCGGGGTCCGTGGTGGCTCCCCCTTGTGTAGTGGGATAACCATCACTGTGTGCCATTCAGCAGGCACAAAGCCTGAGGTGAGGCTATGATTGAACATGGTATGTAGGTGTGGTGCCAGTTCATTCTGTAGTTCATGTAGAATGCAGCCTGGGATGTTATCTGGTCCCATGGATGCTGTGTTCCTGGCTTTGGAGAGTGTTTTTTTACCTGTGCAGCCGTGATGACAGCAACTTTGCATTCTTCTGGTATAGAGATGGGCTCTTTCATGGGTGAGAGGTGGGTAAAGTTAGCACTGATCCTATCGGCCAGGATGTTGGCAATATCAGTTGGGTCTGTATATTTAGTGCCATTGTGCTGTAACTCAGAGCAGATCTGAGTGTTGCTATTGAGATTCTTGACATAGCTATCAAATGCTTTGTGGTTGTCTTTAGAATCGGTGGTGATTTTGTTTTCGTAACTAGCTTTGGAGGATTTTATCAGGGATCACAGCTTCTTACTGAGGCTGACCAGGGAGCTCCTCCACTCTTGGGATTTTACCCTATTTTGCAACAGTTTCTTCCTTCTGTTGTGCAGTTTGTTTATGGCAGGGGACCAGCAGATTGGCTTCCTTTTCTTGGAGGATAGTGTCTTGGTTCTGTTTGCGATAGCATGATGCATGCACTCACGTAAGTGCTTATAAAGTGCAATTGTGAAGGATTCAGTAGTCGGAACTGTATTGTCCATCTGCATGGGTGTCCTGAAGTTCACCACTTCTGTCTTAAGAAGCATGAAGTTGGCTTTGGAGAAATATTTTAACATGGTTTCCTTAATGGGGGGTGGGGCCAGAATGTGGATATGTAGGGTAATTAGCTTATGGTCAGATGGGACCAATGAGGCATTAACTTCAGGTGTGGAACACCAGTCACTCAGGACAAACCAAACCCCATAACCAACACAAATAACCACAAAGTGAGCTAAATGCTACTCATTGCCAGAAGTCTCAGCCTCCAGATGCACACACTCGAGGCACTTCTCAGTATGGGAAATGTTGATATCTGTGCAGTAACAGAAACCTAGTTCAAGGCTCCAGAGAGCACACCAGCACTACCAGGATACTACTCATTCCATACCTTCCAGCATCAGAACCTGGATCATAGCACATAGGGTGGGGATATATCCATATTCATCAAGGATACTTACACCTCCCTCTACATCCTCTCAACAGAATATGTACCCATAGAATGTTGCACAGCAATGTTCTTCCCACTCCACAGGGGTGGGGCCACAAAAGACCCTTGGCATTCACGCTCTATAAGGCTGACAAGTCTGATCTGCAAGGCAATGGAGCCAATCATAATGGAAGTCAACAATAAAGACATTGGGAACCTTCACACAGTTGAGCACACCCAGTTTGGCTTCATCAAATGCAGATCATGCCTCCTGAACTAGGTGGATTTCATTGAGACAGTTACCCAGGCTACAGATGATTGAAATGAGCTCCACACAGCCTACCTATACCTAAGGCCATTGACACCATTCCCCAGTCAGGTATCATAGATGAACTCACCAACCTGGGCATGAATCCATACATCACAAGATGGATTGCAAACTGGCTCACAGATAGATCCCACAAATTAAGAGTTGCTGGCTACATGTCAGACTCTACACCGGTAACAACTGGTATCCCCCAGGGTTCAGTCCTGGGGTCCCTCCTGTTTGGTATAGACTTCTCAAAAGTACATGCCAACACAGGAGGGTTGTGGTTGACTACGTTTGCCATAATAGATTCCCCGGATGACACAAATATTCTCCAGAAGGGACTCTATGAGACAGATGTGTGGTGTCAGAATCATGGCCTCAAGCTCAATGTGAAAGAATGCATAGTAATCCCCTTTGGTGAAAACAACGTACCCACAAACTACCACATAGATGTTACCTCTAAAAACTGACAAGGTAATAAGGGATCTGGGGACACAAGTAGATAAGTCATCTTTCCTTTGACAACCATGTTGCCAAAGTGATTGGGAAATACTATGTGGCCCACCTACTCAACAAAGGGTTTGCATCAGAATCAAAAGGGGTAGTGGTGGCCCTCTACTCTTAAGTCATTAGACCCATCATTGAGTACAATACACCATTTTGGATGTACTCAGCTAAGCATATCCAGCAGCTGTAGAGACCACAGAGGTACCTCACCAAGAGGATTACTGGCCTCAAACAGTTGTGTTATGCAACAAAACTGGTAAAACTAAATCTGTTCTCCATTGTGTAACGCCTACTCAGAGGCACACTCTGCTTGACATATAGAGCCATGTCCAACACATAACTGTTGAACATGCTCCATCTACGGATAACAAAACTGAGTCGCACTACACACTCCAGGGATATGAACCTCATCACAATGAATACAACATGCTGGTGGGATAGAGTACCATCCCAGACACTTGCCTTACTGTGGAACAGAGTCCCAATGTACATCAGACAGAGCCCCTCGCTGACACTCTTCACTAGGAACCTTGATGAGTGGATGGGAAACAGACAATTTACGTCAGGCATCACATCAGCAGCCACACTAGAAAGGGGCTTCGGGTACTAACTATTAGAACTAGGGCTTAGGAGACTACCCAATAGGGTGGTGAAAGCTGCACAACTTGCCTAGGCTAATATATGCCTTTGTGAAGATAGTCTACTACATACCTATGAACCTATGTGACGGGGACATGTCTACAGATAGTAGATGTGTACTTCGTTGTACAGTCATGTTGTACAGTAAGCACATGGACCACATACACTGTAATGCTTACAGATACTGGTGGCTGTTATGTACAGTGGGTGAGATGTGCACCTCATGTCTTTTGTGCCATTGGGATGTGTGCTGGGTGGGACAGTCCTGGATGGCTCCCTGTCATGCTCACCCTTTTACATCTCTGCCCATCCATCTTTGGCTTATTATACTGTGTTCCCCCTACATATATATATATATATATATATATATATAGGTACATAGGTATATATATATATATATATATATATATATATATATACATATATAGGTACATAGGTGGGTAATAGGCTATCTGCCTGAAGGAATCTATTAGTATGGCCACAGTGTGCAGCTATCACCACACATGGGGTTAGTTCTCTAGGCCTCTGTGTAGTAGAGCTGATGAAGTGATCCATGGTGTGACAGTTCAGTTTCACATACACTCATCAAGGCTCCTCTGGAAGAGTTTCAGTGAGGGACTCAGCTTAATGTAGGTTGGGAGCCTGTTCCAAAGCAAGGGAAGTGTGTGTGTTATTAATGTGTCCCTCCAACGTTCTATTTATTGTTGTGATGATGATATCCCTAGTGCATGTGGCACAGTGAGCTTGGGTTTAGTTCAGATAGAGCCTGTACATGAGTTCTGCATTGGACATGGACCTGTCTGTTTGGCAGAGATTGCCTGAGTAGACAGTATGCAACAGAGTACAGATTGAGTTAACTTCAGTCTTGTTGCATGGGGCAACTGTTTGAGGCCAGTAATCCTCTTGTTGAGGTACTTCAGTGGTCTTTCCAGCTGCTGAAGGTGCCTAGTCAGACTCATCGCAAGTGTGTTGTGATACTCTCTGATGGGTCTGATGACTGATGAGTAGAGGGAACCTCCTTTGACCTACATGCAAAGACCTTGGCAATTTGTGGGAAAACACAGCATGATTTTCTAACCACTTTGTGAATGTGTTTCTGGAAGTAGAGATGACTATCCATGTGTGTCCATAGATCCCTTATTATTACCTAAATATTTAGAGTGTTGGCACCTATGTGGTATTTGTATGACTGAAGCTTGAGGCCATAATTTTGACACCACATCTGTCTGACTGATATCCTTTTTAAGGATGTCTCTGTTGTCCCAAACATCGATTATGGCAACCTTTTTGCAGTCATCCACAAACTTTGCTAACCATAGCCCTCGTGTGTTTGACTGTATTTCTGAAAAGTATACACCAGACAGGAGGGGTCCCAGGACTCAGCCATGGGGGACAGCAGTTGTTACCAGCTTACAGTCCAACAGGGAGACCACAATTCTTACCTTGTGGGATCTATCTGTGCCCCAGTTGGCAATCCATCAGATGACATACATGTTTATGCACAGGTCATTGATTTTGTGGATACAACATGTGTGTGGGATGTTGGAAAAGGGCTTTTCAAGGTCTATGTAGGCCATGTGTAGCTCATTTCATTGATGTATGTCCTGGGTAACTGCCTTGAAAACTGTCTAGCTGGTTTAGGAACCATGATCTGCCCCTGACCAAACCAAAATGGGTAGGGTTGGGTGTTTGTAGGCTCCCAATAGCTCTGTTTATGAGTTCCATAATGGACTCCATGGCCTTGCAGATCAGGCTTATTAGGCTTATAAGACACTAGTTATCATGGTCTGTTGTGCACCAACACTTGTGGAGTGTGCCAAACGTTGCTGTAACCCATTCAACAGTTTCATATCCTGTACAGAGGGTGAGTCTCAACAGACTGTTCAGGTGCAGGGTCTGTTTTGGAGTTCACATATGACACAGCCAGGGAAACCATGTCATCCCATAGATGCCATGTTTTAAGGTTTGGATAGAGCTGTTTAACCATTGTATATGTGATTTCTGGGTTTTCACAATCTCCAGGTATGGTAATGGGCCCCTTTTGTCAGTAAGAGGGGGGGGGTAAATATGTATGAACCTGTCTGACAAGATGTTGGTGTCAGTCATGTACATGTATTTATTTACACTTTGCACTGACTCAGAACATATATGAGTTTACATTGATATTTATGAAATAGCGAAAGAAAGCTTCATGGTTCTCTATGGACTCTTTGGCAATATTTTTGCCAGAACATGGCTTGGATAATGTTAGGAGTGCTCATTGTTTCTTGATGATACTGATCAGAGATTTATTGATCTTCTTTGGATTTTCACTTTCTTTGAACAACTTAAGTACTTGTAGTACATAGTTTGATTATGACAGGGGTCCAATATATTATATGGGTCTGTCTTCATATCACTGTGTGCGTAAGGCAGGATTGATGAATAGTGTCTGGAGTAAGAACTGCAACTGACAGATATGGGTGGCCCACTGCTGTACTCAGACATGGCCTAAGTGTGTGAGCATGCCCAGTATGACCTTTCAGTGTGTTGCTGACTGAAATTTGCTAAATTTGTGTGTGTGTGAGCATGCCCACTATGGGCATATATACTATATGTGTGTGAAAAATTAAGTTGGTCTTTACTTCAGGGCTCACTTTTGTGTTGTACATCGACAGGAAGCATGCTGTGCCTGCAGGGCTTCCATGAGTCAATTCGCATAGACTTAAACATTTCTACATACAAGGGGGACAGCAATTTGTACATTTCTACCCGGGGGGACACACCTGATTGTTACTGTGGGTGTACATAGGATGAGGCGTACACCTGACACTTATACACATTTGCTAGGCCTGCACTGCTATGTCAGGTACTCCATTTCAGTCTGTACTGTTGCCTATCATACTGGCTTGAGGCATACCACTGTACTACAGACCTTCGCTTCCAATTACATGCATATTAGTTTGTGACTTCATAGCCTACCCAACCCACATCACACTGCCTGGCCTGCTGGTATCTGTCTGCATAGGCCTGGAGGGAGGTTACTAATGTCTCTTCAGAGGGCATGATACAGCTTTGTTTGTGTTTGTCTACAATTGTCCTGCTGGCTGTGACTGTCAGGTATGTGACTCCCCCCCCCTCCCAACTGGTATGTGTGAGTGACTTAAGTTGTGTCTGTACCAGTGAAATGCTGTCATGGCTTAGTGGTTCAGTACTGTGACTATAGTGCACAGTATCCTGAGTTTGAGCCCTGTCACTGCTTTTTATTTTCCTGCTGGGCAGACCTGACTGGTTAAGGAATAGTAAAGTAGGTGTGAGCATGTTTACCCGACCTTGCCCAACGTTGCCTGATATTGTGCTGGTTAGCACGGTGAGCAGCTACACGTAATTGTATTTAAATATACTCAATACTGGTAAAATTTGCTTAGCAGTGCTTTATATTGCTTAACATAGGGACTCATGCCTCAGGTGGTGCTGCAGGGCTGCCTATGTTGGATGCACATATTACACTCCCTATACATGTTTGAAAACAGGTAGTGTCAAGTTAGACATCCCTTTTACTGTATGTACAAGTCAGAGAGAGGTGTAATTTCCAGAGTTCCTACTGAGTCAGTGTATGTGCTATGCATTGCCAATTTGCCAAGGCCAGGGCATACTGGGCACACCTCCTTCTGCCTACTGGGGCAGGCTCAGGTTGTTCCTCCTCAGAGTCATGCTGTGCCTGTGCATGCCTTGGCAATGGTGGGGAGCTGTTTGGCCCTGCCCCATGTTGTTCCTGTTGTAGCTGTTTCCACACTATCATATTGTGTAGCATGGCACATACCATGACAATTTGGGTACATGCAGTTGGTGAGTACTGCAAGGCTCCATCAGATGTGTCCAGGCACCGGAGCCATGACTTGAGCATCCCAAACACACGCTCAATTATGTTTCTTGTTTGTGTGCGTGCCTCATTATGGAGTTCTTGTTCGGGTGTGTGTGCATTTCTGATGGGTGTCATCAGCCATGGCTCCAGTGCATATCCAGCATCCCCCACTAGGTGACCATCAGGGATGTCCCCATTGGCAAATCTCTGGTACAGCTGCATCAGATGCCAGATGTGGGAATCGTGATAGCTTCCAGGGCAGCCAGCACACACATTCATTATGCCCTGGGCATTGCACACAACCTGGCAGCTGATGGAGGGGAAGTCCTTGCGGTTGATGTAGACCCTACCCCGCTCACCAGGTGGTGCTTTGATGTGTATGTGCGTGCAGTCTATTGCACCCACCTCAGGGTATTCTGCTAGTTGGTGGAAAAGACACATATTGCTGGCCAATGCCTCACGGGAACTGGGAAAATATACGTGCTCACCGACATGTGCTGACATGGCATCCAGGAACTGGTGCAGTACCCTGGATGCTGATGCCTGTGAAATCCCCATCATATCACCAGTTGGTCTCTGGAAGGTACCTGTAGTTAGTATTCTTAGGCCAACAGGTACCTTGGTATCCACTGGGATGGGTTCCCCTCTGTTGGTTGTGTGTGAGGCGTGGCCGGCGTAGCTTAATCTGCTGCAGGAGGTCTCTGTCCACCCTATAGTGCTCCAATACCTCCAGCTCATGTAGCCCCTGTAGGTTACCCTGGGTCTGTACATTCCCTCTCCGTCTCCTCACTGTGGGATGCACAGCAGCATTCACATCACCACCACCCTCAGCACCTTGCACATATTGGTTTATGACAGCAGGAGCAACCCCTAACATTTTGTCTGACTAAAGTTTTTAGGCTTTCCCTCTTTGTATACTGCAGTGTTCTTGGGGGAAAAAAATGGGAAGAATGCTGCTTGCAGAGTTTAAAGTGCTGGGCTGGGCTAGTCTAGTCTGCTGCCTGTGTAATTGGCTGATTCTGATATATTTCACCTGGCAGCTCTGCTAGTTCTCCTTGGTTAACTTAACACGCGCACACACTGTGTGCACATTTGCAAGAAATTTCAGATATTTTCACGGTGTGCACCTTTGGTTTCTGGTTTTCAAAAAGAACTGTAGACACGCCTCTTGCAATCCTGAGCAACTCGGGGCAAACACAAGACACTGTGCTCCAATTAGCTTACAGCCTTTTCTGACACCCCCCCCCTCATGATGTTACCTATATTCTACTCTACTACTCACCTACTCCTACACATACACTCTTGGCTCACATGCTGGGGAATATTGGGATTCACTATCCTTATCCTAATTTGCATAGGATTGCCTATTAATGGTTACATCTCTCACACTGAGCTTCCCCCCCTTAGCAACCAGTACTCAGTGGCCATGTCGTCTTCAGTCTGCCATTCACCTGCATGGCGGGATAAGCTTTTTAGTGAAAATGCCCATTTTTGGCCATTTTTAAATTATTTCTTGTTTTTATAAGCGCCACACGTTTGCTCGGTTCTGCACTATGCTTAAACATCGGGGAAAAAAAAAGTTAGATTTTAATAATTTTACACATTTATAACTGCCAATGGCCTTATATTTGGCCATTGGCTTGCTTCCTCAACTGTATGCATCCTTTATTTGGAGCGGTCATAGCTCCGTTTAGTTATTTGCAGAATGGTACTCAGTTACCAACAGAGTACATTTCTGCAGATAACACTAATCTTCCATGGACAGGTTAGTGTTCCCTGGATTGCAAATTTGCATAGCTTTCAGCAGCAAATGAGGTAATTTGTATACCATGACGCTGTCTGTGCAAGAGTAGCTTTAGCAGCTCTCACCACGCCCCTGCTGGCTGTACCTGGATCGCACGGCAGACATATTGCCTCCGTGAGCTCCTACACTCTTCTTGCACTCCGTGCAAGCTTTCATAAATCCAGCCCAAAATTTATTTTCCTGTGGGCTACATTGATTTCATATATATTATGAAATTATATATTATATTAGGACAAAAACATGTGCTGTGAACGTTAAATAAATTGTTTGTTTTTTTTTTTTTTTTTTTTGCCCATATCTACGTCGAGTACTGGCTTCGTTATGCTGGTTTCCTGAGTGCTTTGTCGTGGTTGCTATTTGTTCGGTATAGTACATTTCAGTCAAATCTGAAATGCTTCACATTATTTAGTTATTAATTAGGGGGTAAAGTAACAGACTTATTACATTATTCAGTCATTAGTTAAGGGTAAAGTAACAATTATTTTTACAGGCTTATTGAAATAATAGGTAGGGAAAGTTACTCAAGGCATACCAGGACAGACTTAATATGTTAGTTTATAGATTACAGTGCACATTTACAAACTGCAGTGCACTTTACATTAGTCAGGAATTAAAGACACAAAATGCAAAGGTAGACTTAAAATATAGAAATTATGGGTTTTGGTAAACTATTATAGCTCAAATATTCATAAAAGTTAAAGTAGCATTAAATAAAATGTACAGACACAAGTTAACAGAATATGGTAATTATGCTTCAAAACCACTTATAAAGTTATATTTTTAGTGCAGATTTAAATCAGTCTTCAGAAAATAGCCATTATGCTTGATAGGCTATACAATAGGTGGCAGAAGCAGCTGCCAAGGAGGGGATTTTCTCTATAGCCAATGCAGTAAAAGAAACTTAAGGTAAAAGGTACAACACAGGTGAGCCAAGTGGCTGAACAGCCGAGGCAAATCTGGCAAAAATCCAAGACATGCTGGGGAAATGCTAATGAAAGGGCAAAGTTGCCAGTCCAGTCCTGGGAGTAAGGTTGTAAAGTAGCTAATAAAGTACAACAATCAGCTACTAGGTTATGTAGGTTTTCAGAAAATTTGACCTATCATAAGGTACAAGTTTTAAATAAAAAGTAAGTAAAAGTAAAGAAATTCAGGGGTGTATAATATGTCTGCAGACTAACCCTATGTTAAAAAAACCTCAGTTGCAGACAAGGGCCAATTTCAGAAAAAACATGGTACAGTATACAAATAAATTTTGCAAGACCTCTTCCTACAGCAAAAGGAGTTAAATAATGTAGAAGTTTTAAAAGACTTTAATCCAAACAAGGCATAAATACTCAAGTGACACCAAGGGGTCAAAATTAAAATTGCAGCTTTACCACTTTTTTATTTTTATTCTCAGATAAGTCAAATAGCATTAAGCATTATATCATTCTGTACTTTGTTTTGCCAAGTTTCTAGTGGCAGGTAGCACGAAGTCCATACGTTCAAACCAGATGACGGTGGTTCATCATACAGACACATTTGTGCGCTAACTTTAGTCAGGGACCTCAAAGCCAACTGTCAGATCAGGGTTTTTCATTGTACAGTAGTTAAGGCATTAGACAGGCATAAAGAATAAAACAGGTCTAGAAATGAGGTTTCATTTATGCATACATTTTAGAAAAGCAGAAACAAAGAATCTTCCACTGAGTATTGACCTTGCTGGCCAAGCGAAGATTGCAGATAATTCTCATTATGATCCTTTTCAAGGGAAGATTGCAGACCGTTCTTTTGCTCCTTTCTCAAGGGAAGAATCAAAATAAGATACAGCCTGAAAAACAAGGCTAGGGGTGTGAATGTAGTCTACAGAGGAAAATTACTAGAAAAAAGGATATAATATGTTGTGTTCAGGATAGCAGGGCAGTTAAGGTTAGTAAGTTTGTTCGACCTGTTACTTCAAAGAAAATGTCTAACACTCGAGCATAAGTACAGAAAACAGGTAATCTACAGACTATGTCAGTTTACGTTGTTTCAGGACAATCAGAATATGATGTGCAGCAATTTGAATTATCAGTACTGTTAATGAAGATAGTATTCGGCTATTGTGAACATCTAATAAAACCTTATTAAAATGAACTACAGTGTTTGGAGAATTTATGAAGATTGCATGGGACTTTGCTCAATAACAAAGACTGACACCTACTGAAGCACGGGCTTGGGTAATTACGACTTTCATTTCTCAGTCTCATTGTATACAGTGCTTCCAGCTAATTAAGGTGCAAGTACTGCATTTTCAAATTTTACACACAACCAACATAGACTACAACAGACTCATAACAGTACTTGCTAAGAGACTTCAGTGCATGTATGATCGGATGCATCCTGGCAACCAATAGACAGCTAAACCATAACCTTTCTCTTTTGTCCAGCCTGGTGAGTGAGACATCTGTGCGTCTGACAAAGGAGTCACCTAGGAGTAAAACATTTGGTTTAGATATACTTTGCCTTAGGGGCTTAGTACACTCTCAAGCACCAGTGTCTCATCAGCTGGGTGCTGTATTAGATGTAGCATGCTTGTGTTTGGAAGGTCTATGGTGTTTACGCAGGTTTCTGGCGAGTACCTCTAATTATGGTGGTTTGTGTGTTGAGTGTATGGCTTGCGTAGGTGTAGTAGTATGTGAGCCGACAACCTGTTCAGTGTTACTCTTCTGTGTGCTTTGTAGATTTGGTGGTTTTTGGACTGTAAGGGACAAAAGTGCAGATTAAGTGCTCTCTGAGCAGCTAAGCACAGTTTAAGTACTTCGTGGCCAGATCATGGGCAGCTACCAAGGGAAATTTATCCACTGAAGTTTTTGCATACACAACTGCCAGTGGTTAACTCCACTGCATGGTAATTCGCTACTCAAACAGATGAGTACAGCAGAGCAGTGGCTTGTTGCATAACTCTGTGGAGCTGTATTAAAACAAGCGCAAATGGAGGGATTATGTAGCAACAGTAAGCAAACTGAATTAAACAATTTAACAAATAGAACTGAGCCCTGTGCCATCAACCTTCAGAGGAGTCCTAACTGCACTCTCTTTTCACAGGGGGTGTACTTTTTTGCACAATTGAAATCGGTCTGGATTCCCATTCAAAATGTTTATTATGTTAGAAATGGTTTCCCAAAACAAAGCCTCCTGATCACAGTAATCAAGGAAAAGCGGTCTTCAGAGGACACTTTACCTGGAGGGTGGATTGGATAACAGGCTGAACAAGGTTCACTGGAATCCGCCTCAATCTCTGACAATTCCAAATGTCTCTTGTAGGGCAGCCAGAGTAGAAGCAGAAGATGCAAAAGATGGCAGCTTGAATGCCTGTATGGCATTAAAAAGGCACTGAGAGAAATACATCCATTCCTTTTCCTTGGAATGATGTGGACAGGAATATTTTTTAGGTGAGGTCTGTTTTTTACAAGATGCAATGGTTCTGACCCCAGTTTTTTTTTCGGTGTGAGGTCTGCTTTTTACAAGACGCAGTGGTTCTGACCCCTGACATACCTCAAGACGAGACTCCTGTATTTCTTATTTCCTCTCTTACTAAAACTTGCAAAGTACCTTAGGCCCTTCAAAAAAGACTCCATGGAGTTACCCTTCTAACTGGTAGGAGTAATTTTGGATGGGTAGGTCTCTTATGAGGTTGTGGAACTGGGCATCTAAGGTGGTGTCTGGCTTACCACAGGTTCCGAGACCACAGCTGGCAGAGTCCAACTGGGCATGCATGATATTGGACCTAGGCCTCAAATGTTCTTTGGCACTGACAGGATTTTAGGAGTGGAAGGATCCACCATCTTAACCTGGGTAAGGTGCTTAAGGCACTGGGATTCCAATTAAGTGTTGAGGGAAGAAAATCATGTTCATAAGCATAGAATAGTAGGAATACCCAGCTGATAAGGGTTGTGTTTTTTTTCTTTTGACACACAAAAAAAAAGTGTCTTCTATTTGGAAAGTACAAGTTTCTAGATGCAGGGTTTGTAGCTCCCTGTAATACTTCCTCTGTAAATACGATTGTGCTGCCATTCAGGCATCTATCATCCAAACGGTTAAATTTATTTAGATTTTCTAGGTCTGAATTAATGAAAGCCTGCTTCAGTTGTGTGATCAAATTCATCCTGCGGGGTAACTTGTGGTAATTGCTCCTTGCCTAGATAAAGGGAGAAAGTACAGTTGTGTACACTTACCATAAATGTAGATGTTCCTGTTGCAGTCATTACATTTGGGTAATCTGCTGGCAGATTGTCCTCAGTCGGCCTGATTAACAAAGTCTTGGGTCCTGCATCAGTTGCTGTCCTTTCTTCCATGTCAGGTTGTCAGGGGTATAAAACATGCAGCCGACACTATTACATCAGTTTTTCTTGCCCCAGATGTCAGGTGCCCCCCAAATGGGGAGCCAATGTTTAAGTAATTAAAAATACACCTCCAAACAAAAGCAAATACTCCAAAAAGGCTTTTAAGCATAGTAAAAGAAAGAAGAGGTATAGTAAGAGAAGAAAAACGGGGTTGTAGGGAGGGTAACCAGGACTGTAACAGTGTATACACTAACATCTACATTTATGGTAAGTGTACACAACTGTACACTATGTTCTTCGTGTTTCACTGATGCAGTCATTACATTTGGTTAGATTCCCAAAGCTATGACTAGGAGGATGGATTTATACAGCATTAAGACCAGCTATAAGGACCTGCAGGACAGCAGAGGCAAAGCCAGCTCTGGATTTAGAGAAGAATGGTAAATGGTAATATTTGGTAAACGTATGAACTGAGCTCCAGGTAGCAGCTTCTAGAATATCTCTCGTAGGAACACCTCTGAGAAAGGCTGTAGAAGTAGATGCAGCCCTGGGGGATAGTTTTTCCATGTTGTGTATAGCAGAAATTAATGCAATGGCTTATCCATTTGGAAATAGTCTGCTTTGAAATAGCCTTTCCCTTTGCCCCTGTAGCAAATGCCACCAGTAGTTCAGATTTTCTCTGAGATTTTGTCCTGTTTAAGTAAAATCGAAGTTGTCTGTGTACATCCAATGAATGCAGAATCCTATCCGTTCCCCCTTGTTCTGTGGATTGGAAAAGAAAGTTGGCAAATGAATGTTCTGATTAAGAGCCACATTGGATACTACCTTAGGCATGAAGGATGGATTGGTCCTGAGAGACACCCTGTCCGTATGAAAATTAATGAAAGGTTCCACTGCCATAAGATTCTGTAATTCTGAAGTCCTTCAAGCTGAAGTGACTGCTAAAAGGAAAGCTGTTTTCCAGGAGAGAAATTTTAAGTCTGCAGTAGCAGCTGGTTCAAAAGGAGGGAGAGTGAGTTTTTCCAATACAAATTTGAGGTCCCCAGGCAGGGTTTGGAACTCTCCTGGGTGGTCTTACATTTTTAGCCCCTCTGAGATACTGCTTTAGCAGAGGATGAGAGAAGAGGGAAGGTTCTGTGTTGTAATGAGCTGAAATGGCTGAGGCATGGATTTTTATGGAAGAAAAGGACAGGCCCTTATGAAGCATCTCAATTAAATATTGTAAAATCTGAGGAATATTGGGCACTGTTGTGTTTATCCCTTGTGATTGATTCCAGGCACAGAATCTTTTCCATTTGTCAGCATAAGATTTTCCAGTACTAGGCCTTCTTGCCTCCAAAATGACATCCACCACAGGTTTGCTGAGGGATGTCAAGGGTGAATTTACATGATTAGCCACGCTGCAAGATTCAAAGTTTGGAGCTGTGTGTGCAGAATTTGGTTATGCTGAGACAGTAAGTAAGGTTTCTGAGGCAGGTGCCACGGTGGAAGGTGTGACATATTGCGCAGGAGTGGGTACCAGTGTCGGCGAGGCCAGTCTGGAGCAATCAAAATGATTTTTGGTTTGTCCTGTTTAATTTTAGTAGAACTTTGGAGAGCAGAGGCAGAGGGGGAAAGGCATAGACTGATAGAGCATTCACTTTCCAGGCTTTTTTGTGATGAGTTCTTGTGCAAAACATGTCCACCTGATAGTTCTGGGGTGAGGCAAAAATATTGGTGTCTGAACTCCCCCCATTTGCGGTGCCAGCATGTTGAAAATCCATGGTTCCAGTTTCCATTCGTGTGGGTCAAAGAGATTTCTGCTTAGTCCGTCTGCCAGAGTATTCAGCTTTCCTGGCAGGAATTGAGCTTATAGTTGAATTTGATAGGTCAAGGCCATGTTCCACAATGCCATGGCTAGTCTGCAAAGGGGGTAGGAGTGTGTACCCCCTGCTTGTTTATGTACCACATAACTGTGGTGTTGTCTGTCTTTATCATTAATTGTCCTGGATGAAGGTGGTCCTTGAAGGCTGTCAGTGCATTCTGTACAGCTAGCATCTCTTTTTGATCGATATGAAGGTGCATTTGATTTGGGCTCCATTTGCCCTGAATGCACTTCCCTGCCAGATTAGCCCCCCAAGCATAGTCTGATGCATCTGTAGTTAGGGTTTGGGCAGCAGGGGGTGGAGTGAATGACAGACCCTTGTTTTGGTGACATGTCTCTGCCCACCAAACAAACTCCTGTTGTAGGCAGGGAATGAGAGGAATCATCATTTCCAGACTGTGACAATGTTGACTCCATAAACTTTTTAGGTACAATTGAAGTTTCCTCATATGCAGTAGAATGCAGGATGCCATGAACCCCAAAGCTTGCAAAATTTGTCTTGTAGATAATTGGGTTTTTGTTGCCATTTGTTTGAAGTATGTTGTCAGTTGTCTTTGTTTGTCTGGCGTAAGGTAAGCCATCTGGGCAGTTGTATTGAAGCTTGCACCCAGGAATGTAATTATTTGAGAGGGTACCAGTTGGAATTTCTTTTCATTTACAGTGTACCCTAGAGGCATGTTAGAAGCCTTTTTTTTTTTTTTACAAACGCCATATGTTGAAGAAGTGTCCTTGTCCTCTGCTTGAATGAGACAGTCGTCCAGATAAGGATAAATTTGTATGCTTCTTTGTCTGCAGAATGCAATTACTGGTGTCAGGCACTTTGTCTTATCTACTACGCCCAGGGTCTTGACAAAGGGCAGTGCAGAGAATTGGTAATGCAAAAAACCTGCCTAATGATTCCCTTATTGGGATATGCAGGTATGCCTCTTAAGTCAAGAGTCACTAACCAAGCGTTCCTGCCCAGCATAGGCAGTAGCTGTTGTAAAGTCAGCATTTTTAATTTTGGAATGTCCAGGAACGTGTTCAAAATCGATAAGTCCAGTATTGGATGCCAGGAATGGTCTTTTCTGGGTACCAGGAAAAGTCTTTAATAAAAACCTTGTCCTTTTTCCTTTTCTGGTACTGATTGAATAGTCCCCATATCCATGAGGGACATAACTTGTTTCTGAGCCTCTGCCCACTGATTTTGTGGCAGATCTGGCCATCCATTTGGAATTGGCAAAGTATGGAAATGAAATCTCCACCCCTGGGATACTATGTTTAATACCCACTTGTCCTGGGTAATTAACTGCCAATTCTGAGCATGAAGTGCTAGTTCCCCCCAAGGGGGCTGCCAAAAGATAAGTGCTTGGTGATGGTAGAGGAAAAGTCATTGAGACTGCTTACTGTAGGGTTGTGCTTTGTTTCCTCCAGATTTGGAGGTGGAGGCACCCCATTGCTTTGACCTGTAAGAACCCTGTGATCAGTATCCGGAGCCTTTTGTGTGCTTGGACTTGCCTTGAGTGGCTCTGTTGGACACAGGAAAGGACCAATTTTTAGTAGGCCAGTGCCTACTGAACCTGGGAGACTGCACTTGTAAGAAATCTTTTACAGTTTGCATAGATTTAGCTTGGTCTTCCATTTTCTTTAAAACCTCTTCTGCCTTATTACCAGTGTATCATGCTGCAAGGGGGCATCCAACAATTTAGCTTTAACATGATCAGGCAGATTTTGCTACTTCAGCCAGGCATGCCTTCTAATCACAGATCCAGTAACTGTGGCCCTGCAATAGGCCTCCCAGCAATCAAAACCACATTGCAAAGTATGCTTTCCAACCTGTTCTGTTGAATGCAACAATTCTTGTAACACTATTTTCCACACAATCAGAATCAACATAATTTTCAGTTTCAGTAAGCCCATAACATGCTGTTGATATTTAAACATATAAAACTGGCAGTTTAAGGCCCTGAATGCCAAGGTAGCAGACGTATAAACCTTCTTTCCCCATCTATCCAGCGCCCTGGAATCTCTATCAGAGGGGGTAGGATTTTTGGCTGTAGAGGCCTTTACACCCTTGGGACCCTGTGAAATAGTCTCAGGATCAGCAGCAGGATTTTTGAATAGACATTTGTGGAAGTCAGGAACCCTGTAATATCTGTCTGGCTTGCTAGGAGCTGGAGGAAGGGAATCAGGAGCCATGCTCGATTCTGAAAACACATCAATGTCTAATACAGGAGGGTATTGCCAAAGGCCTATGCTGAGGAAGAAGGAAATCCCCTAGCCTCTTTTTTGATTCAGAGAAGTCCTGACTCTCCCAGTGAAAATGTTCCCTTAAAGTATGCAAAGTCTCTCCAAAAGAGTAATCCTCAGGAGGAGATGCAGATGGGATAGATTCCTCTGCATCAGAATCCTCAAAGGGTGGAATAGAAAATTCCTGATCAGAAGAGGAATCGGAAGAAATGGAAAGCTGATCTGAAGATTATAATCAGTGCCTTGCCTAGGCCTCTTAGCAGGGGAGGTTGGGAACCCCTGATCAAGGTAATTAAGTCCTCAGCCATTTTGATAATCTGTTTTTTAGGCATATTGGCCTGAGCATGTGGCTCATGCATCTGTTTTTGACCTTGTTTTTGAGGCTGACGGTTTAATATAAAAATGTTGAGGCCTGAAAACACCCTCAGAAGCTGGTGCTTGCTCAGCAGCTCCGGACCCATCCAAGGAAGAGACATCCGCAGGTTCAATACTCTGAGAATCTCGCGGCATACGGGACTCCGAATGGGTCTCAGTAGAGGCCTGCGAATCAAAAGTAGCGGGCATCAGGGGCTGTGAAAGTGCCTGAGTACCGGTGAACCGGCGACTGGCTTAGGAGAAGCTTCGTCGTTGGTTCTGGACCTAGACTGTCTTTCTTTGCATTTTTTGTGAACTCCAGTAGTCGGATTGCTAACCGAAGACATTTCAGGATAATTAAATCTTGATCCAAAATATAAGCAAAAATATACAAACGCTTAATAGTTTGTTGGTTAAATCTAGCACAACATCGACAGCAAGGCATGTTATGATCTGGGCCTAGGCAAGGAATATAGTACAAATGAAAATCCTTGATGTATTTGCTTCCCACAAGTAATGCAATTATTAACTTTTACTGACATCGGTAAGGACCAAGAAAAAGTTTCCCCAATGGGGTACTTAGCTTTAGTTTGAAGACTTAAGTTCTGAAACTCGAATGCAAAAATTTCAGGAGTCAGCCGACCGGCACTTGCTGTTTCTGCTTCGGGCACCACGTGGCAAGAAAGACTGAATAAAATGGTATCGGCTGCATGTTTTATACCCCTGACGACCTGATGTCATGGAAGAGGAGACTGCAACTGACGCAGGACCCAAGGCTGTTATTCAGGCCAACTGAAGGCAACCTGCCAGTAAATTACCCAAATATAATGACTGCAGCAGTGAAACACGAAGAACATCATATGGATACACTGGAGCCAGCAGAATGCTATGTCAGGGGTTATACATTTGTGTTTTCCTCCAACTCCAAGTTTTTACCAAAGTGCAAAGAAAAAAATGAAAATTAAATTTTAAGGCCCAGAATCTCCTGAATATTCTGTGATCTGGATGAAAATTAAGAAGATGGACATCCTTAAGGTCCAGGTTCAAATCCTATAGAAAGATTTGTAAGAACGTTTGCAGAGACTTCTTGAATGTTGGCACAATTGGGAAAAGACTCAAGTGGCAAATCTAGAATAGGCCTTCAGGTTCTCTTTTCTTGGAGCCTAAAAGTCCTGAATAAAACTGTTTTCCTTCCTAGTGATAAGCTCCCTGCCTGAAATAATTCTTGCAGTATTTACTAAACCATGCACCTTTTATTTGGCGACACATGAGGAACTCCAGCATGTGTGGAGGAAGTAGCCAGGTTAATTTTTAGTTTTTCAAAAATGTTGAGTACCCTATGGTTCATAGCTCTCAACTAATCGGACAAATCTCAACCAAATCAGGGACAAATTCAGAAAATAATCACGGACACTTAAAATATTAAGAGTATTAACCCAAAACCACTGACAGAATAAAGGAATGTGAATATACATTTTCTGCAGTAAAACAAGTCTATAACTCTAATTGTCATATGTTAATGACATTCACTACATTTTTTCCAAAAATTACCAGTTTTAGGAGGGATTAAGAGGGACAGTGCTAAAATTTGAATCAAAATTCAGGGACATCCCTGAAAAAAGGGACAGTTGAGAGGTATGTAATGGTTTAAAGTTATAGTCTCCATACAATAAGGGACCGAGGAATCTTGTTTGAAAGAGCGAAGGGGTATTGGCTGAGGTGGATGAGAGAAGGGAGGTAGGTAGCAAATAACCAAGTTGGCAGATAATAGGAAAGGAACAGCTGTACTTTGAAATCAGATTTATGTTTTGGGGTACTGGCCGAAGTGGATGCGAGAAGGGAGGGAGGTTAGCTGATAGTTAAACTGGCCAATACTGGGAAAGAAACTAGTCAAACTGGCCAATACTGGGAAAGAAACAGTTTGGCTTTCTGAAATTAGATTTATGCTTCGGTGTGCATTTTTAGGGAACTTTTAACCTTGTGGAGATTTTTTTAAAGAAACACAAAAATAATGGTCCAGCATTGGAAGGTGTTTCTTAGGAAACAGAAAAATCTGCTTGAGGTACTGCACAAGTTTTCCTTTTTCCTGCACGTTTTTGAAAATCTCAGATGTTAGTTCAAAGATATTTTTCCTGTCCAAAGGTGCATCTAACAACCTGGTCTTTTTATCTTCAGGTGAAGACTGCAACATTAACCAAGGGTGCCTAACAGACCCATCAGCAGCAGCTCTAGAACATGCATCTGCTGAATTATAGTTGATTAAGTACATAGCTACCCAAGTAGTAAAATTCAGAAGGGGCAAGTCAGAATATTTATTGTCCGATATCTGACATTACCATTATCCAAAACAGATAACATATACCTGGTCATACGAGTCTGCCATTGACTACCAATGAAAAAGTAGTGGAAAGCTACATCCCTTCATAATTCTCCATAGCTCTACTTGTCTGCATCATTAAACAAAGCATTAGAAGCTGGCAGAAGTTTAGTAAGTTTGACAGATTCAAATGAAACTTAACCTGGATCAGAAGGATTTTTTTAAAGGAACTAATGGGGGTCTGTAACCTTATAAAAGTAACAGTTGTGTGTGTGCTGGAGGTTTAAATAAGATGAGGGAATAAAATGTCCTGCAAAAGCTTCAATCACAAGAGGTATTGCCGACGGCTTCATAACACCCATACACTGTAGGTCATCTCTCTTCTAGATGCTCAATACTTCCTTGTCTTCCCACTGAAACTGCTACATCATTTTCATAACTGTCACCAAGAGACAATTCCTCTTAGGGGGAAATCAGAGAAAAGTAAATCTTACTCCAATTCAAAACCCACTGTAGAGTGAATATGGGAGATGCAAGCTAGAGATTCTACTTGTAAGTCAGAATCTTTAACTTCAGAAGTGACTGACCATCTTTATGAGGGGAAGCAGAGGAGGAGAAACTGACAGATCAAAAGGCAATTGCTTTGAGAAGCCATACTCTTCTTTTGGGGGTCCCTATGGGTAGAAGTAGCAGGACGACAGGTATTTCTTATTTTTCTTCCTCATGGGAGTCTGAAGATAAGGAGGATCTAAGACCCTGACGTACATCCACAGGGGTAACAAGAACAACTTCTCAAATGAGGACCTGAAGCATACGACTGGGTCCCTTAAATGATCAGCCAGGGTTCTCCCCTTCGGAGCTATGAAGGTAGTTTTATTGGGACATGCCTAAATACAGCTCTTTGGTCTCCAATCAGCTCTCAACAGCAGAAGTAGCAACCAAAACTGGGCATTCTAAGGGCTCAAACACCACAGCAGACAACCAGGTCTGACCAGACGAACTCCTGAAGGTTTCTAATACTTCTGCTTGTATGGCTGCTAAGGGGTATCCAATTCTGAAGATTCAAAAACCATCCTACTTCACTCAAGCTCTTTTAGAGGTTTCTCTTAAAATTTACCTTGAAAATAACAGATTTACAACTGGACCACTCCCTTAAATTATGAGGGCCTAGACAAAACAAAGCTTTGAATGCTTGGCTGCCTTCTGTAGTCACATTTATCCCTATTAGCTACTATGAAAACATTTTTTCATCAAAAATTAAGTGAAACTGGAAGGGTGTCCAAAGGGGATGCTTCGCTGCCCATTTGTAGCAGGAACTGGCACAGGCTGTATGGCTGGTTGAAGCAAAAGACGTAGTCACACTATTCAGACTGGTGGCAATAAACTTCTGGGGAACATTGCGTCCATACATCCCTTATGTACAAACATGCTCTCTTATGCCTTTGTCAAAAGACAGACTTATGGCATGACAGAAGATGCCCAAACCTTGTTATAGTGGCCAGACTTATGGAATCCTTGGCAGGATACTCCCATTGGGTCAGCAAAACTGCAACAGTGAAGGAAATCTGTGCGACTAGCAGTTATACTGTGTCACCACAGATGCAACTAAAGCAGATGTGCTGGGCTATTCTGAAGTAATTGGACGTGCAATCAGTGATGATGGAATGTGGAATTTCATCTCAGCAGCACAAAGGGCAGGACTGCTGTGACTCTGGTTTCTACCACTGTTGATGCCTACTATACAGCAACAGTCACATCAGCACAAAGGAAAGATTTAAAATGGATGCTGAATGTGCAACGTAATATTTGCTTCAGGTTTATACTATGACATACAAGTGTTTGTCAACAGCATACTGTACCAGACTAATGAACTAGTACTGCACACATGCATGGTGAAAAAGTTCATGTGTCAACTAGGTACATCAGGATTCCAATTAACAGTCAACCTTCATAGTTCAGTGGCAGGATGATGTAACCCAGTGTCCCAGATTTAAGTAGTGGGTCCCTGGCTGGCAGGCAACTTTGGGTGTGGGTGTAAGTGGTTGATGCCAGGTTATCTACCTTGGAGAGAGGGTAAAAGGGGACCACACTAAGTGATACCTGCTAGAGGTCAGGAACAGCCTCTTAGAAGTAGGGTATCTTGGGGTAGCAGAAATACATGGTAAGGGTAAAACTAAGTGGCAGCCAGAGCTCATAAGGGGTGTGGTGTGCTTTAGCAGTAATGCATAGCAGCTAAACATCAAAAGATTATCTCGTCACTCAGGTAAGATGGAAAAAGCAGTATGCAGATGAAGGGACTAAAAAGGGAATTATAAATGCAAAGCAAGGGTTTTTAGAAATTGTGAGGCAAATTAATGATAACCCTTGAAATGAAAATTGAAATGTGGCTTGAAATTTACTTGTCATTTGAATTGTAGAGTATAGCATTTTTGGATGTGGAATTTTATGTTGGTGGTGGAAAGAGGGTCCAGTTCAGGCCTTATAGGAAAACCTACTTCTGTCAACAATTTTCTTCATGCAGACAGTATGCATCCCCTCATTTAATTAAATCATTACCTTATGGGGAGATCAAAACACATCAGATATGAAATTGAAAGATGATGTTCAGAATATATTGGCTGCACGGGGTTATACTGAGTGGACATTACTGGAAGCCAAGAAAAAGAGTTTTGGAACAGAAGGGGTTTGGAAAATATTGTGGAATTGAGAGAAGTATGAGGCATAAAGATAGGGAAGATAAAATGTTTTTCTATGATGAAATTTTCCCCTTTTCTATTACTTTAGAAAAGATATTTAGGGAGTCTTGGCATATTGTATGCTATGGTATTACAACAGGTCATTTGTTTCCTAAACATTTTTTCACATGGAAGACATAGTAATTTGAAGGAATTGTTGAGTGGGGCTGGGATGACTGTAAACTACGGGGACACGAGCTTGCAGAAAATGTTCCGTATGCAGCAGGGTTAGGAATTTAAATGGTTATAAAATCAATGGAAGGGTGTTAAAAGAAAAACACTTATTTCTCAAACATTCGCCAGAAGAAACACAGCAATTTCGATAAGCAAATAAAAGCTTTATTTACATGCATGGAGACCTGCCACATCGATGGTGGAATGTCAGCAGTCTAACTTCTGTACAAACTGCAGGGGGTTTTATAGCCCCTTCTGCACATACATACTCAAGATGTTTATCAGACACAAGACAGAAATATGCAAAGGTCAGTTTCAGTTAAGACCGACATGTGCAAGGGTCATAAGATAATTACAAGTTCTGTTCTTTCTCGGACTGCAGGTTAACATCTGCACACTTTCATGGTCAGCCTGTTTAAACAGGTCAAACTTTTAGAAATTATTTCTTTGCACACAAGATAGTTTAACCCTTATTATGCCTGATACAAAGCAGTTGTTCATACAGAATTTTATTACATTCCCCCCCTAACACTTTGTATCAGAAAAATATTTCACTACACATCCTGGTCATACAACTTTTTATTTGATTCGTATCCTTTGTACCCAAAATTGTAAGCTTTTGTCATACTGGCAGTTATTACATTAGACATCAACATTCAGATGCATGGGATACAACAGCAACCTAAAAACAAGAATATAATGGCACCAACACATACAGCAATTAAAATGTTCATAAAAACACTTCCCCAACTTCCAAACCAGGTCTGGAAGAATTCAGTCAATGGATTTTGTCCTGGTTTTGTCAGTTCAGTTACCTTTTGGAGAATCTCGAGGTGACTCAATTTCGTGCTGATTATCTGGAATAAACGAACAGCACTCCTCTTGGATAAGAGTGCAAGTACCTCCTTTCACCGCTAGGGTGAAATCGAGCACCATACGGTTCTGCAACACTACTGTTCTCATTGCCGTCAATTCGTCCGTCACCAATTCTAGCGCAGAAATGTTGCATTACTCAGAGTCTCCAACAGTTTTGACAATTTTCTGAGTTCCCAAATAGATTTTACTGTCCCATATGCTGGAAGAATGCCAGCACTAGAAATTACATCATCACCCAAGTCCATATGTGATAGCCCCTTGCTGCTACCGTGGGCTAAATCGTGATGATAGATCCAGGATGCATCAATGTTACCTATGGGATTAATAGGTTTATTAACAGCACGTACATTTCGTATTTTACCTTGGGGTAGTGTAGATACACGTCTTATTGCTGGTACCAAATAACCTAAAAAACAACTACCAGACCAACTTTCTGGTAACCACTTATATGCCTTTCTTCCACAGACAAAGTAGCAATCCTCTACCTTAATGGTAATATACTGACAGGATTAAAACGTTCCCCTGCATCCTGCAATCCTAAAAATAATAGATAATACACAGACTTCATTTTCTGAAAGAAATTAGGATCTCTAACAAGTCTCTTTATAGGTGTAAAGTTCATTACACAACCCAAGTTATCTGCGGTACACTTATGAATTATTGTTGTATTACACTGGCTCCACCCAACTTTATTTTTGCCAAGTTTTTGAAAGCATACTGTTCCATTTTGATGATCCATGAGAGGCAATGCTATTTTATTCTTTAAAGTAACATTTGAAGTATCAAATATTAAATTAGTCCATGTTTCATTAGCCCCCAAAGGGACCGTACTCAACATTAACCCCTCATGTACAGTAGGAATAGCAGTGCATACCCAACAATTAGAGATATTAAGAGATGAAGCATAAGCATACTTAACAGCCTGGTAGGTATTAAAAGGTGGATGCTAAACTGTGTCTTTTGTGTTCCTTTTAGAACGACTAACAGCATCTGAAAATAAAAATGGCCAAAACAGAATCACAGTAATCATAATGCCGGTTAACAAAATTATTGTACAACCTTTCTGTGGGAAAGGCTGCTCCCGTGTATTATCATTGTCTCTGTCTTCTTTCAGGTACGAAATACTCCATTTCTTCATTCGAAGAAAACTAAAATGGATACACAACTACACAAAAAATATTAAAACTAAAAATTGTACTCAAAAATAACTAAATACCACCCCCCTTTGTCACTTCTTAAAGTTCCTCAGGGGGACCAAAATTTTTGTCCAGCTCAAACTGTTTTACCAGTTTACAATGTGTTAAGTGGATCCACGATGTTCATTCTTTTACTCGAACCGCAGTAGGAGTCTAAATCAGCACTTAATATGGACCTTCCCACTTTGGTGAAGCCCAGTTTTTTCTCTTGATTATCTTGATCCAGATCCAATCTCCAGGCTTAACTTTGAGAATTCTGCTCTTCTGCTGATCTGAAAAGCAATCATTTGTTAGAGGTGTTTTAGTTTTTGTCAGCAATTTTCTCATGTAATCTGCTAACTCCTCACCCCCCTCACATTCCGCAGGCAATATCCCTTGCCATTGCGGGACGTAATAGGGGCGACCATAAAGGAGTTCAAATGGCGTAATACCTTTGGAGGTAGGTGTGGTCCGCATGGAGAGGAGTGCCAAAGGTAAGCAGGTAATCCAAGACTGATGTGTCTAGACCATGAGTTTTCATAACTTACTTTTGAGAATACCATTATGACGTTCGACCAACCCGGCTGACTGCGGATGGTAAGCACAATGGCATTTAAGGTCAATTTTGAAAACAGCCAATTTCTGAATAACTTAACAAAAGGAGTGCCATTATCAGAATAGATGCGTACTGGAATTCCAAAATGTGGAATATCATTCATTAGAATTTTTGCCACTGTTGAAGCATCCGGATGAGTGACGGGAAATGCTTCAACCCATTTAGAAAACGCATCAATGATAACTAATACAAACTTTTTCTGCTTTGCAGGGGTAAGTTCAATGAAATCCATACAGATGGTATGAAAGGGATAGGGTGGAACTGGGAAGGTTGCCGGTGCAACATGTATACCACCCTGCCCATGAAAACGAGCACATACAAGACAGACAAAAACGTATTGCATATGCTACAAATACTTTACTCCAAAATACTTGTTGCCCTACCTGAACCATAGCTGCTGGACCATTGTGAGACGGTCCATGAGTAATAAGGGAGGCATAGCGAAATAAATTTGTTGGTAAAACGTATTTACCATCTGGTCCTACATAAACCCCTTGCTCATGTGTCACCCCATATCTTATCCATTTTTGCTTTTCCTGCTTAGTGCTTAACTCTTGCATGACCCGTAAGGTTTGTAGATTAAGGTTATCTGATGGTTGCAAGTCTGTTTCAAGTGCAAAAGCGGATGTTAAAGCAATTTCCTTTGCGGTCTTATCAGCTAGGGTGTTTCCTAATGCTACCGGATCTTTAGCACTAGTGTGAGCTGCGCATTTGCAAACTGCTAGCCTGCTAGGTAGTTGGATAGCTTGTAAAAGATCTAAGATTAGGTTTTTATGTGCGATTTCTTTTCCCGAAGCAGTGACCATTCCCCTATTTTTCCATTGCTGGGCAAAGACATGCACCATAGAAAAAGCATACTGACTATCTGTATAGATAGTGGCTGCTTTACCTTCAGACAAAGCGCATGCCCTGGTCAAAGCAATCAATTCCGCTGCTTGTGCGGACAAGTTCCTGGGGAGAGGATTAGCTTTGTTACTGCATAACCTACTTGGGTGTTACCTATCTCATTTTTACGGGCCAACCCATCGACAAATAAGGTCTAGTCAGAACTCGGTAAGGGTTGATCCTTGAGGTCGGGTCTAAGTAAAACATTCGTGTGAATCATGTCCAGGCACACATGTGGAGTTCCATCAGCTGGTGTGGGGAGGAGAGTAGCCGGATTTAGGGTAGTACATCGTTCTATAGTCATGTGAGGTTGAGACAACAAAATAGTCATACACGATAAGTGTCTGCTTGGAGATAGAAAAGTTAACTTATCCTGCAGCTGAATCACTGCTACCAAATGCGGTACTTGCAAGGTCAGTGGATGAAATAAAATAAGTGTCGCCGAAGCTTGAATGGCCAATGCCGCCGCCTGCCTGCAGTGTGGTAATGATCGCGCGCCAGCGTCCAATTTACTTGAATAAAAGGCCAGGGGTCTGAGTTTGTTCCCATGTGACTAACAGAATGAATGTCATGTATCCGCCTTTACAGTCCACCATTTGAATAAAAGGTTTGGAATAGTCAGGGAAACCTAGAACTGCTGAACTTGCTATCAATTGTTTGATCCGAGTAAACGCTTGAATGGACCTATCCGTCCAAGAAATAGGATCATTTGCCGCCATTGGGAGTGCAAAGATCAGATTCAATAAAGGACCTACTTCCTCAGCATAGTTAGGTATCCAACTACGGCAAAAGTTAGCAATCCCCAAAAATGACATTTCCTTTTTTGTGAGGGGCATAGGTGCCTGGAGAATAGCTTCCTTTCTAGTACCATCAAGTTGCCTGCCTTGGTTAGATATTAAATAACCCAAATAGCGTACCTCTAGTTTACAAAATTGTAATTTTAACTTATTTTACCTTGTGTCCTTCTACTAAAAAATGTAGAAGCCGCAGGGAGTCCATTTTACAGGTAGATTCTGTAGGGGCAGCCAGCAGGATGTAGTCTACGTACAGCAATAGATGGCTTCCATGCTTCAGTGAAAATTGAGCCAGGTTCACTGACATTTCTTGAGAAAATACAGTAGGACTTTCACAGTAACCTTGAGGTAACTGTATGTGTAACGCTTGCCCATAAATGTAAAGGCGAACCAAAACCTGCTATCCTCATGTAATGGGAGAGAGAAAAATGCATTACTGATATCAATAACTGTAAAATATTGGTCTGTAGGAAGGATATCATTCAGTAGGACAGACGGATCCGGAACTATTGGGGCCCTTAGTACTATGGCTGCATTAACAGCCTGTAAATCCTGTACCATTCTCCAGGTTCCATCCGGCTTCCTTACTGGAAACAGGCATATGGTGAATCTGCGCATGGGATCAAGACCCCTGCCCATAGTAATGCTTCAATTACCGGAGAAATTCCTCCTACTGCTATTTTGCTCAACGGGTACTGTCGTTTGTGTGGTCTGTAATCAGATTTAGGTGTGATTTTGACCGCACCTGCTGTTTTCATTAATCCTATATCATGCTGCCCAGTCGACCACAAAGACTGTGGTATAGTCCGCAAATCATTTTCTTCTTAAGGACTCAGCATGAAGAGTAAGCTGGGCAATGCCCTATCCTCCCTCAAATGTACTGTGGGTCTAGCCTGCGTAACCCAATTCAACTTTTGTACCTGAACCCCCCCCTGCTTTGTAACTGTTCTTCCGACCAGGTACTCCATTCCGTTACCTTCTTACCTACAGAGACCCAAGCCTGTCCTCCCTCTTTCGTTACAGATACATGCGGTGTAAGATTACTCCTAAAAAGAGCAAGCATATCTTTCGTGAGACTGCATGTGGCTGCAGAGTTTCCCAATTTATCCCAGTACAGTTGCTTTAAAACAATCTTCGCGATTTTATATTTAAAAAACAGTGTTTCATATACCGTATCAGGACCTATCAATTTTCTATAGTACATTGTACAGTGCAACTGTTCTGCCTTCACTGGTGGTTGATGACCATACTTACTTAAAGCCAAATTTAGTAAGTCATTTGTTACCCTTTGAGGACCTGTAGAGACAAAATCATTACTGTACCAGTTATGTAAATCTCCCTGTCCTTCTTGCAAAAATGCAGCTTCAAGTTGTACTCACTTGGCCTGTATACCATGGGCTGTGGGGACTGCTGCTATACCAAAAACATGCATTAGGTCCCTTCCTAACAAATTAACAGGGCAAATATGTGAAATAATTACACAAAACCTAATGGTCTGGTTTGTTTGAGGATCTGTGAACCACAGCGGTCGAGACAGCGGTTCTTTATAAATCCGTCCATTTGCCGCTTTTACTAATACATAATCACTCGTGGCTGCATCAGATGGCACAGCAGTATGTTTTAGCAAGGTCCTAGTTGCTCCCGAATCACACAAGAATTCTACTTCTTGTCCTTCAACCTGCAAACTAATCACAGGTTGCACCTCCAGTTGCATAGTTGACGCTAATGCTGTCAAGTTGACAACTTGATATTCTCCATTAGCAGAAAAACCGCTTTGCTCGTGTTCCCATCCTGCACATTCCCCTTTGGTCTCTTCGTTCTCCTCCTCATAACCTTCCATAATTTCATCCGGTGGCCCCGGCCACTCTTCCTCATAGTCATGCTGAGGACTGCGCCGGTGCTTGAGGCACCCGGTTGTCCCGAGCTATGACAATCTCTTGCAAAATGTCCTTTCTTGCCACACTTCAAACATTCCCCCCTCTTTACCCTTCCCTTGTAATCCTCAGAGTGTCCTACATTTCCTCGCCCCCTGCCTCTGCCCCTATTAGGTTGACCTTGCAGCAACATAATCGTGCCATCCGAATTAACCATGAGGGTCTGTGCTTGTTTCTTCTTTTTATCCGCTATATACTTCTCCGCATGCCTAGCATATTCTAACAGTGGTTGTAACCGTGCTGTTCTGTAGTCTATCATATGTTTAGTAATAAAATTACTAATCGCAGATCCACACCCTTTCAAAAAGGCATTCTTTAACTGTTGTTCATATGAGGCTGTCTCCTGATTAGTGGGCACTTCTATGCCACTATGGTCATTAAAAATAACAGTTAAACGCAGGGGCGGCCCATGCTATTGGACTGCCGGACTGCAGCCCCCTCAACTGAAAATAAAAGAAATAAATAGAAAAAAAAAAAGTTTAAAAATTCGTGGACTTCACGCATGCGCAGTAGTCCGGACTGCTGCTGAGAGTCTGGAGCATGCGCAGAGACTCCCAGCAGCAGTCCTGATAGGGAAACATGCGGAACGGAGCTCCCAGAAGTCTATGCAGTTTTAAACTGCGTAGACTCGCTGGGAAAACGCGTCGGGTCAGACTGCAACGCCAGCAGTCGAATTGCTGCAGTCTCTTGGGAAGATCTCGCAGGGATTTATTGGTTCCACTTGCTGCAGGGATCGGAGGATCTTGTGGGCGGGGTTTGGATGTACTTGCGTGGGTCTTTGGATTTATTGGTTCCACTTGCTGCAGGAATCAGATGTACTTGCATTGGATTTATGGTGATTTGACAAGCTACTACAGGTAAGGAGTGTGTGTGTGTGTGAGGTAGTAGCATTGGGACTTTTTTTGTGATGCAACGCGATTTCAGTGTTGAGTAGTTACTCTTGCATTTTAAGAAGTCGTTCCATCTGCATTTAAGTACCCCTTAACAGCTCTGTAATATGTAGGTTCTGTAACTTCTGTAGATGGGCATTAAGTATTGCATGGTAGGGAGCTACTGAATGCATTTTATCATTCCTCACCACTCTTTAACCACTCCTTTAAATCTGCTTGCCCAGACTACCTTTCATGCCTGTTGCTGTTGAAGCTGTTGCTTGAGAAACCAATTCTATTAGTCTGATAATGAATCATCTTTTAAAGATACAATAAGCACTGATTAAATTCAAATCTCTTCTGAAAAGGTTGAATTCACAGCACCAGCCACAGTAATCAACATCTATTTGTAAGTTTTGCCAAGAGTTATATTTGTATGTGTAGCTTTCATTTATTTAGAAACCTTAGAGTGGTACTGAAAAAAAAAAAAGTCAGTACAGATTCTCAGATATAGTTAGCATTAGTCATACACCATATATACACACAATATAATATTACTTTATTGTTATGGATTTATTCATACACTTTTATAACTTAGTAGAAATTATATACACTTCATACACACGTATAGGGAACCTACAGTACATATAGGGCATCAATTCATTTAGGGTATAATAGATTCAGTGTGGAATTATGTTGGCATATAATTATTATTATTCACTCATTTTTTAGTTATTATAAGTAATAAGTCAACATAGTAAATACACACGAACCTATAGGATGTTTTTATTCACCTATTTTTATTTTTAAAATTTCTTACAGTTAGGGGATGTTATTTCTGCCTTGTCCTTTTAACAGAATTAATTGAGTGTAATTGATTAATTTACTTTGATATAAATAAGCAGTACTACTTCACCAATCTGATGAAGTCATTTCCTTGGGACGAAACCTAGGTCATTGGTGAACTGGTGCTGCTACCTTGGAGTGTTCTTTGTTCTATGCGTTTGGAATAAACCTGTTTTTTACAACTTTGGCAGCTTGTACTAGTTCTTCCAGCTTTCCACTGAAGTGAGTACACTTTCGTAAAGTATTTGGTTAAGATATAGTTATTCATGTGTATAAAAGTAAACTCCTGTAAATTAAACTATAGGAATGAAGTGCCGCAGTTTTCAGTTAAATTCAGTCTCCTAACAGGACCAGTAGTGTTGAGCTAAGTCATCCATCCATGCCATTGCTGGCCTGGGTGTATGAATGTTGGCCAGGATGAGGGAACAATTAATGACCAAAGACTAGCCATCTGGTCTTGTGAATGGTATGGTTCTTTTATTTGACACAGAGCCTTTTAGGACAGCCTGGGGCAGGCTTGCCTTTGTATGTATGCATGTATGTATGTGCTTCTATTTGTGCATCTGCATGTCCATATGTTTTTACATTTGTGTGTGCAAGTGTATGTGCATGTGTGAGAGTCTGTGTGTATGTGGGTGTGCGAGTAGGTGTACACACACTCGCACACACAGAGATTTACTAAATTTGTGCAAATTAAGTTTGCACTTTTGTATTAATATTACTGCGTTCTCTTACAGTAAGCATTGCTGTCATACGAATTCAGGAGCAATTTCATTTCTGGCCCTACATCATAGCTCATATGTTAAGGATCATGTTAGTAAGCCATAACAAAAGAAAAAAAAAAAGGTGGATGCAGAGAATTTCAGGTTATTGCAATGTAAACATTGAAAGTTTTTACTTCTAATTTCTAGATTTTGCTTTAATTTTTTTGTAAATGTATTCAGGTATGATGTCACATCTATTTCATTCTTTGGGTGCTTTTTTCTGTATTTAATTATTTACTTTAGTAGTGGGTTCATATCTTTCCATTATAGGGTATTAGTTATTTTAAGATTGAAATTTGCTGCAACCATTTTGTGTAGCATTCAATGTGGATTAGATGAGCACATTTTATATCTATTAGTATTTAAGTGTTTAAATGTGCTAAGTATTTCAGTTTAGTGTACTGGCCAATGATATTTTGTAATTTTTGTTAAATCTTCCATGCAAAGATTTTTCTACTCACCTTTTGCCGTGTGTTTTAAAGTAGTGGCTCTATTTCTTTATCATAATAAACATATAATTAAATTGGTTTTGACTGACCTAGGCTTAAGGACATTGTTTCAAGGGTTACAGTTTTGTGAATATTCAAATATGTAGGTTTATACTGTGGGTGACATTGTTTTGCTCATAAATTAGCAGAACATTGATAAATTTTATTGATGTAGGTAGAGTGCAAGCTTGATGCTACAAGAGCTCATCTGCTATTGTCACATGCTTTGATTGTGTGTGTGTGTGTGTGTGTGTGTGTGTGTGTGTGTGTGTGTGTGTGTGTGTGTAATGCCCCAGTTACTATATACTGGTGGCTAGAGAGAACAAATGGTGGTGGGTAGAGATACCCAGGCTTGAACCCTGTACCTTGTATGCAGGTGTTAAGGACCTGAAATCCCTACCCACCACCATTTATAAAAAAAATTGCAGATTTTTGCCTCGTATTTGATCTGATCTGTTCCTCAATATCTGTGGTTTCTAAATGTTGCAATGCTTGATATTTGATGGTGCAGTGGTAGTATTGTTGCTTCACAGCTGCAGGTTCTCAGGTTTGATTCTTTGCTGGGGTGCCTTCTGTGTGGGGTCTGCATCTTCTCCCTGTGTCTGTGTGGGTTTGCTTTTGTGTCCTATGTTACTTACAAAGACATGTCTGCATTATTTCTTCCTGGGCCACTGCTGAAAATTGTTTTTTTGTTCCAAGTCAGATTGTCCTGATTAACAAATGTTAAATAAAATTGACAGGCATTTGAATTTCAGATTTCAGGTTTCTGAATGTTTAACTGTACATATTTGATGGTGCAGTGGTAGAATTGTTGCCTCACATCTATAGGGTTCCTGGTTTGATTCTTGGCTGGGGTGCCTTCTGTGTGGAGTCTGCATCTCATCCCTGTGTTTGTGTGGATTTGCTCTGGTGTCCTGCCATTTTACAAAGACGTGTCTGCAGTATTTCTTAGTAACACAACCTTCTATTCTAGTAGTTTTGTAAGTTTATAAGATGAATATTTGAAATTTGTCCTTATTTCTGGGACTGTATTACCCCATTATTGGCTTTGTCCAGGTTTTTTGTGCTAAGGTTGACAGCTATGGCATGAACCGAATATGTTTGAGGGCTGTTATTCCCTCATTACTGGGTTTGTCCAGGTGTTTTGTGCTAAGAGGTTGATTGCTATGGTGTGAAATTAATTCATTAAATGATAGCCATTTAAGTTTGTCTTCCTCTCTTCATAAAGTAGCCAATTTGGCATAGTGGTATGTTGCTCTGACTGTTTTGCACAGGGACCTTGGCAGTAAAATGTATGGTGGTAACGCAGCATTTTTCTTTCACAAAGCAGGTGATTTGGCATAGTGCTTTGACTGTTTTGCACAGGGACATTGGTAGTAAAATGTATGGTGGTAACACAGCATTTTATTCTAGCAACTTTCCAAGATTATACAAGCAATGTTTAATGTGTCCCTGGTTTTGGCGTTTGACCCCAATAAATTTGGCTTTTTCCAGATTTCTTGTGCTGCGAAGTTGAGATGCAGTTGAGTATTGAGTAGATTTTACAAGGAGCTGAGAGCTGCAGAGGAACAGAAGTTTAGTGCTGCTTATGCTAAGTCAGCTTGCATTGTTAATAGCACAACAGGTTGTGTACTTGCTTCTGATGCAGAAGGTTGTTGGTTCTACTCCCATAAGGGGTGAATGCTGCCCTACTGAAAAGTTAAGATACTAACTATGAGCCTGTTATCAGTTTGCCATCCATTTCCTATTGCTAGTTTATCATTTTTAATGTAATATAGGCAATTTATTCCTCAGGGGCATCAGACACTATTTTTCGATGAAACCATGAAATATAAAGTTGTTTGCTAGCAGCAACCTCTTCATTAGTTACAGATTTATTTAATGTGGAATTTAGATGACTTTTTTTACATCAGAGATTGTGCATATTTACTGATATGGTGGACTGTAGAATTGTGCATAGTTACTGATAATGGTGGACTGTAGAATTGTGCATATTTACTGATAATGGTGGACTGTAGAATTGTGCATATTTACTGATAATGGTGGACTGTAGAAGTCTGAGTAGACTTGTGATGGAAATGTTCTGAACTGGGCAGTTTGTCATTATTGGTGCATGCTTTTTGTTTCATTGTTTACTGGAAAAATGTTCAAAACAATAGGAAGGTGTATCAAAGAGCACATGTATGTTTCATATGCAAGGGGCCTATGATTTGAAAACAGCCCAGAATTAATCTATCTGCCACTGGTAAAATGTATTTTCTTTGAATGTGGGTTTCAATGCTGTTTCAATGAATGTGAGTTTCAAGGGCAGAGAAGTTTTAATGCCAAGTTTTGTTTAGCAGATGTCTTAGCGTTTGTGCTGTAAAATGCAAAATAAAACTTTCAAATGAAGTCCAAATCATCATAGAAGTAAATCAGTATGCACATTAGTGTTTATGGTAAATGGAGTGAAATAACCAAGTAATGGATCATTGGAATGGCTGCAGGGGGAGGGCTCCATGATTTTGTGAGGGGGAAGGGCGGCAAACTTAAAGACAGCCCCAGCTGAACTATACCTCCCAACTGTCCAGATTTTCAAAGAATGAATAGATTTTTGCTTCTTATTTTTGGTTTGTTCCTCATAAAATTTCTGGTTTTCTGGCAAAATCATTTAGGAAATTAAGGAAATCATTTAGGAATTAAGTCACTAAACAACAGTTTCAGACTTCATAACCTTCAGAAAAATGCATGCTAAAGTAAGACCTGTTGTTCTATCAACTGTCTCAGTTTATACAAGAGCAAATTTTAGTACTGTTTATATGTTCCCCCCAATATATTTGGCCTTGTCCAGATTTATTGCATCAACAGGTTGAGAGGTACATGCAAATAAATTGCTTTATAGAATTAGGCATAGCCAAACCTCTCAACTGTCCCCGATTTTGGCTCAAAATGTTGCTCTTCCCCTAATAATCCCTCCGCAAAATAACAATTTTGGAAGAAAACATGGAGGGTTTACAATTAAGAAATAACTGTAATAAGAGTTATATATTACTTTTATTTCAGAAATGCATGTAGATTCTTTTATTTTGTCAGCTACTCAAGTTAACAGTACTAATATTATAGTGTCCCTTCTTTGACAGGTTCCCAGCTGTATTGTGTGGCTATTTTATATTTTTACATCGCATTTTTGGTTCATTTTTCATAAAATTGTGTTTTTTGTTTGGCAAATTAGTGACAAATCATAAGACTGAAGTTAGAAAAATAATGACAGACATTTGAGTTTCAGATTTCATACCATTCAGAAAATTCATACTAATGCAAGACCTATTCTATTATCTTTCTAAGTTTATAAGAGCAATATTTTAAAAATTGTCCTTATTTTTGGGCCTTTGTCTCACTTCTTTGTATGGCTTTGTCCAGATTTCTTGCTCTGAGGTTGAGAGTTATGACAAATGTGTCAGGGCCATCAGTCAGCCAGAGACATTTCAAATTGTGACATACTTGTTGCACCCCACTCCCCCATGTAGTGACTCTGGATGGGTCAAAGCAAGGCAAGGAGTAGTTATGCAGTGTAAAATGTGCAGAGTATCCCCCACCCCATCCAAGGTAGACACAAGTACTAGAGTGGCTTTTCATCTGTCCTTCATTTTTGCAGAGTGGTCTGGTTTCTGTCATTTTTTGTACTGTTGATTTATGCTTATTACTCAAATTGCCTGTTGCTCTGTATTTAAGTAGAAATACTTTAATGACCATCATCAGGTAAGCTTGGCTGAGATCGTAATATGCAAGTAAGCTTTAATAAGCATACTGTTAAAGAATTGCCAACATTGAAAGCCTTCTGTTGTTGCCATGTAGAGAATACTACATACTAGATAATGTATAGGCCTCGGGTATTGAAATGCATATGATAGTATTTGTAATAAAGGACAGGATTACATTATTTTAAGAAGCTCATTACACTTGGGAGACTTCCAGTCATCTCTGCAGGCTTTACCCGTAAACTAAACAGAATGTCAATCGCGTGGTCCATAACCTGTACAGTAATCCTTTTAAGCAATGTATCTTGAGCTTATTTCCTGTTTGCTTTTCATTTTTTACTTTGATCATGTTTTCCCCATGAAACAAGTAGATAGTTGTCAGGCAGCAGGTCTTTTTTTGGATAAGAAACATTTTTACAAGTGGGGGCATTAGAGATTTCTACTTTCAGCATGTTACTTGGTACTTTAATAAAGCTGAATATAAATTATAATATAATTAGAACTGCAGTGCAAGAAGTGGTTTGAGATGAGTGCTGCTTGTTTTTCTTATACTTGATTTTGACTGGCATTCCATTAATGTACTTAAAAAGTAAATTATTTTTTCATGCCTCACAACCTTTTTGTTTCCATCTAGATATTAATTAAGCTGTCATGCAGCCAATGCACTGAAATATTTTTATTCTTCTGCACTTCATTTTGTCTCGACTGGACTCTCATAATGACGGTTTGGCACCCAGGGCAGTGTATTTAGTTAGTTTTTGTGGTTTTGAGCATAGCCCCTCCCCGTTCTAGTTAGCCGCACCCCTTCCCATTGACCCCACCCATTCAGTTGTCTCCTGCAGCCCCCCTTTGAAGTCACCAGCCGCCACTGGCTGTAAGTAATGATCTACTTTCTCGTCACTGGACTGTACGCATTGATTAATGAGTGTCCAGTCCGCACGTGCCTTCCATTTTTTTGCGACCCGCTCAAGTAACTTTTAAGTTGCCTCTCAAATTCTGCAGTATCATGACCAAGAGGCTCCTCGTCCTTCATAAGAGGTTCCCAATCTCCACAGATAAGGTGCCAGTCAGGACCTAAAATCTGAGTACCTGTTCAATTTCAATACTATTAAGTTTATAACTTATTTGCATACCGTGCATGTCATCTAAGAATTTCTTCATATTGTCTTTTGGGTGGGGGATTCCTTCTACAGCCTTTCTAATGTCTTCTTTAGTCCAGGGGCGGTAAACCAGGATTGTAGGACCCTGTCCGTCCATTCCTGCCTGTGGGTTTGCTACCTGAATCAAAGGGTATTCGCTCTCACTATCTGGCACAGACTTATCCTTTACTCTCCACTCACCACCCCCTACCTTTCGGTTTCTCAGCTCTAGGAAAGTGCCAGGAGTTTTCTGCAATATTACGGGTTGTAACGGAGGGTAAATGATGGAGGGGACCTTCTCTTTTTCACTTTCCTGATATTGTGGCGCCCCTTCCCCCTTCCACAAAGTAGGGTGGGGCTGAAGGATTACGACGAATAGGTATGGCGGTTTCGTCATCTTTTTTGTTAACAAAAAATGTGGATTTTGCACTTGAATCATCCTTTGTAGCCATATTTTTACTAAGATATATTTTATTTGCCTCCTCAAGCCATTTTTGTGCCTGTGGAAAACCCACCTTCTTTTGGTCTTTTACTCTACTGCCTGCATCTCTGCGCAGGTCCCTTACCAACCTCTGACATTGTTACGTATCTAATTTTCCTGAAAACTGATACTCCGTCTTCCATTTGTCTAAATATTTTAGATGTTTTGGATGTAATTTAAACATATGTTGTTCATCTTCACTAACTTCAGTTTTTTCTGTTGAACAGCAACTATTTCCTGTTCCCATTTCCCTTATTTAAAAGAGAAAATATTCCTTTTTCCTGAGATCTCTACCTATGTTTAGATTTTTCTACTTAGACTGTCTTTTTTTTAACAAACAATTGTCCCTTATGACTAGTCCCTTCCTTTTCCCCTATCCGTTATTAAAAAAAAAAAGGGAAAGCTTACCTAGTTGTGAGTCTTCCGCCCTTTCGTTCGTCACCGTCTCGCGGATTGAATCAAGAGCGACTGGCCTCTACTTACGACTAGATTTCGGAGGTCTTTCACTTATCAGGGAGTCCGTGATTCGTTCTCCCTTCCCGTACAGGTTTTCAGTCCCTCTTGTGCGATTCGCACCGTGAAGAGGTGGCCCCACGTTGGGCGCCAGAAAATGTTAAAAGAAAAACACATTTCTCCAACATTCGCCAGAAGCAGCACAGCAATTTCAATAAGCAAATAAAAGCTTTATTTACATGCATGGAGACCTGCCACATCGATGGTGGAATGTCAGCAATCTAACTTCTGTACAAACTGCAGGGGGTTTTATAGCCCCTTCTGCACGTACACATACATATTCAAGATGTTTATCAGACACTGAGTTTCAGTTAAGACAGCAATATGCAAGGGTCAGTTTCAGTTAAGACAGAAATGTGCAAGGGTCATAAGATAATTACAAGTTCTGTTCTTTCTCGGACTGCAGGTTAACATCTGCATATTCTTTCATGGTCAGCCTGTTTAAACAGGTCAAACAGTTTTTAGAAAATTCTTTCTTTGCACACAAGATAGTTTAACCCTTATTATGCCTGATAAAGTAGTTGTTCATACAGAATTTTATTACAAAGGGATTACACAGCCAAGGAGTCTTGATTGTAATTCTTTAGGGGTTGTTTATTACTGGATGTGGTTGTCCAAACACAAAATGGTATGCTGGACAAACAAAATAGAAAGTGAAGATTAGAATAATGGAATACTTGGGGGATATTAGGAGAAAAAATATCAACAGCCCTGTAGCAAGTCACTTTGCATCTGCACGAGGGATGGAGAATGGTTGGTTTTCAGTGTATTGGCCCAACCACATTTGAGTAGAGGAGGCATTTCTAAAGAAGTTAAATACAGTGGAATGTAGAATGATCATAAATTACAGGACATTATATCCTAAAGGAATGGACCTGGATGTCAATTTAACTTTGTAGGAATGTACATATTGAACTACTGTGTTATTTATGAAACACACACAAAATATTTTTTTTAAAAAAACATTTTTAATGTCTTGTTTAAAGAATGTTCAACTTAATAGATGGTAATGAGGGTGTTGTATTTAAATTGATTAAATTGTTTAATGGGAGCACTGAGTGTTTAAATTGGATCAAGTTTTGTGTAATTTACTCCAAGAAGGAAAAAGGTTGAGGTAACACAAACTTGGATCTGTGTGGCAAAGCTATTAGTGTTTCTTATATTTACTTTGAGTGTTTTTATAATGTGTTAATCTGTGTACTCTACACCTCTCTGGATACTGCAAACTATTCTGGGCAAAGAAAACATGTGGAAGAGAACATCTTACCAAGATGAGCTGTCATATAAAAATTGTATTCTCTGTACCAGGAAATGATACCAGCTGTTGCCCAGAGGTTAATGGCAGCAAAAATATCAAGTAAAGCATATTCTCAATGTTTACAGCATAAACAGCTCACCTAATACTGAAGTGGCAGGTTGAGGGGTCCTTGAAGTGTTAACAGCGTCTTACCATAAGTGTGCTGTGCTGCAGTTTATGGTACTACTACAGACTTGTATAAATGAACATTTTGGTCTTTAGATGAATTTTACTGAACAGGAGACTTGGGTAGAAAATGCAGGAGTAGCATACTGTGCATAGGTCACACCTGGGTTCTGCTGGTCTGGTCAGAATGGTGGCAAAGCATGTCCTGAAAGTTACAGTCTGTCCTTAATGCTAAATTCAGTGCTTATCCAGTATTCTCATTATGCACAAACCTGCCCCTTAAAGTGCAAGGGACAAACTAATACTTCACAGGCACATTGAATCACAGTACACCAGTTTTGAGACAATTAAATGAGCCTGTTTTTAATAATAAAATTAGAGCTTCATAGCTCTCCAATATACTATTCTGGCACTGAATCAAACTTTGTTAAAAAAAAAAAAAAATGGAAATTAGTTCTACAAAAACAAGTTATAACTTACCAGTAAGATTTTTTTTTCTGTTCTTAGCAATAGTGCAAACATGAAACAGCTTATGTTAAACATTTGATACATTCACAATAAATAACTTTTAGAGCAAACTAAACCGCAGCAGTGTAAAACAGTTTTGTAAAAAATAAAAGGACATTTCCTCTCTTACGTGTACATTTTCTTGATGCCAAGCTTTCCAATGTCTTAAAACAATCTCTTGATAAAATTCTGGTAAACATTTTCTTGAGAAATTAACTACATTTTATGAATATGGACAATCATCTCAGATATAAAGTCAAAAAATTCTCAGCAGAGTTTCAGAAAGAAATGCAGACTTCTTGCCATGAGGGTTATGCTCTGGCATACAGTGTCCCGCAAAATTCTCACAGTAATATTCCTTCCATTAAACAAAATATGGTACAGATATAACCACCAGAGTCTGAAGTCTGTATTATATACCCCACCCAAAAATGTACAATTAACATGGTACATATACAATTCATCTGTACACTGAATTAAGCCATTATGGGTATGGTTTACCATTTCAGTCAAAAGGGTTTGGCTTCTCACAGTAATATTCCATTAAACAAAACATGGCACAAATATCACAATTCATTTGTGAACTACATTAAACATGTTCAAAAACTTTACGACTCAAAAGGTGCATATACAATTCATTTATACAATGGAATTAATCCATGATGGGTACTTGTCAGATACTATTTCTCGAAAGATATTTAACAAGATATAGTAACATTCCTTCCATTAAATAAAATATGGTAATATATCATACACTTTGGCAATTCATTTATAACCTGTATACTCCCCTCCAAAGAGGTACAATTCATAAGGTGCACACTGTTTGTGCAGTGGGAATTAAGTCAAAGTAATATTCACATTTCATGGGAACAAAAATGCGACTGGGCACTGAAGTTACTCTGAAAAGAAACCAGAGAAAGTGTGTTCAGTCCTGTTTTCATTTGTCTGCTAGGCGGAGCAAAATTCCTGAAGATGTAGACACACTGAAAAAAAAGTGTTGAAAAGGTAAGCAAGACTACAACTGCAAAGAGGGATACAATACAATCTAGAAATAACTAATCCAATCAATCATATGGTCTCAGAATACACTGCATCTTTCATGTGGCACTAATGCTGCAGCCTGGATAATTCTAGGTAGTGCTGCATTCAGTTTATTACAGAAATGTTTACATTTTTATGTCCAACCTTTAGGCCAACTGACCACAGAGCAGAAGTTAACACAGTAGAATTTGCCTCCATCAGTCCTTGACAGGCTTGTTCAGAAATGTACTCAATTTCTCCTCTACTATTCTGCAAATTTCTTTTGGAGGTAGTACCTGCATCAACCAGAAGAAATCCCCCACCAAGGCCTAAGCTAATTCCTGTGCTGATGCATATTCCATACTCCAACATCCCCTGGTCTTGTACCACCAAAATGAAATTACTCAAGGTCTGTTTTGGTATAATATTTCCAAACCAATTAATTTCCTGCTTAACTCAACATTTACTATTTATTTTATATTTGTCAACCAGGAAATTCCGACTGGACCAGGTCCATTTTCAGCAGAGGCCCAGGGAGAAAAGCTCCGGCATCAAGTTATACAAATACAGTACATCCAGCATAATACACAAAACAGGTTACATCGTGTATGCTGAGCATAGTAATACAAGAAATTAATAAAACCCCTCAGGTAAAAGAAAATATAGAACATAGGTAAAAAGACCATGTTAAACATTGGTAAGAGAAGAAAAATATCATGGAAGATTCTACAGTTAAAAGTACCCTTTCAGATGACCAAGCCTACGGGGGATCAGAGATCCAGCATGTGATCAGAGAGGAGTATGGGAAGTTAATAGCAGTGTGGGTAGGTTTATGTGATACAAGGTCATAACCAGGTACTAAGAAGATGTGATTTGAGGGAGTCTGAATATGGATGTGGAGGGGGCAGTGGACACTGATGGGGGAAGAGAGTTCCAATTTCTGGCAACGATGTGGGAGTACAGCGCTTTCCCTGCATTACTGTTTGCCTTGGTGATGGAGAGGATAGATTATTCACTAGATCTTGAGTACCGGTTTGCAGTACAGACAGTAAGTAGGTTGGATAGTGAGGGGGGGGTTCAGGATATTTGAAAATATTGTAGGCTGTGCCCAGCTGGTGATAGTTAAGTAGCTGTGGTAGCTCAAGCCATTTTAGTTATTTTAGTGCACTACAGTGATGGGTTCTATAGATTGAGTTAGTAGCAAACTTGGTCGAATCATCTGCATACTAGTGTGGCATGTTGTGTAGAGCTATTGAGGTTATTTGTGAAAATAGAGAATAGTGGGCCCAGTATACAGCCCTGTGGGACTCCTATGGTGGTTGGAAGTTGTGTAGACAGTGTCCCTTTCCACTGGACTGATAGCTGCCTGTTAGATAGGTAGCTTCTGAACCAGGCTACAGTAGAGGAGGTGAAGGATAATGATGTTAGTGAGCCTAGTAGAATGGAGTGGGAGACCATATCAAATGCTTTTGAGAGGTCTAAGAAAATGGCTGATACATATTTGTTATTCCTGTGAAGGTTTATATGATTAGTGAAAGACAGAAGGGCAGTGGTAGTGCTGTGATGTGGAAACAGTGTTGTGTGGTAGATAGGAGATTGTGTGTGTTCAGAAATGTCATCACTTGCAAGTGGATGCATTCTCAAGAATTTTGGATAAGGGGCAAAGGATGGCAAAAGGTCAGCAGTTGCAGAATTTGTAGGAGTTACCTCCTTTATGGAGAGGAATGGATGTGAGATACTTTCCAGAGTTTAGGTATTTAGGATTCTAGTATGCAGCAGTTGATCAGGATGGAGATTGGATAAGATGGGGAGTCACTAGCCATTTTTAGGTATGCAGCAGATTATGTTATCAGCTGCCAATGTGGTTGGCTTTAGTTTTAGGAGGAGTTTTTTGATAGCGGAGGTGGGCACTGGTGAAGGGCTGAAACGGGCGGTGATATGGGATAGGTTGGGTTGTGATTGAGGTAGACTGTTTTTGGTTATTTGGACAGGGCTAAGATGGATTTAGTAAAATGGTTATTAAATTGAGAAGCTGTGTCTAGGGTATTGTTAGTAGAGCTGGTTGCTGGAGTAGTGGTTTTGCCTGGCTTTAGTACGGAGTTAATGGGATGCCAGAATATTTGTGGATTATCTGAATATTTGCTTTGGGCGCTAAGAAAACATTTATTTTGGATTCAGACTTGGCCTGGTTTCTAAGCTGTTGATAATACTGCTTGGAGCTAGGGGCTTTGTCAGTTTTCCAGATTTTCCAGGCTTTATCTCTGGCTTTTAGTAAGGTTCTGGTGTCCCTACTTAACCAGGGTGCGTAGTTGGCTTTAACTCTGATCTTTCTGCTGGGAGCTAGACTGTTAAGTATGTTAGAGAAGGTGGTATTGAAGTAGTCTACTGCCTGGTCTCAACACAAATGTCCATAGTGGTTTCCCAGTTGCAGTGGCTCAGGACAATATTTAGGTATTGTGGGGTAAGGTTACGGTCATCTCGTATGAGTCTGTAGACTACTGGTTTGGGGTGATGAGTGCTTGTGGAGTAGGAAGGTGGGGAGATGATCACTTAGGTCATCTGGGAGACAGCCTACTGTACAGTTTTGTTTGGGACAGTTGGTTATTGTCTGGTCAAGTATGGATTCTTTCTTTGTTTTCTTATCTATTCAAGTTGGTTCAATTAGTTGAGCAAACCCATACAGACTGATGTGTAGAGGGGCTGCTGGAGTTACAGGCTGCCCAGTTGGTGTTAAGGTCTCTTAGTAGGATTGTTTCCGGAGGTAGATTGTTCTTTTGTCTAGTGTAGGATGTCTTCTATTATGAGTGAGTTATTGCCTGGAGGTATGTAGCAGCATATTATATTGATCTTCTTGGTGTTTCTTATGGACAGGAGAGAAAATAAGACTTCAGCATTTTGAAAAGTGGGTGGTGTGGTGTGCAGGAGCTGGAGGTTAAGGGTGTTTTTAAAGAGAATGGCTCCTCCTCCTCCTTTCCTGTTAGCTCTATCAGAACAAAGTATATTATACCCTGGGGGGGAGAAAGTCTTCATCTAGGAGCTTGGTTTAAGCCAGGTCTCTGTAATGGTGAGTACATCAGGGTTGTAGTGGGCTATGAATGCGTGTAGGTCTGTTAGCTTGTTGGTAATACTTCTTATGTTGAGATTTAGGATCAGCAAGTTCGATGTTTGTCTGGCTGAGGGGACCTGGATTTGGGTGAATGTCACCAGAGGTTAGCAGAGTTTGAAGGAGTATCAGTATGGGCTTTTTAATATTAATTGTTTGCGAGCTTGGTCTGTGTGCGTTTTTCTTAGTGTGGTGAGATGGTGTCATTTTTGTTGGTGAGTATATTTAGTTGTAAGCTTTATGATTGTGGGGCACATGTGGAAGTGAGTGGGTGGACTAGATTTATGATTGTGGGGCACATGTGGAAGTGTGAGTGGGTTTGAGGGTGGGCTAGTGTGGGTAGTGTGATAGGAGTGGTTGGGCTGTTTGTAAGGAAGTTAGGAAGGTTAGCGATAGTAGAGCTAGTGATAGGAATGTGAGTATGGGTAACATGATGCTACTTTGAGTGAGAAGTACAACTAGGATTCCTGGTTGGTTGTGTGTGAGGGTGGAGGTGTGTTGTCTGGGGAATGTGTTGTTGGGAGTGGGATCAGTGTGGGATGTAATTGGACTGAAGGGTGGGGGGAGGTAGGATGAATGGGTTGGGCTAGTGGTTAGGAAATTAGGGGTTGGACTACTGGTCAGGTGACTAGGGATTAGAATAAAGGTAGAAGTAGTGGGGGCAGAGCGGAGCGGGGCTAACACAGACTCCAAGTGTTTTATGTATGTAGTGTTAGCTGAAATGGTTATATGTTAAACTGAATTTTTAGCTTTATTATAAACTGTATGTTTGTACTAAGTTATAGACTATGTTATGGGTACAGAGTATAATTTTCAGGGCTATGTGTGGGAGAGCAGAGTAAAACTACAATAGTCAGGGATTAATTTTAGGTTAAGAAATAATGTTAGGGGCAAAACTAGTTCAATTAAAACACAGACAGAGCCAAATTACTATAGGGGAGGTGGCTTCAGACCCAGGGCAGCAGTTTACAGTACATAGTATTTCAGTACAGTTTAAGGTATGAACTTTAAGTCAATTGTAGGACGGACGTCAGATAGTTAAGATTGTGGGTACTGTTTTCAGGATAGCTTCAGGAATCCTTTCAGATTTTGAGAGGGTCTGCCTAAAAATAAAACATACATTAAGAGTGATGACCTTTCTGACACTTGCATCTAGCCACCAAGCAGACAAGCATTTCTAGAGAGTATACGGTAAAAAGCAGGTCCGTATATCTACAAACTTATTTACTTCGTTTCCACAGTATAGTGCTGCAACCATTAATACTCAAAGCCTGACATTGATTTAACTCAATAGAATGCCTTTTTCAACAGGGTACAATGCTCAGGTTAAATTTCCACTAAACCTGTATATTGTATTCAGGCTGCTGTTTCACATGCAGCAGTGAGATACAGTAAAAATAGTGTTCTAAGCCTGGGTCATGAAACAAACCTTATCAGCTAAATGTAATGACAAAACAGGTTTCAGCACAACAGCTGACGCCTTCATATTACTTTAAAACGGCTCAGTGTATGTGCATGATTAATCTGTGTAGCTTGGTCAGTCTCAGAGCAGTAATGCAAAGAAAGCACAGATAACAGTATAATTTTACATGGAGAGGCACAGATCAAAATGAAGCATAACTCTATAAAACAAACTCATTTACACATGCCGAACATACACAGCACATGCCGAACATACACAGCACATGGAGAGCTTACTTAAACTAGCTTAAACAAAAATAGCAAGCACAGCCTGGAATACTCTAATGAATGTCCATATAGGTTACATTATGCTGATATTTACTTGAGAGAGAGAATATTTTAAAGCAGTTATTTCAAAAAATAACATACCTAATTAGAAAAACAAGGTTACTGACTGGGTCTGGAAGCACAGGGCATGTGAAAATGGTGGTTTCTGTAGGTCAATTAGAAACTTCACATACGTAGTGAAAAAGTACAGTTGTGTACACTTACCATAAATGTAGCTGAGTGTATTCACTGTTGCAGTCATTACATTTGGGTAATCCTGCTGGCAGGTTGCCCTCAGTTGGCCTGAATTGCAAAGTCTTGGGTCCTGCATCGGTTGCTGTCACCCCTTCCCTGACGTCAGGGGTATAAAAGATGCAGCCGCCGCCATTTTCTTTAGTTTTTCTTGCCCCACATGTCAGGTGCCCCCCAAATGGGTAGGCTGGATATATATATATATATATATATATATATATATATATATATATATATATATATATATATATATATATAAAACATACATGCAACAAAATAAACTTTACCTTCATCTACAAGCAAATACACCACATAGATTGTACAGAGCAGAGAAGTAAAGATAAGTTCAGAAATAAGGGGGATGGCAGGTGGGTAACATGGACTGCAACAGTGAATACACTCGAACATCTACATTTATGGTAAGTTAACACAACTGTACTATGTTCATGTTTCACTGTTGCAGTCATTACGTTTGGGTAGAGTCCCAAAGCTATGGTTGGGGGGCTGGAGCTAAACATTAGGAGCGGCTATGAGGCCCTGCAGACCTGCAGTGGCAAAGCCTGCTCTGGATTTAGAGTAAAGTGGCAAATTGTAATGCTTTGTAAAGGTGTGCACTGAACTCCAAGTAGCAGCCTCTAAAATGTCTTTGGTTGGTACTCCCCTGAGAAAGGCTGCAGAAGTGACTGCAGCTCTGGTTGAATATGGCTTAATGCCTTTAGGCACTGGCTTGCCATGCTGAGTAGCAGAAACTAATGCAGTGACCTATCCACTTTGAAACAGTCTGCTTGGAGATGGCCTTTCCTTGTGATCCTGCAGCATATGCCACTAATTGTTCTTTCTGAAAACTTTAGTTTTTGTCCAAACAGAATCTAAGTTGTCTGTGTACGTCCAAAGAATGCAGAATTTTCTCCCCTTTGTTCTGCGGATTTGGATAAAACGTTGGCAAATGAATAGTTTGGTTAAGGGCTATACTGGACACCACCTTAGGCATAAATATAGGGTTTGCCTCAGAGAGACCCTGTCTGGATAAAAAATGAAGGTTCCACAGCCATATGAGCCTGTAGCTCTGACACTTGTCATGCAGAAGTTATTGCTAGGAGCAGAGCTGTTTTCCAAGATAAAACTTTATATCCGCAGTAGCAGCTGGTTCAAAAGGCGGTAGGCATAATTGAAGTCCCATCCAGGCAATGGTGATCTCCTTGGAGGCCTTAATTTTTTGGCTCCTCTGAGGTACTGCCTTTTTTTTTTTTCTCATCCTTTATTAAGAGTGGTGGCTCTGTATTGTAATGAGCCGAAATGGCAGAGGCATGAATTTTAATTGATGAAAAAGATAGGCCTTTGTCCAGCATATCAGTTAAGTATTACAAAATCTGAGGAATATTTGGTACAGCTGTGTCAGTTCCTGGAGCTTGGTTCCAAGCACAAAATCTCTTCCATTTTCCAGCATAGGATTTTCTAGTACTAGGCCTTCTGGCTTCCAAAATAACATCCATCACAGCTTACTGAGAGGTGTGCTTTGTATGGCTACATTATCCGCCATGCTGCCAGGTTTAGAGTTCTGAGATGGCTGTGCAGAATCTGATTGTTTTGTTGGGACAGTAGATGAGGTAAGGTCCAGGCTGGGCATTGAGACAAGTTCCTTAAGATCAGAAACCAGTACTGACAGGGCCAGTCTGGGGCAATCAGAATCCTTCTTTGTTTCTCCTGTCTCACATTTATAAGTACCTTGGGGAGGAGAGGCAGAGGAGGAAAGGCATATACTGATAGGTTTTTCCAGTTGAAAGATAAGGCGTCCACTTTCCAGGCTTGTCTGTGATAAGTCCTTGTGCAGAATCTTTTTAGTTGATAGTTGTGAGGTGAGGCAAATAGATGTCTGGGTGTCCCCATTTCTTTGTTATCATGCTGAAGACTTGTGGATCCAGGTGCCACTCGTGGGGATCCATGAGGTTTCTGCTTAGTTCGTCTGCCAGAGTATTGTCCTTTCCTGGTAGGAATTGTGCCTGCAGATGAACTTGCTAAGTCAATGCTGTGTCCCATAAAGCCATGGCTAGTCTGCAAAGGGGGTAAGAATGCGTGCCCCCTGCTTGTTTATGTACCACATGACCATGGTATTGTCTATCAGTAGTTGTCTCAAATGAAGGCTGTCAGGGCATTTTGAACAGCTAGCAGCTCTTGATTGATATGTAGATGCATTTGATTTGTGGACCAGGTGCTCTGAATGCCTTTTCCTGCCATGTGGGCCCCCCAGGCATAATCTGAAACATCCGTTGTTAGGTTCTGCCTGGCTGGGGGTAGTGAGAATGGCTGTCCCTTGTTTTGGTGACAAGTCTTTGCCCACCATCGAAACTCCTGTTGCAGGCAGGGAATGAGAGTAATCATTGTTTCCAGGCTGTGGCAATGTTGTGTCCAGACACTTTTCAAGTACCACTGAAGTTTCCTCATATGCAGTTCTGCACATGGAATTAGTAGGATGCAGGATGCCATGACGCCCAAAGCCTGCAGAATTTTTCTTGCAGATAACTGGGCCTTTGTTGCCATTTCCTTGAAATAGGTAGTCAGTTGCCTTTGTCTGGCGTGAAATAAGCCATCTGGGCAGTTGTACTTAAGCTTGCACCCAGGAATATTCTCTTGAGAGGGTACTAGTTTTGATTTTTTTCGCTGACTGTGTACCCTAGGCATGTTAAACGTCTTTTCACAAACGCCAGATGCTGTAGTAGAATGTCCTTGTTCTATTCTTGAATGAGGCAGTCGTCCAAGTAAGGATATATTTGTATTCCTCTTTGTCTGAAGAAAGCAATTATTGGTGCCAGGCACTTTGTGAAGACCCTGGGCGCAGTAGTTAAGCCAAAGGGCAGTGCAGAGAATTGGTAATGCTTTGAACCTGCCTTGAATCTGAGGTATCCTCTGCATGATTGTCTGATTGGGACATGCAGGTATGCCTCTTTTTAGGTATAAAGTGACGAGCCAAGCCTTTCTGCCCAGCGTGGGCAGAAGCTGCTGCAAGGTCAACATCTTGAATTTTGGTATATCCAGGAAAGTGTTTAGAATAGATAGGTCCAGCATTGGTCTCCATGCTTTGCCCTTTCTGGGTACCAAGAACAGTCTTGAGTAAAATCCTTGTCCCTGCTCTTGCTGTGGCACTTGTTGAATAGCCCCCATGTCCATGAGGGATGAGACTTGTTTTTGAGCCTCTGCCCACTGATTTTTTTGGCAGGTCGGGCCAACCGTTTGCCCTTGGCAGGGTATGGAAGTGAAACTTGTAGCCTTGTGACACTGTCTAGAACCCATTTGTCCTGGGTTATGTGCCAGTTTTGAGAAAAAAGTTATATTTTTCCCCCTAAAGTTGCTGCCAGTAGATAGGTGCTTGGTGCAGGCAGGGGGAAGTCATTGGGACGGTTTCCTGTATGGTTGTGATTTGTCTTCTCCACTTTTGGAGGTAGAAGCTCCCCATTGCTTAGACCTGTACGAACCTTGCAGCTGGGATCTGCCTCTAGGATGTCTGGATGTGCCCCTTTGAGGTCTGTTTGACATTGGAAAGGACCAATTCTTTGTAGGAAAGTGTCTGCTAAAACTAGGTGGCTGTACTTGTAAAAAATCTTTGACCGTTTGCATAGATTTAGCTTTGTCCTCCATTTTCTTACCTCTTCTGCCTTAACACCAAACAAGGTATCATGTCTGCCTTAACACCAAACAAGGTATCATGCTGTAATGGTGCATCTAATAATTTAGCTTTGACATGATCAGGCAGATTTTGTTCCTTTAACCAAGCATGCATCCTAATTACAGAACCTGTAACAGCGGCCCTGCAGGAGGCCTCCAGAGAATCAAAACTACATTGCAAAGTATGCTTTCCATCTTGTTCAGCTGCATGCAATAAATCCTGCATTTCTTTGTTTTCAGCACATTCAGAAATTACCAACATTTTCTGTTTAAGCAGTGTCATGACATATTGCCGATATTTGAGTATATGAAACTGGCAGTTTAAGGCCCTTATAGCCAAGGTAGCAGATGTGTAAATTTTTTCCCCCATCTATCCAGTGCCCTAGAATCTCTGTCAGAGGGGGTAGGGTTTTTTGCAGTGGAAGCTTTAACCCCTTTGGGACCCTGAGAAACAGTTTCTGGGTCTGCAGCAGGGTTTTTGAAAACGAATTTATGAGAGTCAGGAACCCAGTAGTATCTGTCAGGCTTAACAGGAGCTGGAGGTAAGGAGTCAGGGGTCAGACAGACTCTGAAAACATATCTACAATGTCTAGCACAGGTGGAATAGCTAGAGGCCTGTGTTGAGGTAGTAGAAGGAAGTCCCTGAGCCTCTTCTTAGATTCTGAAAAATCTGGGCTCTCCCAGTGGAAATGCTCCCTCATGGTATGCAAGGTTTCCCCAAAGGAATAGTCCACAGGAGGAGAAGCTGAAAAAATAGACTCTTCAGCATCAGAATCCTCACAGGGGGAAGAGAATATTCCTGATCAGATCAGGTTTCCATTTCCTCAAATTCCTCTTCTGAAGATTCATAGTCTGCCTAGGCCTCTTATCAGGAGGGGGATGGGAACCCCTGATCAAGGTAATTAAGCCTTCGGCCATTTTGAGCATCTGTTTTTTGGGCATGGAGGCCTGTCCATGTGGCTGGTGAACTTGTTTCTTTGCCTTTAAAGGTGCTTTAGTCTTTGCCTTTGAAGCTGTAGATGGTTTAATGTATAATTGTTTAGGTCCGAAAGCACCCTCAGAAGCCGATGCCTGCTCAGCAGCTCCAGACCCATCTGCGGGAATAGTCTCAGAGGCTCCAATACCTTGAGTTTCCAGTGGCCTGACCGTCTCCACGTGGGAGTCTGTAGCAGCCTGCGACTCTAAAGTAGTGCGCGTCAGGGGCTGCGAAAGCGCCTCACTGAGAACCGGCGAACGGCTTAGGAGAAGCTTAGTCGGTTTTGGACCTCGGTTGCCGGTCTTTCTTTTTCTTTGCGCTTTTTGTGAACTCTGGTAGTCTGATGGCTATCAGACGACATTTTATAATTAAATCTGTGCCCAAAACAGCTTAGTGCAAAATCATACAGATGCTTAGTGTGTTAGTTAAATCTAGCACAAAACCGACAACTTGAAAAGTCATGGTCAGGGCCTAGGTAAGGAATACATGAAGAATGAAAATCCTTGAGGTATTTGCTTCCCACAAGAAATACAGTTAACTTTTTCTGACATTGGTCTGGAGCAAGAAAAAAAAAAAGTTTCCCCAACAGGGTACTTGGCTTTTAATGAAGACTTCGGATCTGAAACTCGAACACGAAAATCTCAGTGTCGGCTGACCGGCACTTGCGAACTGCTTCTGCTTCGGGCACCGCGCGGCAAGAAAGACTGAAGAAAATGGTGTCGGCTGCATCTTTTATATCCGACCTGATGTCAGGGAAGGGGAGACAGCAACAGAAGCAGGACCCAAGACTTTGGAATTCAGGCAGACTGAGGACAACCTGCCAGCAGGATTACCCAAATGTAATGACTGCAACAGTGAAACACGAAGAACATCATGTAGGAGTTAAGGGGCTAACACTGACTCCAAGTGCTTCCTTAGGCTTTGGCAAGTATGTAGTGTTAGCTGAAATGGTTATATGTTCAACTGAATTTTAAACCGAATTTTTAGCTTTATTTTAAACTGTATTTTGGCACCAAGTTATAGACTATGCTATGGGCAAAGAGTATAATTTTCAGGGCTATGTGTGGGAGAGCAGAGTAAAGTTACAATATTCGGGGATTAATTTTAGGTTAAGAAATTAATGTTAGGGGCAAAACTAGTTAAATTAAAACAGAGGGAGCCAAATTACTATTGGGGAGGTGGCTTTAGACCCAGGGCAGCAGTTTACAGTGCATAGTATTTCAGTACAGTTTAAGGTATTAACCTTAGTCAATTGTAGGATGGACATCAAGTAGTTAGATTGTGGGTACTGTTTTTCAGGATGGCTTCAGGAAATCCTTTTAGTTTGATATTTTGAGGGGGTCTGCCTAATTAGAAAAACAAGGTTGCCGACTGGGTCTGACTCTTTACGCACTTGTGTCCTTTATACCATTTTTTGGCTTTTCTTCTTGTCCCTTTATAAAAGGAGAAACCTCAAATGGCTCAAACTATCCTACCAAAATGTCCAAGGAAAGATGTGAGATGCAAATGCAACTGAGCAGTTGCATCCTACGATAAATCTCACAGGAGTTCAACACCATTGTTCCCCTATCCAAAATAGAGATGCATGTATACAATATAAATAGAAGACAAAATGTGAGTACATTGTGGTGGTTCCACCCAATCATGAGCCAAAACATAAAACTGAAATGACAAGCAACATTGATGCAAGGACAGCATTATTTTAAACCATACACGCAGTACTGCTTAAGGCTACTACGTTTTTATATTGGCTACGCTAAAAGAGCACTTGTTGATGAATAATTCTATTAAAATGGTATACCCAAACATGAAAAAAAAATACTCAAAAATAAGAATAACCAGTGGGACAGCCACCATATACAAGTCACTTCAAAGACTAAATTTTTATCAAGGACTTCATCAAAACTAAAACATACTGCCAACATATGTTTAAACAGATTAAACACGTCATGTGATAATTAAAGAGAATCATTTTCAAAATCTTAAGTTCACCTATACAAAAACAAACAATTGCTACCTAGAACCATAACGGATATGTGATCACTAATTCCTGGGGCTGCATTGCTGTTCAAGCACAACTGCCCAAATTCCTATGTTTAATTTTATTCTCCCACTCACCCCCCTCTGAATTGATGTTCAACTTCAAGTATATAAAAAAAAAAAAGTCTTTTAGTTTTTAGAAATCCTACATTGTCTTACTAAGGAAATGGTGGCATTCTTTAATGCATACAGATGTTGGTAAATACTCTTTCAAGGACGGCTGAGTTTTACATCTGTAGAATACTTTGCAAATGGCACGTTTAAAGCAGATACCACAACTTTGGTGCCACAGTCAAATATACCCCTTACGGCAATAACTCTGGCCACATCTACACAATACCAAAGAGACTGCAATAATATGAAGATGCAATACCCTGTTTCACATACCCTTTTTAAATGGGAATCTTGGTTCATTCCCAATTTTGCACCAATGCCAGTATCGTAGGTTAAACCTGTTCAGTTTCTTCTTGCCTCCTTTAGATGCTGATAACCTAAGAAATAAGTTAAACCCATGTCTTGATCAATACAGCCCATTCTTATCATTCATATCAATTACATTATTCAAACCTTGATTCTAAATGGGAGGGAACTTAGCTTCCTTCCCCTGATCTGTACACTCATCTCTGGACATCCCTTAGCTAAAATAATTTCTTAGAACAGCTATGCATCTTAAAGCAAAGTTCATCCTTAGACATTATGAGAATTAACGATCTGACCACACCTCTCAACCGTACCGAATTTCAGTTTTTACCAGTTTTGAGGTCCAAATAATGGGGTGCCACGATTCCAGAGTGGCACCCCTTAATTTCCGAACCCCCCCCTTTTTTTTTAATTTTTCCAGCTTTTTCTGGGTTAGATCATCATGTGCAGAGGTGTGCGAGACAACGTCAGCTCCATGAACAGCCTGCCAGCCAGGCTCGAGGGATTCACTTTCTGGCCAGCCAGCAGCTCTGAGCGGTGAAAATAGCGTCTTTGTGTGAGCCATGCATTTCTCAGCTGAAGCTGATCCAGCAAACAAACTCCACGAGCAATTTGTTCTTATGCAGTTTTCTTCCATGACCTTTTAGTTGATAGCCGTGAATTTCCCAGCTGCTGCAGGAAAAATACAAATTACAAACTCAACTCTGACTCCACAAGCAATTTGTTATTCTTATAGTAGTAGCGGTTCTTTTCTTCTGTGACCATTTAGTTGATATTTGCATTATGGAGAACTAAGCTGCATGTTTGTGTGAATGGTTCTTTACCTTAGTTCCAAGAACAAATCTGGTTAGTAGCCAACGGTTCACTTAGCTGATATTTGCATTAGAGAAGCATGATGGGTAGCAATTTGGTTAGTAGCTTGGCGGTTCTTTTCTTCCGTGGCCATTTGGTGGATATTTGAATTACACAAGCACTCAGGTCCACTGTAGTGTGTGTGTGTGTGTGTGTGTGTATATCTAATACAGAAGGAAAGAATGCACTTGTAATGAAACAAAAGTAAAATAAAGCTTTGAAGAAAAAAAAAGGAAAGAATGCACTTTAAGACTCATCTCACACGAAGTGAGTAAAAACTGCTATCTTTCCCAATCCCAAAATATTTTTCCTGTCATGGTAGATGTCTTTTCACTATCTCACCTTTAGTTTTATGAATAAAAAATGCAAGTTATAAATGTATCAAATTCAGTCCTACGGCAAAATTTCTGTCTCAATAATCTGAGTGTTCTACTGTACCAGTACTGCAGAAGTGAAACCTTCAAATGCTTTGGCCAAGTATTTGTCCAAGCTAAACAGCACAGATCCTAAATTTAAGTTCAGTCTTTCTAGAAAAGTAAACAAGCCTTACTAAAACCCAATTAATAGTTACTGGAAAAGTTGGGAAAGGTCGTAGAGCTGCAGTATGTGGTTGTAAAACACATCAGACCTACTGAAGAATTTTTTTTTTTTTTTTTAACACACATCTGGAAATGTTCACATTTTCCAAGCTTAGGCTAATGACGCAGTACTTTACCTTTACAAATATAATTTTGTGCAGTCTATGTCCATGCCACTTTTACCAGTTTTATATTACTCATTTGTCACGATCCTTTCCTGCATGCATTCCTGCACTTCAATACAAAAAAGTAGGATCTGATTAGTCTTAAAGTATAGGAAGTCATTAGGATCAATTCCATGCAACAGATGGGAATGGGAAGTTTTCATCAGACTGGTTACTCAGTGAACCCGGTATTCTTGCAGTATTGCAGTCATCTTTGGGAAAGAGGTGCCTTCACCTTCTCTACATGTAGTTCGCTCCTACTACAAAATACGGACAATAGTGCTTTCATACCCAGAAGCCACTAGGATAGTTGTTATCCTAATATTAATGTAAAGTGTCAGCAAAAACTATGGTCAGCAGCTTATAAAGTTTCCTGTTGTAAATGTAAGTTCTAGTGGTGCACAATCACTCACTGCCTATTTAAGGCATCAGTAGCCTTACATAATATAAGGTGGCAATGACCATCATGAATAGTAACAATGGATTTTATGAAGGAATTTGAGTAAAGCAATAGTGACCATTACTTGTAGCTGCCTTAGCTCAAGCAGAAACTAGCAGCATGTTTTAGAATTCCATGGAGCTGTTTTACAATGGTTCCTCTACAGTCATATCTGAGAATCTTGTTTGTATTTTAAAAACGACGAGTGTTTAAGCCAACGTACAGTTATGAGGTCTACAAAATGTCTTAAGTCCTGAAAGAACATGGCATTAAACGGGTCTTGTTTTTCTGCAGTGGTCAGGGCATATTTTACATCACGAATATTCAATCAAATGTATTTTTAATGTATTCTGAAAAACTGTTGCTGATGGGCTGATTTTTGGCAACAGATACGTTACTTGTGTAAGTCAAGATCTATTACTGCAAATCCTTTACAGTCTGCTCTGTGCTTGAGAGGTTTTAGGGCTGGTTGGTGATGGAGGAAAAACTGAGAGCTGGTGTGATTTGTTTAAAGATTAGAAACTTGCGCACCTCCTTTCAAATGTACCTGCCTTAAACGATTCAAACTCTGCACACCTCCTGACGGTTTAGGGAGGCAGAAGGGAGAATCAAAAGTGCCAGACAGCACAGCAGGCTGTGTGTAGTCCCGAGTTTGAATCTTTCACTCTGTGCTACATGGACCACTTAAGTACCTGGCATTTGTTTTTGAGAGACTGCCTTATTTAACAAACAAATAGTCTTATCATACCCCTCAACTGTCCAGAATGTTGCAAAATGTTCATTTTTTCCCCCTAATGCTTTTTGGTGTGTTCTTCATAAAATCTGCAGTTCTATTGTAATTCACTGAGGATTAAATCCCTAAATAATGACAGCCATTTGACTTTCAGACTTTATACCCTTCAGACAATCCACGTTAATGCAAAACTTGTTTTATTCTATGGGCTTTCTTTCTTTAGTGATAAACATTTTAAAATTTGTCCCCAATTTTAGACCCGTGTCCCATTATTTTTGGCTTTGTCCTGAATTCTTGGGTTAAGAGGTAGAGAGGCATGACTAACGTGGTGACCGAGAAGCAATTCCAGGTGTTAGTAGCACAGACTCTCTGTTTCGACAGTGACTCCCTATTTGATTTTAAGCACTGGCATGCACAGGAATATCTGCTCATTTGCTAATAAAGTTGACCCCCACCCCACACATACACAGACATGCACCACAATCAAACATACAGCACACAGTCATATTACCTCAAAGTAAAGGGGAATTCTTCCTTCTAATGTTGAGCACAGATTTGGGAAAATCCACATTTTGCCTTTTCACTTCAGCCTTTTTCGCTGCAACATCAGAAAAATGGGGGACATCTGTACAAATACACATAGATGCATTTTGGTCACAACTGCATTTATTAAACAATTAACTCTGGCATCATCCTACATGTTTGCCATCTCAGACTAGGTACTGTTAAAAGCACTTCTGCTTTCCTGCCTATGGGTTGTTCAGTTTTATTTTAGTACTTGATTAAATCCATAGTTGTTATATTTTGTGTTTAATATTTTGTCTATTCTTCAATTTGCATTTGAATGTTGGTATCCCACAATTCCACAGAAGTAGGTGGGGTTACATAATGATGTATGCAAATTTCATGTCAGAGTACAGATTTGTACCTATTTTTCATGGGCCTTTGTTCTGATTTTTGATATTTCCAGGTTGAGAAGTATGGATCTGACCCATTCAAATATTTAACAAAAAAGGGGTTATTACTGGTGGTGCTGCTGTAGCGTTGTCGCCTCACAATAAGACACTGTCCAGTTCGATTCTCAGCTAGAGCATCTTCTGCGTGGAGACGTGCGTGAATAGGCCTACCTTCGTTGAAGGTTGTGTGTTAGGGCTGGTAACGCTGCACGTAAAAATCAACTACCAATCATTAGCGGACCGGAGTTTCGCTGTGGCGACCCCTAACCGGGAAAAGCCAAAAGACACAAACAAACAAACTGGTAAAATATAAAAGGGAATTTCAATAAACCTCAAAATGCCAGAAAGCAAAGGTTTTAGATTAAAAAAAATCAAATCTACATATAGACCAAAAACACTTACTTTGAAACATTAAAAGTATTGTCATGAAAATCAATAAATTTAACTTGCACTTGTTACCTTTCCACAAAAGAAAAATGTCATCCATTTTCAAAAATAACCTAATTTTAATGTAAAGACACTCCCACCAATAAAGGAGCAGGTTAGATTATTGTGGTGCCTTGGCAGCATCCATGACTTCTTTCCCTGTTTGTGAACATTTTATTTCCACAGTGAAATATTTCACTAATCAGTCTGATTAGGGCACAAGCTACAGCAATCTCTGGTCCTTTGAACAGGTTTGGAATATATTAAAATATCCCCAAGCCTTTCCATATCCTCATTAAGGACTTGCTTTAGCAGCAACTCACAACTGGGTGTGGGCAGAAAAGGATTTACCTGCAGTTAGTGTGGTTTAAATCACTAGCATGAAACCAGAGTGATCAAACCAATCCTGGATAAATCTTGCGATACCCACCCATCTAGGAGTGGGTTACTATTATACGATTTAAGAAAAAAATTTTAACTTTTGTAACTTTCATTGTACAATTAGACTTCAGTGTCCTTCTGCCTACTTTTGGTAGTCTGGGGCATCCAAGCTATGTACTGTGCATGCTCTCTTTTCATTAGTCTGCTTCTGTCTATTGTCCGCCTACGATTTTGCAAAATGTGCAGATGTTTACCTTATTTATGGTGTCTTCTTCATAAAACTACTTGTCTGGCAAATATTTAAGGAATGAAGTCACTGAAGAGATATGCCCATCTGCAATACAACAGGTAAAGTATGCATGCATGGAGATGCTTACACTCCACATTTTTTTTATTCTGCTCCATGGAGTAAAGTTTGCTAAAGTTTAATTTTTTTTTTTTAACTGAGGAACACACACTCCCATTTACACTGGACAAACCTATCAGCATGTAATCAGTGTGCCCAGTTCTGAATTTTAAATTACTTTAGAAGGATGAAGATTTAGCTCGTCTGAGTTTTGGACAAAACAAGGATATGGGGGGGGGGGGGGGGAAGGGTAGAATCAGGCATAGCTTTGAAATGTCCCTCTTAATTCACTTTAAAAGGGAATGAAAGGAGATATTTTGAAAGTGACTGCACGGAATGTCTGGCATTTATGGAGAACTGCAACAGCCATGCTGGTGAGTAAAAATTAGAGGAAAAGGATGGATGTATGATCAGTTCAGCCAGACTAGTTTTTGTTGGAGTATGCTGGATATACAATGGTCATGTTGATTGGACACATTTAATACAAATCTTTTAATTTACAATTACAGTTACTTTCCATTAATGTCAACTAAGCAGAATGCAAGTACATTAGATGGAGTGCACTGCTCATATGACCTAGAAAGCCCCATGAATCCCTTAGCACTTTCAGAAATGTCTCTACTAAATCTTGAACTTCTAATCAATGAAAACTGAGCCCCCCCCCCCAACACTTGCAGAAAGGTACAGTTGTCTACACTTACTATAAATACAGATGTTAAGAGTGTATTCACTGTTGCAGTCATCACCTGTGGGTTATCCCTGCTGTGGTGGCCCTCGGCTGGCCCAAATACCAGAGTTAATGTTCTCCTGGGTCAGCTGCTGTCACCTGTAGACTGAAGTCAGGTAGTCAGTGCTATAAAGCAAGGCAGCTGATGCCATTACATCAACTTTTCTTGCTCTAACCAGTCAAAAGCCCCAGGAAATATGACAATGTAGTCCTGATGGGTAACAACCACCCCAAGAAACGTACGTTTCCCTAATGAAAGAGGATATAAGGGGGAAGGAGGGAGGGAAACCAGGACTGCAACAGTGAATATACTCTAACATCTACATTTAAGGTAAGTGCACACAACTGTACTATGTTCTTCACGTTTCACTGTTGCAGTCATCACCTGTGGGAGGATTACCAAAGCTGAGGAGAGGGGTGGAAGGATTAGAGACCTAAGCATGGGTAAGCCAGCCCTGCAGAACTGCAGAGACAAACCCTGCCCTAGCCTTAGAGAAAAGAGGAAGTGATAATGCTTTGTAAAGTTATGGACCGAGGTTCCAGGTGGCAGCTTCTAAGATGTCCCTGGTGGGAACTCCTGAGGAATGCTATGAAATGGGTATGAATAGACTTGGGGGGGGGGGGGGAGATTTCCCACAAAATCTATAGCAGAAATTGATAGTGTGATATCCATTTGGAAATGGTCTGCTTGGAAATGAGCTTCTCCTCTGCCCCTAGGGCAAAACTAACAAGAAGTTAGTCTGTTTTTCTGAAGGGTTTAGTATGGTCCAGGTAGTATCCGAGCTGTCTTTGATGTCTAGAATCAGAATTCTTTCCCCCTTGTTTTGAGGGTTAGGGAAGAAGGTGGGCAGATGAATAGCCTGGTTGAGAGTCACATTAGATACCACCCTGGGCATAAAGGAGGGGTCAAGTCCTAAGGGAAACCCTGTCTACATGAAAAATGATGAAGAGCTCAATGGCCATCTGTGCCTGAAGTTCAGAAAGCCTTCTGTCTGAAGTGGCGGCTAGCAACAAAGCAGTCTTCCAGGAGAGGTATTAAGAGAAAAAGTTTTAAAACATACTATTATTTGTCTCTTTCTCCCATCTAGCAAAATGAATATGCTATTTGCTGAAGTGTTGGTAAGAAAGGGTCATTGAACCATGTTTATTAAAGATGGGCTTTACCTATGATAGATGTAGTTTGCTTATGAACTTGAACAACATCTGTTTTCTATACTTCTGAATAAGAGTTAATTTACTGAGGCAGGCTGTGGAAAATTCCAGCTACCACTGTTGAACTAAGTATGCTGTACCTTTTTGAACGTTCTACACTAACTGTGGTTTTGAGGTAAACATTCTACACTAGCTGTGGTTTTGAGGTAAAGCATTCTTTTCTGAGGTAAATTGTGATCCTAGATGTTTTTCATAGCCAACTGTCAACTGTTAGAAATGTAACAAAAGCTATTTTGGCTAGTAACAGGAAAGTATAAAAGCTGATGTCAGTAAACAAGATGATCAGATTGAGATCATCTTGGCCAACATGCTGCTGTAATCTGGTTAGCTGCAAATAAAGAAGTTTTTCATCACCCGAGGCAGATGTGACTCGCTTGAATTTTTTTTCTTCTGACATTTTGGTCCTTTGGACCGGAAACCTCTACGAAGATACAGATCAGACTGACAGAGACCGAAAAACCTGTGCAGGTGAGGGATTCTCATCTTAAGATTCCCTCGACGGAAAGCCCTCCGACTGATTTGTCGTTGGAAAGAGGCTGGCCGCTCTCTGATCCCTATCAGAGGGACGGTTTCCGAACCAAAAGGGGAAACTGAGTCTCATCTGGTTCAGGTAGGATGAAATAATTTTCTTTTAATTTAACCTTGTCGGCAGGGGGTTTATTTTTAGTTAAGGGTGGGTAGGAATAATTGTTAAGATTATTTTGTTAGGATCCCAGTTAAGATAGCCCCATTCTGCAATAAGCCCTGTAAAAATAATTTTGATGCAGTCCTAAAATAAGAAATCTAGTGCGAGAGTGATGCCTGTTTAAATGTTGATGCTAAGTATATGAAAAGTTTAAACAAAAATAAAGTTAAATTTTACAAGTGGAAGTTGAAGTATGACTTTGATGGTACACTGAATAAAAATGCCTGTGCAAAATTGGTTAGAGATTTGAAAAGAGATGCAGGAACTAGAACTAAAAAGCAAAGACAATTGGGATTTCCCCAAGCACAAAAATGGTTAGAAGCAGCAAATAAACGAGCTATAAAAGAAAAACAGTGTCAGGAAAAAGAGAAAATAAATCAAAAGGGATCACTGGTGCCAAGTGAGATAAGGAGGATGAACACACAGTTTGTGCAGTACAAAGGCAGGCAACCGCCCCACCGTATGGTGAAATTGCTGCTGCCATACTGGGGGAACCTCCTCAATATCAGTCTGAAGATGTGGGATCTGTACAGCAGGGTGGGTTGTTAGCTGCTCAAGGAAATGTTGTGACCCCTCCAATTTACTCACAAATTCCCGTAGTACCCAAGGTTGCTTTGCAACAGGTAGACCAACCTATGCAGTTAAGGTCAGGACCAGCAGGGCAAGGACGTTGGGCTATTAAACTTTGGCCATTCAGAAGCTCTTCCCTTAATACAAGTTGCAAACCCACAAGCAGGAGATGTTGGACAAGAACCAACTATTTTAGTTTATCTTCCCTGGGCTAGAGAGGATATAAAACTAGCTACGGATGGTATTCCTCATCCCAAGGTTAATTTTCAAAAGTTTTCCGAGGACATAGTTGGTATGCGTTTAAGTTATCATCTAAATGGTTTAGAAGTAGAACAAGTAGTGCGACAAACCTTAGGTCCAGATTGGCACTTAGTTTGTGGTACTTGGACATGTAAGGCAGATGACGGCACTACATTAAAGCATAATTCTGGGGTGTTAGACACACGAGTCACTGATCTGTTAGAGAATTTCTGATAAGTGGCATCAAAGAGCAGATTGGACAGTAATAAATCAGTGCATTCAAAATGATGATGAATCTGTAGATCATTATATTGTAAGACTGACAGAAGTGTTCAATAACCATTGTGGAATGATGATTCCGCAGGATCAGACTAATGATAGTCCATATGAACAGCAATTGAAAAAATGCTTTTCTTAAAGGTTGTAAGGCTCCGATAAGTAGTTTTATTACTAAGCACATGGTAGATCACAGAACATGTAGACTGCAACCTTTGTTTGAATATGCACGGCATGCTGAGCGACATTTTAATCTAAAAAAGAAAAATACAAGTGTTGGCAGTAGGGGATGATGGTGGGATATTCCTAGTACAGGACCAAAGGGGGCAAGCGTGCCGTGGTGGCGTAAAAAAAAATGGGGGCCCGCAATGGGACACGTTAAATGAACCGGGTGGACATTCAGCCTATAGGGAAAGGTTAAAACGTGGAGAATGTTATAAAAGCTGTAGACGTGGGCATTTCGCGCAGACTGTGAAGAGTGGCAACATCCCCCACATCTTACGAACAAGGGCTCCGCATGACTATAGGATAGTAAAGAAAGGTGCCATCTTCGTTATGGGGATAATGAAGAGGCAGACACTCTCTACGATGAATGTCAGAACACTAATGGAAGGGCGGGATTGTGACTGAAGTCATAAACCTGGCAAATTTGGGTATTGCTATGCATCTAAATCAGAAACCCATGATAGAGTTTTTGGTTGAGGGACAAAGAGTGGAGTTTTTATGTGATTCAGGTGCATCGCGTGCACTTTTGGGTCCAGCAGTTCTGCCTCCGAACTGCGAAACAGATGAGTTTGTTCCTTGTAAAAGCGGCAAACGGGAAAATTTATAAGGAACCACTGTCTCATCCTCTACTGTTCACAGATCCGCAAACAAACCAAACTGTTAGGTGTAGGGTAATTATATCAGTTTGTCCAGTTAATTTGCTAGGAAGAGATTTGATGCATGTGTCTGGAATAGCGGCAGTTCCCACACCTAAAGGCATTGAGGCAAAATGGTTAGCGGATGGTTTAGTAGTACAGGGAGTACAAGACTTGTTCTACTGGTATAACCTAGACTTGATTTCAGACGGCCCGGGGAGGGTTGATACAGAGTTGATCAATCTAGCTCTAAGTAAACCTAGGAGCGGGTCACCGCAGGTTGCGGCGCACTTACATTGTACAATGTTCTACAAGGCCCCTGGTCTGGATAAAGAATTTGAAAAATAATTCTTTAAGCACAAGTGTGCAAGGATAATTTTGAATGATATGTTTTGGGATACGCAAGGTAATACAGTAGCAACCTGTAGTTTGACCAAGGAAATGAGTTCTTTATATCGCTCAAGTTATAGCCCACATATCTCAGTTACTAAAGCAGTGGGGACACATTGGGTAGATTTGGCGAAAAAGGTAACGATTTGGAACACAATGTCTGAAAGTCAGTTGAAAGAACAACAGATCCAGGTACAAAGATTAAACTGGGTGACTTGGGCACGACCAAGTGTGCACCTCAGGGATAACAAAACAGAAATGGCATGACAAATCCTCCTAACTCAAGAGGAAGATAGTGCATTAAGTGCCTTTCCTGTAGATTTATGGTCAAAAGGTAAAGGAGATGTAGGATTAATGAAAACAGCAGGTGAAGTTTGTATAACTGCAAAGTCAGGTTTTAGACCTCGTAAGCACCAATATACACTAAGTAAGCAAGCAGAGGAAGGAATTAAACCAGTTATTGAACAGCTAAAACAGGTAGGAATTCCTGTTGAATGCCCAGATTCACCCTGCAATACTCCGTTGTTTCCTGTAAAGAAACCAGATGGGTCCTGGAGGTTGGTTCAGGATTTACAAGCAGTTAATTCGGCTGTGATCCCAAGAGCACCAGTGGTCCCTGACCCCTATACATTACTTAATGATTTACTACCTCAGCACAGATATTTTTCTGTCAGATATAAGCAATGCCTTTTTCTCCATACCACTACACATTTTGGTTTGCATTCACTTTCCAAGGTAAAAGATACACATACACCAGATTGCCACAGGGTTATTGTGAGAGTCCGACAATATTCGCACAAGAAATGGCTGCGAATTTAGCTCAGTTTGTTCCCCCAGAGGGAAGCCAGGTTCTGTTGTATGTAAATATTTTGTTGGCCTCACCCACGCAGGAAAGTTGTAAAAAGGATACCCTAGCCCTTCTTAGTTTTTTAGCTGAGCAAGGACAAAGTAAATAAAGAGAAGTTACAATTGTGGAAAGCACAAGTAAAGTACTTGGGTTATTTAATCTCGCAGGAAGGTAGACAATTGGAAAATAAAAGAAAACAAGCAATTCTTGAAGCACCTATGCCTACGACTAAGCAGGAGATGTCGTTTTTAGGTGTGACTAATTTTTGTAGAAGTTGGATTCCTAATTATGCTGAGGAAGTAGGGCCATTGACCACACTGACCTATGACACTCCCATGGCAGCAAAAAGTAATGTACAGTGGACAGACAAGGCAATACAAGCATTTAATAGAATTAAGCAATTGATAGCATGATCCTCTGTTTTGGGTTTTCCGAACTATTCTAAGCAGTTTGTACAAATGGTTGATTTAAGGGAGGATATATGGTACAAGTACATGGGGATAAACAGAGACCGATAGCTTTTTATTCCTCCAGATTAGATCCTGTTGCAAGGGCATTGCCGCATTGTGTTCAAGCTGTAGTGGCAGCCGCCATGGCAGTGCAAGCCTCAGCATCATTAGTTTTGTTTCTCCCATTAAAATTGCGAGTTCCACATTCAGTAGCTACTATACTTTTGCAAGATAAGATAACCTTTTTATCTCCTAGTCGACATTTGTCGTGTATGACAGTGCTGCTGACACAGCCACATATGACCATAGAAAGATGTACTACTATTAATCTGGCGACACTTTTGCCGTCTCCAGAAGAAGGTACTCCACACGTTTGTTTAGAGAGCATTCATGACAAAGTACTTCCCCGACCAGATTTAACGGATATTCCGTTGGTAGATTCCGATCTCGTTTTGTTTGTAGACAGATCAGCAAAGAAGGACACTGTAGGAAAAACACTAGTAGGGTATGCTGTCACCACAGAAACTGAAGTTTTAGAAGCAAAAGGATTGTCAAATATTTATTCTGCCCAAGCAGCTGAGTTAGTGGCTTTGACTCGAGCTTGTACCTTAGAGGAGAGTAAAAAAGTGACAATTTATACAGATAGTCAATATGCTTTCTCTACTGTACATGTTTTCACTTAACAATGGAAGAATAGAGGAATGGTTACTGCGACAGGCAAACCAATAAATCACAGAGATTTAATTTTACAGTGGTTAGATGCAGTGCAATTACCACTTCAGATAGCGATATGTAAATGTTCTGCACATACTAACAAAAAAGATCCTGTTTCCAGGGGAAATGCTTTTGCTGATATGGCTGCAAAAAAGGCAGCTCAAGAAAATGATTTGCTTTTACATGACTATGATTTACAGCCCGGACACCTCTTAGACTTAGAGACACTAAAAGTAATGCAAACATTGACGACACAGAAAGAAAAATGTCGTTGGGTGAAATATGGTATCACTCAACAGGATGGGTTGTATAGGGCATCAGATGGCAAAATGGTATTACCCTCAAACCTTTTTAGGTATGCTGCATTGGTTAGCCATGGACCTGCCCATGTAGGAGTACAGACAATGGTTCAAATAGTGTCCAAGGTGTTTTGGTGTAAAGGATTTTCAACTTATGCACAGCAATTCTGTTTATCTTGTTTATTATGTGCAAAGTATCATGCTCAGGGGGGAGTTAAAAAATCTCAGCAGGCATTCCCTACCCCTCCATATCCATTCCACACACTCTGTATGGACTTTGAGTTGACACCTTCAGAGGGAAAAAGGCTCTGTCTAGTTATAATTGATGCTTTTTCTAAGTGGGTAGAAGCTTTTCCAGTAAAGCATCCTGATGCACACACAGTAGCAAAGCTTTTGACAACAGAAATAATTCCCCGATTTGGCCTTCCAAGGCGCATTTATAGTGATAATGGGTCTCATTTTATAAACCAGACTGTGCAGAAGTTGGGTCAAGTGTTTCAAATTGATCTCAAGTACCATTGTGCTTACCATCCGCAGTCAGCTGGACTGGTGGAGCGACACAATGGTGTCCTGAAGAGTAAACTCCGCAAACTGATGGCAGAAACGCATAGATCCTGGACTGCGTGCCTTCCATTGGCACTCCTGTACATGCGAATCTCACCCTCCTACAAAGGACTTGCACCATTTGAACTTTTGTTTAGGAGACCATATTACGTCCCGCAGTGGCAAGGATGGTTGCCAGCAGAACGTGAGGGGGGTGAGTGGCGGATTATATGAAGAAGCTGCTAAATGTCAAGTCTCTTGTAACCAATGACTCCTTTGCAGATTCCAGAAGTGAAACCTTGTTAAGCGTGGCACCCGGGGACTGGGTGTGGATCCGAATTGTGAAGAGAAAGAACTGGTCATCCCCCAGGTAGGAAGGCCCATATCAAGTACTTATCTCAACACCTACGGCTGTGAAGATCTCAGAGAGGACTTCGTGGATTCATATCACCCACTGTAAAAAAACGAAGACTTTTCCTTCTGCCATTGATGTTTGCGTTCAGCGGTCCGGTGGAGTCTGACAAAGTCTGACTACAAAGGAAGGATGGCCATGTTCAACTGGTACTTGAACTGTTACTTGATGATGATTTTGGGGGCGAAAGTAAAGATGTCCATACGAGAAGGAACAGTTGTAAGAGAAAAAGGAATGGTGGTGCTGCAAGTGCAAACAGGTGTTACTACTGTGTTCAAGGTGAAACTTTGTGAAGGAATTTTGGACTGTGCTAAATGGAACAGTGATGATTTCTTGACTCGTGTAAAATACTTGTGCAATAGAGACTGTACGTCCTGGTCAAATGTTTGGTGGTCAACAGATGTGAATGGATGGGAAACAAGTGGTGCAGTGATACCAGAGAAAGATAAAAGCAGGCAACAAAGAATAAAAATTGCGCATTTCCAAGGTACTGAAGTAATTACTATAACCATTGTGTCACCACAAGAAAGTGATTCAGGAGTTTATGGAATCGGAGTGTCTCTTCCAGTTGAAACTGATCCTTTGGGGACCCTCCAACTTAAAGTGCAAAGCCTTAAAAATGCTACAAGTAAAGCAGATTTTGCCTTCACAGAAGAATAATTATTACTCAAGACGGGATTCGTACACCATAATGAATGGTTATCTTGGGTTAGATATAGTACCCGAGAGGCACATCGTGAGAACTGTGTTTCTTGTGCTGAAGGTAAACAGCAATTAGCGACAGTCCCATTGATGCAAGCTGAAGGTAATCTGACGTGTCTGTTAAAGTTATTCTTCAACAAAACCGAAGATAAATGCAAAGATGAAACTCAGCGTTTTCCAGTCATAAGCAAAGTTGAGAAACCGCCTACAGCAATCTCTTATCCAGGTTCGTATATGTGCATTTCCAGAGATGGCACAGGAAAGAATTATGGCAATATGGGACAGAACTATTGCAATGTTACTGTGAATGGCAATGAAAATCCATTTCTGGAGAACAAAACTCATAGTTTGGCAGACGTATGGTGGTTATGTGGAGACAAACTCAGATCAAGGCTTACGATTCCCTGGAAGGGAACTTGTGCACTTGCAAAGTTAATTCTGCCATTCTACATTTTCCCAGTTCCAGCAAGCAATTTCGTAACAGATGAATAGTCCAGTAGCACAAACACAAGAGCGGACAACTGACCGTAAATTCCACTGTTTATTTAAACGAAAAAATGGTAAGCGCTTTCGGCTGCATTACCCCAGCCTTCATCAAACAAAGTTAAAATGCTGCTTGTACCAATTTTATAATGCTACCAATACAACAATTATTCAATGAACCAATTCATTGTTCAAATACTAATTAAATCAAGTACTGATGTGATTATATATATATATATATATATATATATATATATATATATATATATATATATATATAACAAACACACAAATACTTCCTTTTTACGTAAAAAATGTGTATATATACATATATATATATATATATATATATATATATATATATATATATATATATATATATAAAAAATATGACTAATATCAATATACACCATGAACTAATATGATGATTTTATTTTATTTTTTTTATTTTTGTGTTCGTAACAGAACCTGAAATAAAGCAGAAGTGGTTGAATAAGAGAGAGGCACCGAAGCAATCCTTCGATAGCAGTGTCTACATCGATAGCATTGGCGTACCAAGAGGTGTGCCTGATGAATACAAAGCAATAAACCAAATAGTGGCTGGTTTTGCATCCATTTTTGTCTGGATTCAACCCAATAAGAATGTGGACTGGATCAACTACATTTACTATAACCAGCAGCGTTTTGTGAACTATACCAAAGATGCATTAAAAAGTATTGCTGAACTGGAGGCCACTTCGCAGGTGGCATGGCAGAATCAAATTGCGTTGGATATGCTCCTGGCCAAAGAAGGAGGAGTTTTTGCAGGATGTTTGGGACTTTCTGTTGTACATATATTCCGAACACTGCCCCTGATAGGAGCATCACTCGAGCTTTGAAAGGTTTGGAGATGTTATCCGAAGAATTGGCAGAGAACTCTGGGGTAAGTAATCCCTTTACAGACTTTCTACAAGCGTGGTTTGGAAAATGGAGTCATCTCATCAGCAGTTTCCTGGTGTCCGTCGGGAGTCGCTGTGGCCATCTTGGTGGTATGTGGTTGCTGTTGTATACCCTGCATCAGAGGTCTTCTACAAAGACTGGTTGATACTGCTGTTATGAAGACAATGTACCAGCAGTTACAACAAACTGGTGAAAGTGAATACATTGAAATATGACCTTTGCAAATGTTTTGAAGTTTAAGAGTTTGTCTTGCAAATGAAGTAATGTATGCAAAGAAAAACTTAGTTTTTACCATATATTGCTGAAATAAAAAGACAAATAAAAGTGTTTTGAGGGGGGAAATGTTGAGAAAAAGTTTTAAAAAACATACCATTATTTGTCTCTTTCTCCCATCTAGCAAAATGAATATGCTATTTGCTGAAGTGTTTGTAAGAAAGGGTCATTGAACCATGTTTATTAAAGATGGGCTTTACCTACGATAGATGTAGTTTGCTTATGAACTTGAACAACATCTGTTTTCTATACTTCTGAATAAGAGTTAATTTACTGAGGCAGGCTGTGGAAAATTCCAGCTACCACTGTTGAACTAAGTATGCTGTACCTTTTTGAACGTTCTACACTAACTGTGGTTTTGAGGTAAAGCATTCTTTTCTGAGGAAAATTGTGATCCTAGATGTTTTTTTATAGCCAACTGTCAACTGTTAGAAATGTAACAAAAGCTATTTTGGCTAGTAACAGGAAAGTATAAAAGTTGAAGTCAGTAAACAAGCTGATCAGATTGACATCATCTTGGCCAACATGCTGCTGTAATCTGGTTAGCTGCAAATAAAGAAGTTTTTCATCACCTGAGGCAGATGTGACTCACTTGAATTTTTTTCTTCTGACAGGTATTTCAGTTCTGCTGAAGCAACAGGTTTGAAGGGTGATGAGATTACTTTTTCCGAAACATAATTTACGTCCCAGGCTGGAGTAGGTGGCCTTCTGGGAGGTCTGACATTAGAAGCCTCTCTGATGAATTGTTTAATCAAAGGATAACAGAACAGGGACTGGTCTGTATTAAAATGAGCTGAAATGGCGGAGGCATGGATTTTAACAGAGGAAAAGGAGAGGCCACTATTAATTCCACTAGACAGTCCAGAATAAGTGGGACAGAAGGATGTGAGGAACTGGTCCTCTGGACTGGCACCAGGAGCAGAATCTTTTCCATTTCCCTGCTTAAGATTTTCTGGTGCTGGGCCTTCTGGCCTCTGTGATAATATCTAGGACCTGCTTGCTTAGCAGAAGCCCCTTGCTTAACTTGGGAGTATCAGCCATGCTTGACAGCTTGAGAGTCTGAAAGTCTGGGTGCAGCATTTCCCCCCTGCTGAAGTCAAGAGATTTGGGATCTGGGGAAGCTGCCTGGGAGGCTGCGATGTTAGGCTGCACAGCAAGGGGTACCAATGTTGTCTGGGCCAATCTGGAGCAATGAGGATGGCCTTGGGCCCCTCCTTCCTTATCTTGATGAGTACCTTGGGAATAAGAGGCAGAGGGGGGGGGGGGAATGCATACATGAAGAGGGAGTTCAAAGGGAAGGTCAAGGCATCCACCTTCCATGCCAGGTGGTGATTCTGTACCAGGGAGTATTTTCTTTAGCTGATGGTAGAGGTGCTAAGCAGAGAGCTCCACCTCCGGATTTCCCCACACTGGAGTGACGTGCAAAAACATCTTTTTGTGGAGCTGCTATTTGTGGCGGTCCAGTATGTGTCTGCTTGGGTGTTGTTGATTCCTGGTAGGTTGGGCTATTAGGTGTAATCCCATGGAGGAGGCAGTCAGCCAGAGGTTCATGGCTAGCCTGCACAGAGGGCAAGATTGTGTCCCTCTCAGTTTGTTGATGTACCATATTACTGTGGTCTGGTCTGTTTTGATAAGAACTCCTGGCCTGATATGGGGTTGGAAGGATGTCAGAGACTTTTGTACTGCCATCATTTCCTTCTGGTTGATATGCAAGGGAAGGTATTGGGCATCCCAAAGACCTTGGGTGCCCCAAGCAATGTCTGAAGCATTGGTGGTGATGGTCTGCCTGGTAGGACGGTCGGTGGATGAAGGGGAGACCCTGGTTCTTGGAACAGGCCCCTCCCCAGCAGAGAAACTCAGCCGGTATGCAGGGGATCAGAGGGAGAGAGGTCTCTAGAGGCTGTGAGTGTTGACACCAAAGGCTCTTTAGATACTACTGAAGTTTCCTCATGTGAATCCTGGTCAGAATTAGGATGCAAGAAGCCATGTACCCCAAAGCTTGCAGGAACTTTCTCGCTCTAGACGCCAGCTGGGTAAAGTAGAGAGGCAGGAAGCTCTGCTTTTCTGGGGATAGGAAGGCTATTTGGTATGCGGTGTCCAGCAGTGCTACCAGGAAAATGATCCTCCTGGATGGAGTTTGGTTTGATTTCTTCTCGTTGATGGTGAACCCCAAGGAAGTGAGGAGGGTTTTGACAACGTGGAGTTCCTGGAACAGCTTTTCTTTGCACTGTGCCTGAATGAGATAGTCATCCAAATAAGGGTAAATCTGTACATGTCTCCGACTGCAAAATGCTACGGCCAGGGCCAAACATTTAGTGAAAACCCTGGGAGCAGTAGGTAAGCCAAAGGGAAGAGCAGAGAACTGAAAGTGCTATGAGCCTGCTCTGAAATGCAAGAATTTCCTGCAGGACTCCCTTATGGGAATGTGGTGGTATGCATCTTTTAGGTCCAAGGTTACTAGCCTGGCATTTTTTGCCAGCATAGGCAGCATCTGCTGCAGGGTTAGCATTTTGAATTTGGGACCACCAGGGATGTGTTCAGAATGGACAGATCCAGGATGGGGCATAAAGTGCCCTCTTTTTTGGGAACAGGGAAAAGCCTGGAATAAAAGCCTTTGCCTGTTTGATCTGTGGGGACAGGTTCTACTGCCTCCTGGGCTATGAGAGTTTGAACTTGTTTGAATGCCTCTGCCCACTGACTTGGAGGCAAGTCTGGGTACCGTCGGAATTGAGAGTTCATTGCGAATTTGTATCCCTGAAAAATGATCTTTAAGACACATTGGTCCTTTGTTACAGACAGCCAATTTTCTTTGTGAAGGACAGCCTTCCTCTGAGCTTTTGGGTGAAAGGAGGGCAGAGGGGTAGTGGGAATCATTGAGAGTTTTTACCATAGACAGATGGCTTAGAACTCCCTGCCTTAGAGGCAGATGTGATCCACTGTTTCGTTCTCTGTTGTCCCTGTTGTAGGGACCTGGGTGACCTGTCCCTGCGGGGCTTATTTTGCCAGTCTGCTAGGAGCAGGAAAGGACCAGTGCTTTGAGGGAAAACTCCTGCTGAATCTGGGAGGTTGAACCTGAAATAAATCTTTTACTGTTTGCATAGATTTTGCTTCATCTTCCATCTTTTTAAGCACCTCTTCTGCTTTTTCTCCAAACAAGCAGTCTTTATCCAAAGGTGCAGCAATTAATTTAGACTGGACATGATCAGGTAGAGGTTGTTCCTTCGACTATGCCTGTCTCCTAATGACACACCCAGACACTGTTTACCTACTAGAGGCTTCTAGTGCGTAATATCTAGTGTAAAGAGTGCTTTGCCACTTGACAAGTAGAGTGCAATAAATCTGCCAACTCCTTAGAATTGGCACAGTCAGGAAAGGTAGAAATCTTTTGCTTTAATAATTCCAAAGTGTGCTGTTGAGATTTTAGTATATGGAACTGACAGTTGAGAGCTCTAATGGCCAAGGTTGCAGAGGTGTAAACTTTTTTACCCCATCTGTCCAGACCTCTGGCATCCCTATCAGGTGTAGGATTCTTTGCAGAACTAGCCCTGGCTCCCTTAGGTCCATGTGTAATGACTTCCGGGTGTGCAGCAGGATTTCTGTATAGGTACTTGAGAGGGTCTAGTACTCTTAATACCTGTGGTTTACTGTGAGCACGTGGGAGGGCATCTGGCGCTAAAATGGATTCATGGAAAACAGCATCTACTTCCAAAATAGGGGGGATGGCAAGGGGTCTGTGCTGGGGTAAGTCTAGAAATTATCTTTGCCTTTTCTTAGATGGAGGGAAATCCTGAGATCCCCATTGGAAATGTTGCCTGAGGGTGTGGAGGGTTTCCCCAAAGAGGTCTTCTGGTGGGGAGGCAGAAGGGATGGATTCCTCTGCATCTGAATCCTCATAAGAAGTTAAAGGCTGTTCTGCTTCAAATTCTGAATCTGATTCCTCAGAATCTTGCTCTGTCAATAGTTCAGGAGAAGGGTGTCTTTTCCCTTTAGAAGTTGTGGCTTGACTGCCCCTGATAAGGGAAAAAAAGATCCTCTGCCATCTTAAGCATTTGGGGTTTGGGTGGAGGGGCGGGAGTAAGATGGTGGCTAGAGGTAGATTTTCTAGGAGTGGCCTGGCTTCTAGGCCTAAGAGTATTCAATGGTCTGAGAGAAGCTGTAGTCTGGTGTGAAGATGTCAGTTTCTGACTAAAATCAGTAGTGAGAAAGACCTCCTAGGAAGCCAGTGCCTGCACTGTGGCTCTGGACCCAACCGAGGCAGAGACCACCAAAGGCTCTGAAGACGAAGACTTCTGCGACATTCCAGACTCCGAAAGGGTCACGGTAGAAGCCTGCATAGCTATTGCATTTGGCATCAGGGGCTGCAAAAGCACCTCACTGAATTCCAGAGAACTGACGACCTGCTTAGCGGAAGAGTTGTCAGAAGGCTTAGCCTTGTGTGGTCTGTCTCTATCTTTATCCCTACAGGTTTTTGGAGGCTCTACGGATTGCTGGCTGACCGACGCCATTTGAGAAGATGGCTGATGAAAATACCCATCTACAAAAAGAGCTCTGACGAATAGTTCTCCTGTTAAAGAGGGCACAGAACCAGCAACAGGCAACTTCGTGGTCTGGGCCTAAACAAGTGATGCAGTATGAATGAAGTCTCTGTGTGGGATCTGCATTCCATAGGAGACGCAATTAACTTTTTTGGACATCGGTTAGTACAAGAAAAAAAAAAAAAAAGTGATCCTCAACAGGGTACTTAGCTGTAGACGTTTTCAGCTGTGATCAGAGCTCTGGTAGTGACTGACCGGCACACTTGCGAACTGCTTCTGCTACTGGCTCCACAGCAAGAAAGACTGATGTAATGGCATTGGCTACCTTGGTTTATAGCACTGATGACCTGACGTCAGTCTACAGGCGACAGCAGCTGACGCAGAAAAACACCGACTCTGGTATTTGGGCCGGCTGAGGGCTACCACAGCAGGGATAACCCACAGGTTATTACTCCAACAGTGAAACATGAACATAAATGGGTCTTAGGGGTGTTTGACAAATTCTTACATACTTTTGGTATTCCAAAATAACTGGAACAGGTTTCCTTGCCTGAAACAATTGTTCTGTCACACCTTCCATTATGATGTCATATACCATCTATTACTTTATGCTGTTAACCTCACAACAGCACAATAAAATCAGTGACAAATTTTATGTCATGCATTTTACTGGCATAGTCAACATTATTCATTAGAGCCCACACTTCCCTGTCACTGACATTGCTATTAAACTTTCCATAATCTCTAGTTTTCCTTAAAATGTCATTTTTCACTGCATTCAAACAGTGAAAGGCTTGGCTGTAAGAGGCAATTAAATATACATTTTCTACTCAACAATCCTGAAGAAACAAATGTATCAAAGTTCACTCCTTTATAAAACAATTTAAAATTTAACTTGAGAGTAAACAGTTAAGTCTGTAATGGTCTAAGAAAGGTCATCGGAAAGCCCCACTGCAAAAAAAAAACCATAGGCATCAGGTAAATTAAATACATTGAAGTCATCTGCATTACAAGACTTAATATATTATAAACTGTTAATCCAACCTCCCACTTTCTATTTAATCCTTTTGTGGTTGCTTGAATTGCAGTGCCAGTTCTGAGACAAACATCTGAGTTGGTAAACTATAGTGTGTGCACTGGTAATTTGACACCTTGTTTGCAAAAAGATAGCTGCAGTGAAGGGGTTGGAGACAAATATTTGCTGTACATTTAAAATGAGTCCGAATGTGAAACAGGCCATGGAGTCTTCAAATAATGACAGTTTTAAAGGAGAAGAGCACAGACAAACATTTATTTCATTGTGCTTTGGTGTTTCCTACATTTTACCACTCAGACTATTTACAGTTTAAATATTTTTATAAATAATTTCTGAGTCTAACCAGATTAGGGTCTGGCATCTTGAAGTAATTCTTGTTTAGTCTGCCTCTAGGTATCTCACAATCCAGTGCTTGTTTGTAAAAAATTACACCGGCCTCTTTCTTCCTAAAGCTCCTGTCACTGCATTTAATTTACATGCATACACTGCTGTCTTTCAGTCAGTTTTAAGATTTCATGCCGTTCAATGACTACTTAAATCACAAACCGTGCAAATGCCACAGAACAGACTTTCAAAGTGCTTTTTTACGGTTGCTTTTTAAAATGGCTAAACTGCAGTCTTTTGTGAAGTCTGAATTGTATTACTTTGACAGCTAGGGAAGTAAAGTGTGAAGGGGGATTGGAGAAGAGTCAAAGTGCTAAGGGTAATTTTAGCAGTTATCTGTGACTTGACAGCTCACAGCAGGAGACTTGACACACGTACCATTTCCTTGTTCTAGCTTTTACTTTCTGTATAGGTAGGGGAAAGGACCAGGGAGCTGCGATATTACAGCATGGGTGGCTTTTTAGGATGCAGCGGTGGTCAGTTTGGGGAGGGAAATGGCCAGAAAACTGCCTGTATCCAGTGGCCTTGACATCAGTGCTGAAGTTGAGAGAGGAAGCGACTGCTCCAAAAACTTCAGAGCAGAGGTCAACCTCCCCCAGACTCCACATCGAGGCTATGGCTCTGATGCATGGTAGGCACAGAGTGCACCAGGGAGTTTGTCGGGGACTAAGTGATAATTGTCGGCTCCAATGTCTCAGTTCTTGGGACTAACATATCTGGAGGCTCTAAAACCAAAGGTTGGATCAGAGAAGGAGCTACAGGGTGAAAAGGGGAAGTCTGCTCATGGATTTGGTGGGGGACATAGCTGGCAAAACCTCCATCTGACTCTGTGCCTGAAGAAACTGCCTCAGCCTATCCGCGCCGTTCTTGGATAAGCTATGAGAGGGACTTGGTGGAAGATGCTGCTGAAGGTGGTCTTGATGGTTTCCTGGGAGACACCTCCCAGAGGGGAGAACTCTGCACCAATGCACACGGCTCCAAGCTGGAGAGTGGAGCTCAGAGTGGAGGAGGACAAGGAGGAGTAGAGAAGTTCTGTTCTGAGGACTTGATCAAATGTTTTTGACACCTTTTTGGCAGGATCAGACACAGAGGAAGAGGACCCTTCCAGGAACGTCTTCTGGCTTCCCTGGTCTCCTTGTATTTTCTGGGGGGGGGGGGGGGGGTTGAGCCACTGAAGTGGAAGGAACAGCAAAGAGCAAGACGAAAGAAGTAAACCCTTGAGGATGGAAAGCCTCACACACAGAACAAGAACTACCTAGGTGAGCAGGCCCTAAACAGTACACACTCCCTGTGGGCATCAGATAACAGGAGCTTGTGCCCACAGGAAGTGCATTTCTTCAAACCGAACAGCTTGTTTGACCTAGTATCAGACAAGTCCATCATAGCCATTTTTTCCCATATAACGAGAGAGAGAGAAGACTGGAAGAAAGTTAGGATGGTCAGAAAACCAGACTAACCAGAAAAATACCGAAATACAATAAAGAATTATGGTAGTAAAAGAGAAAAAAAAATAAGGTCACTAAACTGACTCCCAGTTTTTTCTAAATCACCCAGAAACACAGGAGGAGCTCTGCAGTGATGACACCTTGATGCTTATTCTACAAGCGGCAAATGAGATCTGAGGTAGGCTGAAGGAATGAGGCATTGCAGGTAGGACAGAAGGAGCTCTAGCTTCAAATCTCTAGCTTGGGAAATGACTGAGTCAGATCTGAGCAACAGATCAGAGACCCACAGGCTGAGGAACAAATAAAAATGGCATCAGATCATGGGAATGGAGGAGCTGTCTATTCTAGCCTTAGCAAGATATAACCCATATAGCTAAGGCTACTACAGCAGTGATGCATATGATCACCATATTTCACAAGAGCATGTGTAATTAACTGAAAACTTTGACCACTCTATTTTGGATTATGCACCAATAAAAGCAAAAATAAAGATGCACAGTAATGGTGAAAATGAGACACTAGCTTTCCTACTTCTATCCCAAGAAGCACATTTAAGGAAGGGATAGTGGAAATGGAAAGTTATTAGAGAAGACAAATTTAAACAGTAGAAATAAGAGATATGGGACAGTAGCAATATGAATTTAGAGAAGCTGTGGAAGAGGAATCCCAAACAAGAGGAGCAAGTGTAGTGTGCTGAAGGCAGAATAAGAAAACTTTTTAATACGCAAGAGTGTAGGAAGGCTGTTAAGCAATTATATATTTTTTATAACTCCACAGCAATCCAAAACAATGAGTACCAAGGTGTGTCAGAACTAATCAGTAAAAAAAAAAAAAAAAAGAAAAGAAAAATCTACTCCAGCTAGACTTTTCACTGTGTGATACCTTGAAATCTCTTGCATTACAGGCAACATGGGACATATGCAAATGACCCCATAAGGACATCAGGTGTTTCAGCTATATGGCAATTCTGAATGTCCAAGACTTAAAGTCTGATAGACAAATTCAGGCCAATACAGCCAAACCCAACTAGCTAGCTATGGACATGCATGTTTCAGCATTCTTATGAACTCATTAGCACAGCATAGGTGGAACGCTTGGTTAACATTTGGAAACACACGGTTGTCGCACTTAATGGATGTCCATCATCATTGGGGTGACTGCAAAATATCCCAACCAACATTACAAAATAATAAGTACAAAAGTCACAAAGAACAACTAATCAGTAAAAAAAAAAATCTACTCAAGCTAAACTTTTCACTGTGTGATACCTTGAAAACCTCTTGTTACTTTGAGTAGATTTTTCTTTTAGTTTTTTTTTATTTATTTATATATATATATATATATATATATATATATATATATATATATATATATATATATATATATACACACAACCCCAGAGCACAAAAACTTTTATCAAAAACAATTTGAGCAATAAAAAGTAGAAAAGGTTACTGCCAAAGTTAGGGAGCCAATGACAAGAAAAATAACCAGAGATTGTATAGAGGTATCAAAAAATTGTTTTGAAAATTTGCATGAAGCAGAGGAATATAGAAAGGACAGGCACAAATGAAAATGTGTGGAAGACTTATTGCTGCCAATGTTAAAAGGAAGACATGGTTCAAAAATTAATAGTAAAATAGGAAGAGGAGATGAAAATGGTGCTGTATAAAATCAATGAAGAGGGGAGTCTCGAATAAGATTACTGTGGTAGTGGTGCTGCGGTAGCATTGTCACCTCACAGTAAGATGTTGTCCTGTTAGATTCTCAGCTAAAGCGTCTTCTGTGTGGAGACGTGCATGAACGGGTGTGCCTTTGTTGAAGGTTGTGCGTCAGAGCTGGCAACTCTGTACGTAAAAATCTACTGCCAATCATTAGCGGACCAGAGTTCCACTGTGGCGACCCCTAACCAGGAAAAGCCGAAAGATACAAACTGTGGAAGTTGGGGAAGAGAGAGGGTGATAAACATCTGAAGATTCTGTTTAATACTGTAAAGGGGACCCAGATTCATACAGACTCGTTTCAATTTTAAACAATAATAATACGGTGATTTATTATGTACTAATTAACAGAATGGCAAAGGTAATGCCATAATTAATAGATGTGGCTTTGTGGAGGGGAAGCAAAACATTTGACATAATAGAAAAATGATCTAGAGGGAATGCGAGTGCAAGAAAACATTGCTATTGTTGGTGAATCAAGAAGCAGAGAAAGCATTCAGTAGTCTATTGGAATTTTAAAAAAATAGGACAATTTAGTCTGAGAATAAGTATTAAGAATGGAGGACATATGATGGGCTGGATGGTTCTCTGACGAGCTGTGTTTAAACAGAGGAACCAAGCAAGGGTGTTCTCTTTACCCTTTGATTTAGATGCAATGAAAAATAATTGACTCTCAAAAATCAAGGACATAACAGATATGTTACAAGTTTTTAATTTCCTGGAGATATTTTCTATGTGATAAATCCAGAAAAGGACATTCTGGTGTTGTGGAATATTTTGACACAGTTTCAAGACTGCTCATGATATAAAATAAATGACAGACAGCTATAATGGTAAACTATGCACTGACACAAGTTTGGTTCAGCAATACCTACAGTTATGGGAGCTCAAGTATTTACGTGAATGGACTGAAATAAGGATTCTGTTATGCCAGCTAATGATGTGGGAAGAGACTAAACAAAAGTTTTAAAAATGAGAGGTTGGAAGATCTTATTTATGGATATGGACACAGAGAAAATAGCAACTATCTTTACAGTTCCTTTACTTTTATTTACAGGTCAGGCACAGAGAAGTGTGGATAAGGAGTAAAACAAGGTGTTTCAGGATTCCCTGAATTAAGGGGATACTTCAATGTTATGCAGTTTAAGTCTCGTATGCACAACATAAGCAGAGGACTACAAATATGGGATAATGGTGAAATAGTGAGAGGGAGTTCAAGAACTAAGGAGCCTAGGATGTGGCATGCAGGTCCTTCAGGAAGCATATTATAACGAAGCAGAAAGTAGGTAAAAAAAATAAACACAGGAATGAAGAAAGGTGATTTACTGATTGGGATGTCAGCAAGTAGGGTTAAATAATAGGCAACAGGGTGCTGGAATTTTAAGGAGGAAAATATTAAAGGAAACAAAGTTTTAAATAATTAAACAGGAAAATGTAATGGGAGAGGAGGGTAAGCAGACGTTTGGACTGCAGGTTAGAGACTCCCCTGCTTACCAGGGATTGACATCATAGTATAGGCAAGCAGAAAGTATAACAGTGTGCCAAGTGAAAGACCGGCTCTGGTAGAATTTGCAATAAAAAGTCTAGAACAGAATCTGCTGTTCAAAATGGATAATTAGTAAGGCATATAGAATGCCTACATGACAAATACATGAATCAATAAGAGAAGGTAAGAAAAGTTTGCCCAACGGAACAGTAAGACATCTGTATGGTTCAAGTATACAACAATGCTCAGAAGGTTTGGAAGTGTTTGCATGGGTAGTTCTATATCCCAAGCACATTCAGAAATTATACCTAATTGGATAACAAATGCTGGAGGTGTGATGGGAAAGAACTGAGGATTTATTTTATTTGGGGGGGGGGGGGGGGGTATAATGAGTTGATGATTTAAACATACTCTGTACAGAGTTTTTATCAAAATTGCCGGGGTAGCAAATTGCTGTAACTAAATAAATGATTCTTTTGAAATAAAATAAAGATCTGAAATGTCTAGACATGGTAAAGCCTTAAGTTTAGTACTACTGGCTGCCAAAAGAGCAAGTACTAGAAAATGGAAATACGAATCGAAACCAATCATAACTGAAGTACTGAATATAGTACAGGAGATAAAATAACGGGAGATGGCAGCTTTAGAATAGGAAAGGAGCACATTACATAGAAAAAAATGGAACTTATGAGAACAATACATGCAGAACAATGTTCAGTAGGAGGAGGAGGACTGAAGTTTAAAGGATGACCGAAACTCGGCAATTTATATAGTGTTGGGGAGAATAAAATCGGTTAAGAAAACATATATGTTGCATGAAAATAATGGAAATGTGCTATGACTTGTTACCCATGTCATTTCTTAAAAATGTGATGATTTAATAAACATGTTTATGAAAAAAAAATCACTTGGAAACTAAAGGCAAGTAAAGACCAGCAAAGCACTGCATGAGTTAAGGCCAAGTGAAACAAACCATAACCAGCCCTTTTTCAGTTATAAAAGGAACAGAACTAAGAAACAATTCTCCACAATACGAGCCTCCAGTTCAAACCCAAGACACAATTCAAACCTAATGGCTTACTAGGTTTGCAGCAAACATCTCCCCTAAAACCATTACCCCTTCTCAAACCATACTCAAGGCACCCCCCTAGTGTCTCTAAGGAACAGGTTTCCAAGTATTTATTTTTATTTTTTATTTTATTTTACATTTGTTGACCGGGCTGGTCTGGCTGGATACATGTCCATTTTCAGCAGAGGCCCGAGGAGAAAAGCTCCACTAATAAACTAAATAGCTAACAAATAACAAAAGTATACAAAGCATGCAAGCAACTAAGGGAACAATTATCATATAGAATAGTAATGCAGAGGCAATTTAACAAGAAATAAACAGCAGTGCGGAATCATTATGACTTAACATTTACTATAGAAAGACTGCTAAAAAAAGGAATGATGAAGGGAGAAAACAGGGACAGATGGAGAGTCTATAAAAATTTACATAAATTAGCAAATTAGTAGCAGACATGTTGTGTTGAGTACTACTTTTCGGAAAGAGATTTGCACAAAGGAGATCCGGATCTAGGTTAGATACAAGGAGAAAAGACAGGTTGCAGAGATAATGGCAAGTAACATAAGAAGAGGTAAAATAGGAGTAATAAACAGGCCGGTGGGTTGCTAGGTCTACTTCACTAGAGGGATAGAAGTAGTGAAAGAGGGCAGGTAGAAGAGCAAAGGAGGGTACAGGAGAGAGGGATTGTTTCCTGAGCTCAGTCAGGATTAGAGCAGGGGCATAGCCAGTGAGATTGCAAATATTTCCTTATTTGTTTTTTGAAAAGGTGAGATGAGCCTAAAGTGGTTAGTTCTATGGGAAGTTTATTCCAGTATGATCCAACAGTATTGGCAAATAAGGAGTCACTTGCTTTATTGTGGGATATGAGAGTAGCTACTAGAAGTTTGTTGGCTGAGCGAAGGCAAGTAAGATTTTTGTATGGGGCAATGAGGTTATTAAGTATGGGTGTATTAGAGGGGCAATGGAGAATTTTATAAGTGATGACTAATTGCTGTAGGAGAATTTGATTCTGTAGTTCCAGCCAGTTAAGGTTTTTGAGATTACGACAATGGTGAGTGCGATATGGGGAACCTGTGGCAAACCTGGCTATACTATGGTAGGCTGTGGCTAGTTTCTGAAGGTAAGCTTTTGAAATGTTGATAAATGAAGGGGAGGCATACAATAGTGTAGAGAGGAGATGAGTTTGGGCAAGAGACACTCGGGTAGCTGCAGTAAGAAAGGGCTTAAGTCTATAGAGGGCACCTATCTTTTTATTAACAGCCTTGATGGTTAGATCAATGCGACAGTCAAAGCTTAGCTGATTGTCTATAGTAACGCCTAGGAGTTTGGTGGAACAGTCAGGATTAATGATAGTGCCATTGCCAGACACAATGGAAAATGAGACTGGGGCAGATTTAAGGGTTGGGGTGAAGAGTAGTAATTTGTTTTTTTTTTGGGATTAAGGAGGAGTTTTCTCCATGGGCCCAAACAAACTGGGTTGCCCAGTAAGCAATGTTCAACATGCCCACGTTGATCCCCACCTCAACTGTTTACCCTACGCCTTGCTACAGCTTATGTCCTGGAGTCTTGGAGCACTGCTGTAGTAATGTCCCTCCATAAGGGCAGACTTATAACAGGCCCAAATCATAGACCCCATCAGCTTTCACAGTCTTTTGTGCAAAGTTATGAAGATCACCACCACCAAACACAAATCATGACATCAAAAATCTGACTACACTCAACCTGCTGTAATTCAGCTTTGTAAAGTGCAGGTCCTGCCTCCTAAATCTTGTTAGCTTCTTTTGCATAGTCCACTCTGCCTACCTTGACCTCGTCAGTACTTTGATACTGTAATACATGACGGAATAGTTTTATAAGTTGATGGCCTTACCAAGTGGTGATGCCTCCTCAGACAAGGAAAAAGGTTGTCGGCAGCATCTTCCAGGGATCTTCAGCAATTCCCCTTCTGTTTGGCATTTAATTTTTCAAACCTTTCAAAACAGTGATCTTGTTAATAAAGTCTGCTGAGGATTGAAAGTCAGGTGTGTTTGTTAAATCCCCTTTGGAAGCGTATAGTCTCCAAAGGGAACTAAAGTCAATTCTTGGTACTTGGGGAAAGGGCTCAAATTAAATGCCAAACACAGTTATCCCCCTCAATAAGAAACTTTGAACCTACTGTACTGAAAATGCCCTATTACCATGTGAAACAGTGATCAGGGATTTGGGCAACTGGGTTGATAGCTCCCTCTCCTTTGACCATCACATAGATATTGTAGTTGGAAAATACTTCCTCTAACCATCATGTGGAGATCCTAGTTAGGAAATATCTCCACAATTTGCAAATAATTAAGAAAGTCACTGTTCCTCTATAATTTTACCCTGGTAGACCCTTTACAGAATTATAATGCACCCTTTGCCATGCATCTGGCAAGGCACATAAAACTTGAAAAACTGCAAGGTTCTTAAACATCTCTAGTGTCAAAATCATAAGCTAACAAAGAATGTATCATACAGGTGGACTGGTGAACAGTAACTCAAGAAAACACAGAATTCTGAAGTTCCGGTTTTGATGGGATGAAAGTGCTCAACTTCGTGTATTTTATTAAAGTTCTTTGCTTGGCAAAAGTGTTTTTAAATTACTGTCTACTAGTACGATACAGTCTTTTTGACAGTTGCTATATAGTTCATCGTAAACCACTTTTGGTATTTGTTTAAAATCCTAAGCTAAGCTATCAGGACAAACTGTAGTTTTTGTCCTTGCCTCTGTGTTGTACAGACCTCTGGGGGGGGAACTTGTGCTTAGTATACAGTGCCCTTGGAGACTCGGTTCTTGGCCTCTTTTGCTGTGACAAATCAAACTGTGAAGCCAATACCAAAACCACAGAAATCCACCTTCAAGAAATACATACAACTAAATGGAGAAGCAAGTTAATCTCTTAGTACCTCCCCTTTATCTCAGACTGACTCTTCTTGTACGTCGTGAAATGCGATTCCTTGTTATCCTTCAAATGTAGCTCAGACAGCTGGATGGGTCTCTTAAATTTGCACCAAGACTTGCAGGTACTAACCTCCTTGCAAAATGTTGCAGAACCAGAGGGAAGCGCTGGCAAAACATCCATGGTCTCTAGTCAAACTTTCATTGTACATCCTAAGATCTTAAGTGCTATAGTTAAACTTACTGCATTTAGGGAATGTTAAAAGGCACATGTTTAATGAACTGCTGGTATAAATTAAGGAAAGGTCATGAACCTACTATCCCAAAAAGTGCACATACAAATCAGTGTTATCAAAAATGTAAAATGGTTTCAAAGTGTTGCTATATACTCCAGAATGGCCAAATGAGGGGTTAAAATATCAACACTCTAAAAAGGATAAATTAACAAAATGTATCACAAAAAGTAAAGAAAACACTACTCATCAGAATTTGTGGATACTCTTCAAAACAAGCTTTGTAACTATGTATTCTACACTAATCTACTTTATATATTCATCATTTCATGCAAATGATATATCACCAGTCAACTAGTCCTGCTCCAATGATGTCGTGAATGTGATACTCGTATCCAAATTTTATATCTGACATCTTTTTCCTGCTTTGCATGTCTGACTGTAAGACTTCCTTGTATTTAGTTCTTCTAATCATGCCTAATATGGCTTTTCGACCTAAAAACAAAAAATAAGCAACTTATTTCTTCAGTTTCCAGTGAAATGCAAACCAGTCACTTACTTGTCTAAAATACACTAACAGGAAAGAAAGGAGTGGCATAAGACACCTTAGGCTGTGGGCAATTTTGATTTTGTAATGCTTTAGTGTTAAACACTACCACAGAATGATCCTCATTTTAACAGCAAATCGTGATATAGCATGCCCTAGGTTAGGAAGAGAAAGTACAGTTTTGTACCTACCATAAATGTAGATGTCCGAACTGGATAGCATCTGCAGTCATAACAACTGGGTTGTCCTGTCGTCAGGCAGCCCTTCAGTCGGCCGGATTCCAAAGTCCGGGTCCGGCTTCGGCTGATGTCGCACTTCACCCGACGTCATCTCTGTTGGTCTTCGGGTATAAAGGCATCAGCCGACGCCATTTTCCTCAGTGTTTCTTGCCCCAGATGCCAGTAGCCCTCTTGAAGGCTAAAATTTTGGATAAATGCCAATGTTTCCAAAAGATAGTGGTAAACACAAAAATAAGCATGTATGTACATATATACAACAAATACACCATAAAGACTCCCCCCCACCAGCTAGCTATTAGGAGGGTAAACACCCTAGGAGTACCACAGAGGGGAAGGAGGGAGGGTAATCCTGACTGCAGATGCTATCCAGTTCGGACATCTACATTTATGGTAGGTACAAAACTGTACTATGTCCTTCATGGATGCATCTGCAGTCATAACAACTGGGTAGAATACCATAGCCAACTAGGAGAGGAGGAAGAAACTAGATTATGGTGTGTTTAGGATCCCTTGCAGTACAGCAGTGGCAAACCCTGCTCGGGATCTGGAATAGAGAGGCAAATTATAATGCTTGGCAAATGTATGCACGGAGGTCCAAGTAGCCGCCTCAATAATGTCTTTGGTTGCCACTCCTCGTAAAAAGGCTGTGGTAGTGGCTGTTGCCCTTGTAGAATGAGGTCTTATGTTCTGTGGAATTGGTTTTCCATGGAAGGAGTAACAGAACCGTATGCAATTTCCTATCCATTTGGAGATTGTCTGTTTGGAAATAGCTTTTCCTTCCCTTCCTGTTGCATAGGCTACAAAAAGCTGATCAGTTTTTCTGCTACTTTTGTTCTGTCCAGGTAGTAGCGTAGCTGTCTATGTACATCCAAGGTATGCAGTATTCTTTCCCCTCTGTTTTGTGGGTTGGGAAAGAAGGTAGGTAGGTGGATTGCCTGGTTTAAAGACACTCTGGATACCACCTTAGGCATAAATGTAGGATTAGTCCTCATGGACACTATCTTGATGGAAGATTAGGAAGGGTTGTACTGCCATTAGGGCCTGGAGTTCAGAAACCCTCCTGGCTGAGGTTATTGCCAGTAGGAAGGCGGTTTTCCACGATAGATGCTGTAGGTCTGCTGTTGCTGCTGGCTCAAAGGGTGATAGTGTCAACTTTTCTAGCACAAAGTTCAAGTCCCAAGCTGGTAATGGTGGTTTCCTTGGAGGTTTTACATTCTTGATTCCTCTGAGGAACTGTCTGAGTAATGGGTGTGAAAAAACAGGTGGATCAAAGCTGTATTCTGCTGATATAGCTGATGCATGTATCTTGATGGAGGAGTAGGACAGGCCTGAATGTAGAAGTTCTGCCAGATACTCCAGAATGTTAGGCATAACAATGTTTGACACATCTTTTCCTCTTTCAGTACTCCAGATGACAAACCTTTTCCATTTTCCTGCATAGTTCCTTCTTGTTGAAGGTCTGCGGGCTTCAAGAATAATGTCTTTAACTCTTTGGGAAAGTTCTGGATTAGCTGCTGCTATGTGATGTTCCATGCAGTCAGTTGCAACGTTTTTAGGTTTGGATGCATGATGCTGTAGTTGTTCTGAGTTAACATCAAAGGCATCAGGGGTATTGGCCACATATTGTTCTGAGACATGCTCCTGAGCAGTGGGTACCAGTGTTGTCTTGGCCAGTTTGGAGCTATTAGGATTATCCTTGGACGTTCTTCCTTGCTTTTTAGTAATACCTTGTGTATCAAGGGAAGAGGTGGGAATGCATATGCTGTTAGGCCTTTCCAGCTGAAGGAGAGCGAATCCACTTTCCATGCTAGTGGGTGGAATGTCCTTGTGCAGAACTTTTGAGCTGGTGATTGAGAGGGAAGCAAATAGATCTATCTGAGGCATTCCCCATTTCTTTGAGATGGTCTTGAAGATGTCCGGATGTAGCATCCATTCGTGGGCATCCGATGTGGTTCTGCTTAGTATGTCTGCTAGAGTATTTTCTTTTCCCGGTACAAATATTGCCTGTATCTGGATGTTGTAGCTGAGTGCCAGGTTCCACAGCTCCAAAGTCATTCTGCATAGGGGGTATGAATGAGTGCCTCCCTGTTTGTTGATGTACCACATGACTGTGGTGTTGTCTGTCCTTATCAACTGGCCCTCTTTGAGAAATGGTCTGAAGTTTTGGATTGCCAGTTTTACTGCCAGCATTTCTTTTAGGTTGATGTGCAGGTGAAGTTGATCCTGCGTCCACAATCCTTGCACGCATTTGTCCAGCATGTGGGCCCCCCATCCTAGGTCTGAAGCGTCTGTTGTGATGGTCTGGCTTGCGTGACATCTGCGAAAGGGTAGCCCTGGGTTTGACTGGCATGCTTGAGCCCACCATAGGAACTCCTGTTTTAAGCATGGAATTAGTGGAATTTCTGTTTCTAGGCTGTGCCTGTGTTGGGACCATAAATTCTTTAGGTACCACTGTAGTTTTTTCATATGTAGTCTGGCAAGTGGGACCAAGATTATGCATGATGCCATGAAGCCCAAGGCCTGCAGTACTTTTCTTGCTGTTAACTTGTTCTGTTTTGTTAGTGCCAAGAAGTAAAGAGGGAGTTCTCTGTTTTTCTGCAGTTAGGAAAGCCATTTGTTTTACTGTGTCCAATTCCGCGCCCAAGAATGTCCTTGTCTGGGATGGTATCAGCCTTGATTTTTGTAAATTGACTGTGTATCCCAGTGCTTGTAGCAAGTAAATGACCCTTTGTAAATCTGTTGTCAACTTGCTTTTGTTGTCCCCTTGTAGCAGGCAGTCGTCCAGGTATGGGTAAATTTGAATTCCCTGTAGTCTACAGTGGGCGATTACTGATGCCAGGCATTTTGTGAATACTCTGGGCGCAGTAGATAAGCCAAAGGGCAATGCTGAGAATTGATGATGCTCTGATCCTGCAAGAAATCTGAGGTATCTTCTGCAGATTGGTCGAATGGGGACGTGCAGGTATGCCTCCTTGAGATCTAGAGTTACCAGCCAACACTCCTTGCCCAGCATGGGAAGAAGTTGCTGTAGGGTCAGCATTTTGAATTTTGGGACAATGATGTATGTATTTAAGGTGGACAGGTCGAGAATAGGTCTCCAACTTTTTTCCTTTCTTGGAACTAGGAATAGTCTTGAGTAGAATCCCTTTCCTTGTTCTGTTGTTGGCACTCTTTCCACAGCTCTCATGTTTGCTAACTGCATTATCTGTTGTAGAGCCTCTGTTTTTTGATTTGGAGGTAGATTTGGCATTCCTCTTTTGACTGGTAAAGTGTGGAAGTGGAACCGGTAACCTTGATCTATGGTTTGTAAAATCCACTTGTCTTTTGTGATACAGTGCCAGTTCTTTGAAAATAAGGTTAATTTGTCGCCTAATGGAGCTGCTATTTGTTCCCTGGTAGGCGGTTTTAGAGTTAAGTCACTGTGGCTGTGTTGTTGTAGTGGCAGTGGTTGTGTCTGTGCCTCTGTTACCTTGCCACTGTCGTCCTCTGTAGGCACCTCCTCTGGATTGGTTTCTGCCTCTGGAACGTCTATTCCTGCCCCTTTGGGATCTTGTGGAGTCAGGAAAGGACCAATTTTTGGCAGGCCAGTTCCTGCTAAACCTTGGGGGTTGGACCTGCAAGAAATCTTTAACCGTTTGAACAGATTTTGCCTTTTCTTCCATTTTCTTCATTACCTGCTGGGCAGGTGTACCAAACAAGCTGGTCTTATCCATAGGAGCATCTAATAACTTGGCTTTAACATGATCCGGTAAAGCTTGTTCCTTTAGCCATGCATGCCTTCTTATCACTGTGCCAGTCATGGCTGATCTAAATGAAGCCTCCAGTGCATCATAGCCACATTTTAAGGAATGGTTACTAACCTGTTGTATGTTATTTACCATTTCTAATACATATTTCTTATCAATTGATTCATCAGAGGATAGCTTTTTTGTTAACTGATCAAGCATAAACTCTTGGTATTGTATCATGTGAAACTGACAATTTAAAGCTCTAGCTGAGAGAGTAGCTGAAGTGTAAACCTTTTTGCCCCATCTGTCTAAAGACCTGGCTTCCCTTTCAGAAGGAATAGGGTTTTTAGCTGTGGTCGCGGCTACTGCCTTGGCACCCTGGAATATAGTTTCCGGGTCTGCAAGTGGGGCCTTGTAAAGGTGGTGATGAGTGTCTGGTACCCTGTAAAATCTGTCTGGTTTGGCAGGGGCTGGAGGTAAAGAATCTGGTGCAGAGCAGACATCATTGAAGGTATCATCCACTACAGAGAGCACAGGAGGTATAGCTAAGGGCCTGTGTTGTGGAAGGTGCAGAAAGGTTCTAAGTCTTTTTCTGGAGTCTGAGAAATCCTGCTGCTGCCATTGGAACTGCTCTCGCATGGCATGTAAGGTTTCCCCAAAGGAAAATTCTTCTGGTGGGGAGGCAGCTGGAATGGATTCTTCAGCATCTGAGTCTTCAAAATTGGAGAAAGGAGCCTCTGGCTGGTCTGTAATGTTTGATTCATCTGCAGAATCAGAGGACACAGGCTCGGGGGGCTCTTCCCTAGGTCTCTTCTCTGGGGGCTGAGAGGCCCTGTCTGGGTGAGATTGAGATCCCCTAATTAATGAAATTAAATCTTCTGCCAGGGTAAGCATTTGTGAACTAGAAGAGGGCCGTGTTGTAGGGGGTTTAGCAGGCACTGTTCTAGTAGTTTTGGCTGCTTTGGCCCTGGCAAAGGCCTTAATGGACATGGCTGCTGGAGGCCTAGCAGCACCACGTGCTGGGGTAGACACATCCAAGGGAATGGTGTCTGATAAGTCAGTGGCAACCACCGTAGTGGATAAATTTTTGAGGCCGATTCAAGAGAAGTAGCAGGGGCCTCAGTGGTAGTGATAGATTCTGCTGTATTTTGATCAGCTTTCTCGGTTTCGGCTGAAACCGAGACACTCGGTTTGCTTAACCATGGTTTCGGCCGAAACCGCAGACCGCGAGTGTCGGTCTTTATCTTTGCGTTTTTTAGCAGTTTGGGTAGTCGGAGGATCCGACGGCATAAAATACGCAAAATCAGAACCGAAAAACTGTTCAGCAAACTCCGACCGACGCCTAAGCGTTCGTCGGTTGAAAGAAGCACAGGCCGAACAGGCTGCTACGTCGTGGGCTGGGCCTAAACAAGGCAGACAGTAAGAGTGGAAATCCTTATGAGGTATTTGTTTCCCACAGGTTAAACAATTATTAACTTTTTCTGACATCGGCTGAGGCAAGAAAGAGTCCCCAACGGGGTACTTGGCTTTAGAAGTCTTCGAAGTAGTATTCGGTAGAAGTAATCTCTGGATCCGACCGACCGGCACTTGCGAACAGCTTCTGCTTCGGGCGCCACGCGGCAAGAAAGACTGGGGAAAATGGCGTCGGCTGATGCCTTTATACCCGAAGACCAACAGAGATGACGTCGGGTGAAGTGCGACATCAGCCGAAGCCGGACCCGGACTTTGGAATCCGGCCGGCAGAAGGGCTGTCTGACGACAGGACAACCGAGTTGTTATGACTGCAGATGCATCCATGAAGGACATCGTTGTAGACCATTATAATCAATGTACTACTGCCTGTAGATGCTCAACTTCCATCAGCCAAGGACCAGTTACTTACTAAGCTCACACACAATATGAAAAACGTATAAAATTACTCACAAACCACTATTCAACACATGTATACAGTCAGTTACACACACACACACACACACACACACACACACACACACGCTTGAGAGCACAACAGCACTACTGTGATTCTAGTCCCTCTCTATTTCCTCAGTGCAACTTAAGAGTACCATTGTTTATGTACTGCAAGCCTGCCTACTGCAACCCACTATGCCACTCTGAATTGAAATTTAGCAGTAAATCACACAATACAAAAGTCATGATAGGTCAGCTGATGAAAACAATGCATTGAAAATTAAGGATGACTGAACTTAAGAGAAAGTTATTAAAAAAGCAATTACACTCTGACTGTATCCTTTAACAAAAGGAAGAAACTACACAGTAAGCATTTTGAACTTTAGACCAACCTGCCTGACTAACCTTTAAAGACAGGCCTGTAATCACCCCCAAAAGCTTCTTTCCTGAACATCAGCAACAGTCTTGAACACAACCCCTTTCCTTCTTGCTGTTAACCGTTTTACTTTCATGGCTCTACACTCAGGATGAATCAGAGTAGGTAAGGCTAGGTACAAATGAATACAGGATACAGATGATACACCCAGAAAAAGGGAAGTACAGCTTTGTGCAAGTATTCTTATCAGAAAGAATCTTCAAATAGGTCAATGTAAAGATGAATATACAATTCAAATCAACCCAACAAATAATCAACTTTTTTTTGCAATATCAGCTCTAAACCTGTTTCTATGGTTCCCAAAATTAGTTAGAATTGGTTATAAAAAGCTAATTCATCCTAAAAACCTTGGGGGTTTGAGTCTTCCAGATTTTACATTATATTATGATAAACTCTAGTAAAATAATTCAAAGCAAAATATAATCCTAAACACTCACTGTAAACCCTTATTGGGTTAAAATATGGTAGAACTTTGTATATAAATAGGATTTTAACCCAAAATCCTTACCTTTTATTAAAGAGGATTTAAAAAATCCCAAACTACATAACTTTAATACATAAAATAAAAACGATTCAAAAATTTTTTGAACTGATTAATTTGAAAAATTAATTTATACTATTACACCACTCCACTTAAATCCTAACTTAAGGATTAATAGAATTCTAAATGTTTAGTTTCTCGCTACATAAAGATGTCAGTCTGATTTTTATTTATACAGAAATCTTTCAAATAGCAATTTGAGAATTAATTGCCCAAAAAGCACTCTATACTATTACACTCACACAAAAGAACTAATTTCAATACAGCTGCATGAATCCAATACAACATTATGTAAACAATTATGGAAAACCTTCATCTCAGTTTGTGTTAGCATTTTATCTATTTACATCATTAAGACTTCAAGAATCAATTATCTTTTCCAATTAGTGGATCAATATAAACCCAGCAATTAATGCATGGAACTTTTCAATGTCATGGTTGTAGGCAATGCAGATTAGCGGATCTAGCTGTACTGAATGTCCTCATCTTAAACTTATTATAAAGGCTTGTTCTTCTTTCGGCTTTTCCCAGTTAGGGGTTGAAACAGCAGAACTCCGGTCCGCTAATGATTGGCAGTAGATTTTTTACGGGTGCCGAGGTGCCAGCTCGACGCCCAACCTTCAACTAAGGCACGCCCATTCGACGCATGTCGTTTGAACGCCACTCTACCGTGGGGAGGACATGCAGACTCCACACAGAAGGCGCTGCAGCCGGGAATCAAATGGGAGAACCTCTTGCTGTGAGGCAACAACGTTACTGCTGCACCACTGCGGCTAAAGAGTTTTTTTTTTGCCACAGTACGAATATAGTTTATATTGCCATTTGCAGCGCATGTTCTACTATTGGCAAAAGGACAAAGCAGCTTAGAATTCATATTAGGGAGAACGTAAATGCCATTAAAGAGAAAGATTTAAACAATGCTTTATTTGAACAGTGTCACTTGTAAAGATTTTAGAAAATTTCATTTTTCAGTTCTGGAAGATGATGATTTTATGTTTATAAATCGATGTAATGACGTATTAGAAGCCATGGAGCTTAAGTGGCAGGTTTATCTTAGATTAGATAACCACCCAGGCTTGAATGAAAATCTGAATATAAAATGTTTTAAGGCTATAATTTTTAAAAATATTCTTTTTACTGTGATGTTACATGTATATACATTACAAATTTAAATGTTTGTTAAATATTTCATGTATTTTTTTTTGTATATAGCCATATATATATATATATATATATATATATATATATATATATATAAATAAAATAATTTAAACTTTAGCTGGTTTCCCTTTAAATTGCTGAGGAGGGAACTGATGCATCTGATGCATTTAGGAAGCATTATACATGTGGTTGAGTTTGAAATTTCTTATTGGGTAGGTCAACTGATGTTTGAATGCCAAATTTTGTTTAGAAGTTTGGTCTGAACTTCAATCATTTTCTGAAATTCCGTAACGAATAAAACTGGGATGAAAGCACTCAACCTCAAGTCCATTATTTCACTTTATTTGGTTGCTATAGACTTTGTAGCTTCATCACGTGTTTCTGAATAGAAATTTTATATAACAGACTTAAAGTGAATTACTCTATCCTCTAAATTTTTACCTGTAAAAAACTATTCTATACACAGTTAATGATAAACAGTGCACACTTAACCCAAATCATAACTTGACCCCAACCTGGCAGTGGAGTGTTCCCTTTGTAAATATTACAAAACTGATATGTTTCATATATTATGGAGCTGTAAAGCATCATATAAATTCTGGTGTCCTCTAAAAGTTACACTGGCAAAAATGGGTTACGGAAAAGCCACACCTTTTGGAATGTACTTTTTTTAAATACATATCCCTCCAAATGGACTGGCTCAGAAAGATGTTCATATACTAAATCAAGCTATTCTCAATGGCTAAACTCATTACCCAAAATTGGATGGACAGATCTAAAATTACTTTGATGGTTTCAAACAAACTGCTATTGAGTACATATTAACCCATAAATTGTTTCCAGTCCTTCAAAACACTCATATTAGGAGAATTAATGGAATAAGTTGTTTGAATTTATTCTTACAATAAAACTACCAGTATAAATTTTCCAACAGTTGACTGCTTTTTCCTGCACTAACTTTCCTTGGTTTTAGTTCAGAGTTATAACTAATTGGTTTTATACATATTTCATCTTTGAACATATCAGCTATGTCATTACTGATTTAAGTACGCTTTATAATCCTCTTCATTCTTTCCATAGTGAAATGTATTGCATCATCATCTACTGGGCTTCTGGCATTTTATTGTATACATTTGTAGGCCATCTATTTTGTGTATATAGTTTCTAATATTCTGTAAAATGTTATTGCCGTTACTGTGTGTATTATTCACATTCTTATGGTTGCTCATCTTTTAGGCAATTTTTTACTGTGCATTAATTAGCATAAAAAATAAAGATTTTTTTTTTCAAAAAAAGAGGTCTCTAACAATACTAATATTTCTCTTCCTGAAACTTCAAAAATAGTGCTTTCCTTCTTCAGATACCAACACAGGTCTTACACCAGAATGCAAATGACTCATGTATGCAAGTGGCTGCCATCTCTACCTCGCACTCTTCATCTCAGTGTCAGAATTATCCATAAAGGGGAATGAATGCAGTAAACTGTTTCTATAAAACCAAACACAATTTTACATGTTGATAGTGCTGCACTAACATTTATCTAAATGACAGAAAAAAAAAAAAAAAAAAATCAATAATATTTTGAAGTCTAAGCATGACATCCGCAGTGGTGCAGCGGTAGCGTTGCTGCCTCACAGCAAGAGGTTCTGCCGTTCGATTCTCGGCTGGAGTGCCTTGGCTGGAGTGCCTTTTGTGTGGAGTCTGCATGTCCTCCCTGCGGTTGGGTGGGCGTTCGAAAGACATGTGTAAATGGGTGTGCCTTCGTTGAAGGTTGAACGTTGAGCTAGCACCTTGGCGTTCGCCAAAATCTACTGCCAGTCATTAGCGGACCAGAGTTCCGCTGTGGCGACCCCTAACCGGGAAAAGCCAAAAGACATTTTGAAGTCTAAGCATGGTCTAAGGCACCTATCAAGCATGCAAAAAGTACATTTCATTATAAAAGTACATATATAGCAGTGTTACTTGAAAAAGAGATCAATACTGATTAGAGCACAATGCTTATGACCAAAGGTAAGATACTTCTAATGTGTACACAGAAGCAATGGAAGGGGGGACTGTAGATGTAGTGAACATTGAAGATTTTATATAGACATTTATCCATACCAATAGACAAATAAATAATAAAAACTGATGAGCTTCAAGAAATATTCTTAGCAGCCTGGCCACAAATCATCAACACCCAGGTATGGACACATTGAATTAATATGGCAAGCAATAATGTAGCTTATTAATCCACAAAGCTTTCAGGAAACCCCTTCGTCAGTGTTTCCTGAAAGCTTTGTGGATTAATAAACTGTTATTGCTTGCCATACTGACTCCGTGTCTGCACCTGGGATCTGTTCTTGTCTTATTTTGCTGTTTATGTTCCAACGGTTTAGCTCTGTGCTGGTTTTTGTGTTTTGCACATAACCATTAAGGCCATACTTTTACAGCATACCAGTTCTTCAGATACTACAGGAAAGTAAAGAAACAGCCTTAATAGTATACTATGAAAATAACCAGAAATAAGTGAAAATGATTAACATGTTAATTTGTCTGTTGCACTACTCCTACTAATAGGACACATTCTCAGTGGATAGAAAAGGTAACGTGCTTTTTAAAAGTGTAGGAGGAAAGAACATTCCCACTGGGGGATGGCACGGTGTCAATTGTACAATGACTTCTGCTTGAAAATGTCCAATAATTATCTTTATCAGAAGAATCTCTAACTGTAAAATATCTGGGAAGATTCCCAAGTCGGTACTACTACATTACGGAGATGAAGCATATGCAAAAAATGGCAGTAGCAAATGTATCAAAGAATTACTGAATACACTTGGCTAGCCTCCCACAAATAAGGCAATGCAGCACAACAAACATGTATACAGAAAATATGCTACAAGACCGTGTACTGAAACACCCCATTAACTTTCAAGCAAACTAAAAAATATATCGTAAACATTTCTCAACAAGTTTCTGAAGCAACTCCATTACACCCTAAAAGGTCAAAAGGAAGTACAACGTAGAGTACTTTTAGTCTATAAAACGAGTAACAAATGACACAAGACTTTGCATGCCCTTCTAAAAGGTTTGACCATGGAAATTAATCTTGTTAAATGGTCCAGTATATTTCTATAGGAATGAAAACTAAACATACCATTTTCTGAAAACTAAAATTCTGCGGTACTTAACCAAACTGGAATCAAAAACTAGAGAAGAAAATAAAAGTGAGTCTAAAATAGGGTTGCCACCTTTTCAAATGGCCAAAGTGGGACATTTTCGGGACACACATCAGATTTTACAGGCCGACACATACCCACGGTCAGTACAAAGGCTAGAACTTTACTTTCTTGCCTAAATAAAAGCTTATTCTTGTAGCAGTTTAGTTGCTTATTCTGTTTCTTGTAACATTTAGGTATTTTAGATGCAGAAATAATTTATGCAACTATTACATAAAATATGGGACATAATTATGTCCTAAAATCTCAGGACATTTGCCATTTGTAATATTTATCAGGACACAACTGCCCAAAGAGGGACTGTCCCTCGCAAAGTGGGACAGGTGGTAACCATAATCTAAAATGCTAAACTTATCTGACAAGTTTACTCTTAAGAATTCCAGGAAACTCAAGAAACTTCAGGTACCTAAAGAGGCATAGTGAAGTAAAACAAAACACAAAGTAATACAAATTTCACCACTGCAAAGGCAAAGACCTGCTTAAGTGTGTACTATGTACAATTCAAATGCTAAAGCAATATGAAAAGCCATTCAGCTGTTTGGTTACTTACTACCCGACAGGCACCATCAAAGCACTGATGCAAGATGATTTCTAAGATGGCTGCACACTGGAACTAGTCAGTCACTTTTATTAAATTCATTTACTGACTAGTAAATGCACTGCCTGGATACCAAAGGAAAAAAAAAAAAAAGATGACAGCCCATCCTCACCTACCTGTTAAAAGGAGAGGAATTTAAGGAATGGGTAGTGGAACTTATTTGGGAGTTATAGGAAAGACAAAGTACTCCAGAAATTATAGCTAGTGACTGGGATAAATTAAAAATGGAGTTTAAAAATAGGGTAGAAGTAAAAAGAAAAAATATGGTAAGTAGTAATGAGAATTAGAGGGGCTGACAAAGGTTAAATTTATTGCAGGATAAAGGAAATCTCAGAACAAAAATGAGGCGCAACTGCAGACAGCTACAGAAAATAAACTAGCACCCAGATAATATGTAGGAATATAGAAATATTGCTTTTAAGCAATTGCTTGGTAACTCCAGAGCACAAAAACTTTTAGCACAATGACTTGGGCAAAAAGTAGAAAGGGTTGTTGCCAAACCTAGGGAGCCTAAAACAAGAAAAATAACCAGAGACCTTGTAGAGGTTTTTGAGATCTTTCATAAAAACTGTACAAAGCAGAGAAATGGGGAAATTGAGAAAGCACAAACAGACATATTATGGAAGACAATTATGTCAAGGTTAATTAAGCCTCCACTATTTCTAACAGTTAAAATAGGATGATGCGAGAAACACTTTGGTACAACCAATCTGCAGTAAAGTCTCCAGCAAGAGATATTCCGTGGAAGTTTGAAGTTAGGAAGAAACAAGTGACAAATCTGGAAGGTTTTGTTTAACACTATTTTAAAACAAGTGGAAATACCAACATCCTGGAAAAAAGCTGTGGTGGCTGTAATACCCAAAGAATTCATATAGGCCCACATCAAACTTTAACCCATGATTATAAAGTTGTTTTGTTTTTTCGGCTTTTCCCGGTTACGGGTCGCCACAGCGGAACTCCAGTCCGCCAATGATTGGCAGTAGATTTTTTTATGGTGCCGAGTTGCCAGCCCGACACCCAACCTTTAGTGAAGGCACGCTCATTTACGCATGTCTTTTGGAGGCCACTCGACTGCGGAGAGAACATGCAGACTCCACACAGAAGGCACTCCAGTCGAGAATCAAACATGAGAACCTCTTGCTGTGAGGCAACAACACTACCACTGCACCACCGCGGCTTCCAACCCACAGTTAAAGTGTTTATATCTAAAACGGTTAAATGGCCTGAATCAATGTGACTTTGTGGATAGCAGTCAAACATTTGACAAACATTAACAGAACAATGATTATCCAGAGGAAAGCAGAATATAAAACTCTCGGGTCTATATCACAACATCAAACTTACAAAAGTTTGATCGCTGTAATATCGAACCGTTTTGTTCGAAAAACAAAACCGAAAGCTCAGAACAGCGATTTTTTTTCCCAGGGGAAAAAAAATTTGCTATTCCGTGACAAAAACAAACAAACAAACAAAAAAAAAAAAAAAAAAACTTAACCTTAAACCTAAACTGAAGGGCTTCACCCCACCCCCTACTTAAATATACCAAATCAGAGATTGCACCACAGTGGAGGAAATAAAGCCCCAAAAATGGCCCACCGATTTTGTTCCCTGGGGAAAAAGTCAATGTGCCGTTGCTTCGCTATTTTCCACTTTCGGACTTTAGGGTTCAATATTACAAAGTTCGAACTTGTTTCAGTTCAACGTTGCAATATAGACCCAAAACTCTCCCTATTGCTGGTGGGTCTTGATGCACAGAAAGCATTTGACAGAGTAAGCTGGGATTACATATGTACGGCAATGGAAGCATTTGTATTCCCTGATTCGCCAAGGTTATTAGGAGGATATATGAGGAACTGGAAGCAAAGTGGGAAGGTTCTTCGCTGACAATTCTGTCTAAACACTGAACCAGGCAGGGGTCTCCTCTTTCCTCCTTATTTGTATTTTCAGAACCACTGGCAAAGAAAATCAGGGACTCAGAAATTCAAAGATATAATTTGTATGGTAATCAAGAAAAGTTGACTATTTGCAGATTTTATTTTTGTACCTGATAAAACCAGAAAAGGACATCAGTGTTGTGAAACATTCTGGGACAGTTCCAGGTTTTTTTTAGGGGGGATATAAAATTAAAGATAAAACAAAGGGTATAGCTATTAACTATGTACCTATACATGAAATGTTTCAGCAATACCCATACTTATAGGGGGACATGACAAAATTTAAGTATGTAGGAGTACGGGTTAAAAGGTTCTGTAATGGCGGCAAAGGATGTGTGGAAAGACTAAGCAAATGGTAAAAAAAACCTGAGAAAATGGAAAGCTCTTGCCCATGGATCCAGATATCAAGATACAAGCCATAATGATGTTTTTAGTCCCTTTAGTTTTACATACAGGTCAGACTTTTTTTTTTTTTTTTATCAACCAGAAAAACTGCAGAAAGTAATTAATAGAGTTAAAAGACTGAGCAGGGAAGATGGCAAGAGTGAAGGAAAAGTTGATCCTTCCAAAAACAAGGTGGTTTAGGGTTATCGGATTTGAAAGGATATTTTAGAGCTACACAGTTAAGGCTCTTACACACAAGACAAGCATAACGTTAGTTCAAAGCAGAAACAGTTGATTAAGTAGGGGAGAAGTTTAAGAAATAAGGAGAGTGGGATTTTGGACGCAGATCCTTAAGGAGAAAGAAAAGTGGTGTAAAGTCTTACCATAACAATAGATGTCCTTCTCTTCCATGTTGCAGTATTCAACATATTGGTTTACTCCTCTTGCTTCACGAACGACTGGCCAGTACACAAAAGCTTTCAGTTCCTGTACGGTGAGTGGGATGTCTGACGTAGCTCAAGGAACGTGAGCCATAGAAGTGACATCTGCATGCACCAGCTCTCAGAACTGTAAGACACAGTCAGACCAGTCCCAATAAGGGCAATGCCAGTCCTGTGCCACCCAGAAAGGGAAATGCAACCTAACAAGAGGGGAAGGAGGGTGGGAAGGAATACAATGCAACACAGAAGAGAAGAACATCTATGGTTATGGTAAGACTTTACACAAATTTTCTGTGTCTTTCTATTCCCGTGTTGCAGTATTCAACATATGGGTGAGTGCCAAAGCTCACTGTGAAGGAGGGGGTGGTGGTCTAGAGGCAGTTTCCAGGATACATAAAGGACAGCCCTGGCAAAACCCACCCTGGCCTTGTAAATGTGGTCAAACTTGTAATGTTTAGTGAAGGTGTGCACTGATGACCAAGTAGCTTGCTTCAGGAATGGTAGAGGTATCCAAACCTTTGAAAAAGGCTCCTGAGGAAGTCACAGACTGGTAGAGTGTGCTTTGACAGTGCCAATGCAGGAATTTCCCACGGCTGGGTCAAGGCCAAGAGTAGCACCGTTTTCCATGTACAGTATTTTAGGGAAGCTTTGTCTGCTGGCTCAAACGGAAGGTGTGTGAGCTTTTCCAAAACATATTTAAGGTCCCATGGGGGGTGAGGATGGTTTTCTGGGGGGCCTCAGGTGAACCTCTGAGAAAAAGCTTAGCTGGTGGTCGGGATGCCTGGGGGGGGGGGGGGGGGGGCATGCTGAAATAGGAGACAAATGGTCTCTAATGGACGAACAGGCCAAGCCTGTCTGCAGTAGCTCACACAGGTATGATAGAACTAGAGGTGTCTTGCTTGCAAGTGGGTCCAACTGTCTTGACACCATATAGAAAATCTCTTCCACTTCGAAAGGCAAGATTTTCTTGTATTTGGTTTCCTGCCCTCCTGCAGGACGGTGAGCACGTCCTAACTATAAAGGTGTCTGAAGGGGATCAGAAGCCTAAATCAGCCACACAGTAAGGTGCAGTAACTGCTACTGTGGGCGTATTTGGGATACCTCGTGCTGTGTGAGAAGGTCCACTCTGAGGGGTAACTTGTGGTGATTGCCCTTTTACAGTTGTAAGAGTAGGGGGAACCAATGCGGTCTTTGTCAGTAGTGAGTCACCAACAAGATTTTTGCCTGTCGTCCTGGACTTTCAGCAGGACCTTCTGGAGGAGTGGGAAGGGGAGGAATGCATAGAGAAACCTCCAGCTCCAAGAGATTGAGAAGGCATCTAGTACCTGAGGATGTGATACCCTGGTGCAAAATCCAGGAAGTTGCTGTTGGAAGTAAACAGGTCTATTTCAGGTGTACCCCATCGGTGGACCAGATCCAGGATGACAGCCACGTGAAGATTCTGCTGAGAGTCTGTTTGGGAGTTCTGTAGAGATGGAATGCAGACTGCTTGCAAGGTCACCCCCTGTGAGGTGGCCAATTCCCATACTAGGAGAGCTAGTCTACAAAGTAGGACTTGGTCCCTCCCCATTTGCTGAGGTACCACAGTACTGTGGTGTTCTCTGAAAATCTTTAGGGGACCTTTCTGAAGATGTGGTTGAAGGCTTGAAGGGCCAGGAGAATTGCCTCATCTCTTGAGCACTGATGTGTTTTTGATTTTGTGGCTCTGGCCACAGACCCTGTACTGTATGATGGCCCAGATTTGCTCCCCAGCTCAAGTCTGAGACATGTGTGGGTAGGGGTGGTTGGAGGGAAGACCTGGATTGAGGATCACTTGTGTCAACCACCACTGGATTTCTAGTTTAAGGCATGGTGGAAGGGGAACCCTGTACTCCAAGAGGTGGGAGTGTTGTGTCCAGACTGAATGAAGGTATCATTGCAGCTCTCATATGGAGTCTTGCTAATAGCAACATGGGGATAGTGGCTGCCATGTAGCCCAGGAGCCTGAAGTACTGCTTTGCTGTCAATTCTATTGACTGAAGGACCAGAAGTAGGTGTTCTGTCAAGTTTTCCACCTTTTGGGGGGGGGGGGGGGGGAGTACGCTAATCTGGAATATCAGAGTATATGTTGCATAAGGGTCTCCTTGTTGCCCGCCTGTAACAGCAGCTCATCCAGATAAGGGAATATCTGGAACCCTTTTGTCCTGCAGAAGGCAATCACAGGAGCCAAACATTTGGTGAAAACCCTGGGTGCAGTGGAAAGCCCAAAGGGCAAGGCAGAGAATTGAAAGTGAGAAGGGCCCATCAAGAACCTCAGGCATTTCCTGAAGGCGAGCTTTATGGGGATGTGAAGATAGGCATCCTTTATATCTATGGTGGCCATAGACCCCTGGGGGATAAGAGGAGGAAAAAGGGTTGGTAGAGTCAACATCCTGACGGTTGGAACCTTAAGTAGAAACCTCTTCCTTTTGCTGCAAGTGCCATTGGTTCTATGGTGTCTTGAGCCAGCAGTGCCTGTAGTACTGGCTGCAGGAGGTGTAGCCGTTTAGGAGGTTGTAGGATGCCTTTTCGCTTTGGGGCAATAGCCAGGTCATGAAATACCCAATCTGAAGGACAGAGGACCCTTTAAGTCAATAGGCCCTGAAGTAGAGGAGAATGAGAAAACTGGCAAGTGGGAAGTTGAGGAATGCTTCAAAGATAGAGGAAGGGAATGCCACACAATGTAGTGGCCACTGTGAATTATAGATGGAACTAATATGTCTGTTGTGATTTTGCCAAATGAGAAAGGGCAGAGCTAACTTTTGAGAAACCGGAATCTGGCTGAGGAGAGGACTAGGTGAAATAAAATTGTTTAAATATCCTTCATAACCTTCCCCTTGTCCCACAATGTTTTTAACAGATCTTCAGCAGCAGAGCCAGATTATGGGTATCCAGGAGGAATATAAATGCCATCTTTACATCTTCTGGAAGACATTGTAGCCAAAACCAGGGAAACCTTCTGATGCCTGACCCCGACAGCTGCTCTTGATGAAAGATCAGCCTCATGATAGCTGCACTTAACTAAATAGTGAGCTACTTGTGATGCAGAATTAAGGAAAGAAATGAGATTTACTATCAAACTCAGGCATGTCTGCTAAAACACCATCTAGGTTGGCAAGAAGGGAAAGAACATATCTGGTCATGTGCCTGACAACTGATTCTCCAAATCCAAGGACCTTCTTGCCATGCCCATCCATGGCTCTGCTATCCTTGCCTGAAGGTAAAAGCTTGGAAGCAAGTAGGTTAGCGGCCTTGTCAACCGAAAGTGAAATGATAGAGTCTGATGATGGATATTAATCTGTCCATTTTTTTTTTTTTTTTTTTTTTTTTTTTAGTAAGTAGGAGGATGAAACTTGGGGGCCTTGAGAGGCAAACAAAAATATATAAATAATAGAACCTCTAGAACAGCAGGTACTGCAGAAGTTAAGGGAAATCCATCTGCAAAAGAGTACCTCATTTGAACTCAGACATCTCAGAACTTTCCCACTAAAATGTTCTATAATTTTAAAATTAGTATCCTCAAAGTTCTTCCACTGGGGAATCAGATGGAGAGGGTGTCACCTTCATCAGAGTCCAAGGCAAGAGGTGAATGAATCTGAGAATAAGCTAAAGACTCCTCCCTAGAATCCAAAGCTTCATTGGCTAGAGTCCCTAGTTCTTTTAGGAGTGAAGCAGAAGGAAGACCAAATGGAAAATTAATGACAAAACCTTGAGGATGCTTCAAAGCCATAAGTGCTTTAAAAAAACTTGGATCTTTCCACTCCTTTTGGGGTTCCTCAGCCATAGCCATAGACCCATGACAATGAATCTTAAGTTGATGACTTTCGAGGCAGATGGAAAGGGACAACAGAGCTGGGCAAACAGAACACTACTTACGGTAGTGTTCCACACCTAAACTAAAAAGCTATCCTGATGGGTAATTTGCCTCCCATATTCATTATTAATGGTTTTCAACTTGTGCCTTTTCTTTTTTTTAATAATTTTGTCATACGTTAGTTTAGATGGTCAAACACATTAGTAGCATGTTTCAGTTACTGGTCTGTTTTTCCAGTTGTTTGATACTTGGAGCCGTGTGAGTCTCAGGACTGACCAGTGATTTCATGGTATTCTTCATGCAATACAGGGTAAAGTTTACTGAATCAATAGGCTTTAGAATTACTGTGCTTGGTTCAACAGAGAAGGGAGTTCTGGTCTTGATATAGGGAATTCTGTGTCGATAAACTGTTATCAGTCTTCTGTTTTCAGATGTACTAACAGCAACATCAGTGATGGTTTTGCTCATCCAGCTCTGAGGATACTGTAATTTAACAGCCTGCTGCAAATTTTAGAAAAATTTTAAAAGACCTCCCCACCACCACTTATAGCATTTTGTTTCTGAAACTGCTTCAAGTGTGTTGGATAATACAGTGTCTAAAACTTTGAGGTATCTTTACAGGAGTCTGAGAAAAAGATTTTCAAATTTAAATCCTTGCAATGGGATGGTTTATTTTTTTTTTTAAATGAAAAGGTGGAAGACTGCCTAAAGGACATTGGTTCTTCAAGCCTCTGAATGGGTTCAAGCCTCTGAATGGCATCCTTCGACTATTCTCTTTATGAGAGAGATTACAGTGCTATAAAATCTTACCATAACAGAAGATGTCCTTTTCACTGTTGCAGTATTCATCATTTCTGGGATATCCGGCCAAGGATAGCCCAATGTCTGTCCAGTATACCAAAGCCTTTATTACTCAAGGAGGATCATATGTATGCTCCCCGCGCAAGAGTAGGGCATAAAGGCGATGTACATAAATTCCCTTGCACCAGGAGAACTAGGACCCACAATGGAAAGTAGGACATATCCATCTAGAAAAAAGGAATGGAGAGGAACCTTTTTTCCAATAATAAACACCACCCATGCAAAAGGAAGAGAAAAGGGGGCAGGACGGCGAGAGTGAACACTGCAACACTGAAAAGGAAGACATCTACTGTTTAGATTTTACACAACTTTACTATGTCCTACCATACCCAATGTTGCAATATTTATCACCTCAGAGTACAAAAGCTACAGTGAAGGAAGGGAGAAGGAAGGCAAGGAGAGCCCTCCACAAACCCATGCAGGATAGCCCTGGCAACTCCTGCCCTGGTCCTGCAAATAAACTTGTAATGTTCTGTGAAAGTGTGAACCAAAGACCAAGTAAAAGCCTCAAGGGTGGAGTTTGTGTCCAAACCCTTGGAGAAAGCCCCTGAAGAGGCCCACTTCTCTAGTAGAATGAGCCCTCACAAAAGTAGACAATTGCTCACCATGAAAATAATATTAAAAAGTAATGGCCTTGGAGATCCAGAAGGGAGACTGTTTGCTTACAAACTGTAAAACACAATGTCCTGGTATTAAAAGAAACAAAGCTGATCAGAGTTATGAAAGGCCTTTGCTTTGTCCAAGTATCTGAGCTGTTTATGCAAACCCAAAATATGCAGAACCTTCTCACTAGCAGATTGCAGAGATGGGTTAGACTGCTTAAGGGACAGCTCATTAACCACCTTGGGCATAAAATATAGATGCGTGCAGAAAGACACCCTGTCTGTTTGGAGGAAAAAAAAAAAACACAAAAGTGGAGGGACCGCTATCAAGGCCTGCAGCTCAAGATCACCTTCTGGCAGAGGTTAAAGCAAAGTCTTCCAGGTGCAATGTTGCAAAGTAGCAGCAGGCTCAAAAGGACCCCCCCACCCCCGAGTGTCAGCTTTTCAAGGACAAAATTAAGATACCAAAGAGGTGGGTGGGATTTCTCAGGGGGAAGGGGAGGTTCTAATGTGCAGGACTCCTTTAAGGAATTGCTTGACCTCAGATCTAGAGGCCAAAGGAGGAGCAAGTGGCAGACAGGTGGCCTTAACTGAAGAATATGCCAAGCCAGCATGCAGTAGCTCACACAGGTATGAAAGAACTAAGGGGGCCCTAAATGAAAAGGGGTCCTGGTAAACAGAAAATCTCTTCCATACAGGATCATAGGAGGTTACTAGGCTAATGGCCCTGGGGCCCTTTCAAGCCTAGCCAAGAGTTTATCTCCAAAAAGAAACCTCAGTCAGTACCTATCGCCCCTGTCAATGAGGGACACACATTGAACCACACACATTGAACCCCTGGGACAAATTTCTGGCTTCCCATTCACTCAAGGTTGCGCTTGAAGAGGGTAAGCGAGGTGCTCTATTTGACGTCTATGGGAAGTCTATCCTAGAGCTGGAGCGGCCTCTGGGAGACAAGCTTGTCTCTCCAGCTGGTTTTGTTGATGTCGTATATTAGATTCAGGCCTTTTGAGCAGGTAGTGCAGGACTTATGGCTATGGAGCATCTCTAGTAGGTCAGGTTACAAGATTGCCTTGTAGGTGAGACACAGATCACCTCTGAGCAATCTGTACAATACCGAGTAGAGTGATCGTGATTTGAGCCTGTCTGTGTAGGACAGGTGTTGAGAGGCCATGGATTCTCTTTGTGAGGTATTGGTGGCCTTTCCTGTTGGTGCAGATGTTTGGAGAGGTACATCCCAAACGGGGCATTATACTCAATTACTGGTCTAATGAGGGAGGAGTTCAGAGAGGCAATAGCCTCCTTTTTAATGGATGCAATCCCTTTACTTATGAGATGAACCAACTAAAAGACTTTACTGACCACTGCCGCTACATGATGGTTGAATGTGAGGTTATCAAATGAGTGCCCAGGTCTCTCACCACAGGTTGTGTGCTTAGGGAGTGGCCGTTGATGTGGTAATCAATACGGGTTGCGTTTTTGCCGAATGGTATGATACATTTTCTGCATTTACCTTGAGGCCATGACTTTTGGTACCAGTCATTAGTTGCTGTGAGACCTTCTTTCAGTATGTTATCATTTGGGAGTCAATGACAGCACCCAACTTAGAGTCGTCCACAAACTTGGCCAGCCACAGGCCCTTTTGTCTTTGCCTGGACCTCTGAGAAATAGATACCAAATAGGTGTCCCAGGACAGATCCCTGGGGAACTCCACTAGTGACATGCCTGCAGGGGTGGAGGTGCCTATTTTGACTTTGAGGGTCCTGTCAGTGAGCCAGTTGGATTAACTTTTTGATGATGCCCAAGAGGGATTGCGTCAAAAGCCTTAACCATGTCAAGGTAAGCTGTATGTACTGACTTTCCCTCATCCAGGGCCATGGTGACAGTCTGAAGTCAACCAGGTTCAACAGGCAAGATCTGCCCTTGATGAATCCGAACTGGGTGGGGACAAGTGCTTGGAGATTGCCTATGTCCTTGTTTATGAGATAGATAATACACTCCATGGCTTTTACACATCAGGCTTGTCAAGCTATCAGGGCAATAGTTTCCAGAGTCAGTAGTGGCACCACTGTTGTGCAAGTGGATGACATTGACAGTTCTCCATTCTACTGGAATGAAGTCAGTACTTGGGCTGTGGTTGAATAGGGTGCTCAATGTTGAGGCAAGTTCTTGCTGGAGATGGTGAAGAATACATCCTGGTATATTATCAGGTTCCATGGAAGCTGGGTTCTTTGCCTTGGATAGGGCCTGTAACACGATCTACAGAGATGTGAGGTACAGGACAAGTAATGGGGATGTCAAAAGGGCTTGGGGGGCAGGGGGATGAGGTTTGTGCTGAACCTGCTAGCAGGCTGGCTAAGTCAACAGGATCAGTGTAAGTGATGTTGATAAGTAATAATTCAGAACAAACCTGGGCTTTGCCACGGAGGTTCCTGATATAAAGATGATTTTATGGTTTCCCTATGTTATGGAGGCTAGTTTTGATTCATAATTTGTCTTGGAAATTTTCACTAGTGATCTAATTTGCTTGTTGAGGCTAAGGAGGGAGTTTTTCCTATTTGGAATTTTTTCCCTTTTACCCTTGGGCAACAGTTTCTTCCTTTTGTTGTAAGGCCTGTTGATAGATGTTGTTCACCAAACAGGTTTGTGTTTCCTTGAAGAGCAGGTTTTAGTTCTATTGGGTATGAGAGTCCATGCAATTGTACAGATGCTTGTATACTGCCACTGGCATACTGTTCAGCATAGCTGTCTGCATCCTCTGAGGGGGGACAGTGTTGTGAAGTCACAGATACCCATGATTTTCTGCTACTGGGTTTCATGGCCTCCTGCAGGACCCTAAGTCAGTCCTCAGAAAGCTGGCGTTAGAAACAAATCAAAATCCTGTCACCCAAAGAGTCAGCTGAAGATCGGACAGATGAGGGTGAAGTAAAGTGCTTGTCCTGTGTGACAAAATCCATGCAGCAAAATAACTTATGACTGCCCCTGAACCACTAATGTCTGGGCCAAAGGGGAGTCACCAAAATCTTTGGAGAGTCCTCCAATTCTGTGGAGGACCCTTGGAAGAGATGGAAGGTGAGGAAAGGCATACAGGGACATTCCTTCCAAGAAAAAGGCATGACAGCCACCTTACAAGCTAAAGGGCTTGGAACTCAAAACAGAATTGGGGGAGTTGCCTGTTCAGAGGGGAGGCAAAAAGATCTACTTGAGGAATACACCACCGATGAACTATGCCCTTAAACACATCCCTATACAGCATCCATTTGTGTCCTGGACCTGCCGACAGCATCCTCCACAAGACTGAGCTCTGAAGGTATATAGACTGCCTGCAGAATGGCCTGAAAATTGATGGCCATTTCCCATGCTTGAAGAACCAGTCTGCAAAGAAGGTAAAACCTCGTGCCCCCACGCATGTTTACGTACCACATTAATGTAAGCTTGTCTGTAAAAAACTTCAAGTGAGCTGGGAACCAGAGTATGAAAAACCTGAATGGCCAGAATGACAGCCCGCATTTCCTCCATCCTCTGCTGAGGGGACCAAAGACCCTGTACCTTCAGGGTGCCTGAAGCAGCTCCCCACTCCAGCTCTGATGAGTGAAGAGTTCCTGAGACAGCTAAGGGGGGTGAGGTGGAAAGAACATTTGGATTGAGACAGCTGTTGAATCCACCAGTGAAATTCCAGTTTAAGACCAGGGAGAGGTGGGATTAGATGGTCCAGCAAGTGCAGGTGTTAAAGCCAATGTGATTTCAGGTACCACAAACTTCCTTATGTGAAGGCTGGCCCAGGGAAGCATGGGGATAGTGGAGGCTATGACTCGGAGCTGTGAAACACTTCCTGGCTGAAACAGGCGACTGGGGAAGCAGGGACAGGAAATTTGTGAGGGGACAAAACCTTGGAGGCAGGAAGAGATGCCAGCATTGGAACAGTCTGGCATCTACAGTCTAGGAAAACATGATCCTGAGATGGAATCAGACTACTGAAAGCGGACAGTAAACCCCACGCTGTGCAACAGAAACTGGATAAAATGACGATCCTGCACCAGCTTGAAATGAGATAAGAGCCTGAAGCAAGAGGTCATACAGATAAGGAAATATTTGAATACCCTGATGCCTGCAAAAGGTGACTAGAGCAGCTAGACATCTGGCAAACACCCCTGGGGCTGCTGAATGCTCAAAGGGCAAAGTAGAGAACTGAAAGTGACAGTAACAGAGAAATGCAAATATCTGAGGCAAGAAAAGTTTCCCCAACGGGGTACTTAGCTTTCAAGAAGACTTCAGTTGCAAAATTTCCATAATTTCAGGAGCTGGCCGACTGGCACTTGCGAACTGCTTCTGCTTCGGGCACCGCGCGGCAAGAAAGACTGAAGAAAATGGCGTCGGCTGGTTCTTTTATACCCCTGTCGCACTGACATCAGGGAAGAAGCGACGACAACCGACGCCGGACCTAGACTTTGGAATTCAGCCAACCGAGGACCCGCCTGACGGCAAGAAAACCCATCTGTTATGACTGCAGCTGTATGCACGATGAACATCTGAAAGTGACAGTAACAGAGAAATGCAAATATTTCCTGAAAAGAGGGTGGACAGGAACGTGAAGGTAAACGTTCTTCAGGTCCAAGGATACCAGAAAGACGTGGGGGAGCAATGCAGGAAAGAAACAGCATTTAAGGAAGGTATTATGAGAAAGGTGTTTAGAAAAGAAAGCGCGAGCTAGGACAGATTTCCAAATCCCCTCCTTCTTGGGGACCAGAAAAGTACAGTTGTGTACACTTGCCATAAATGTATATGTTAGAGTGTATTCACTGTTGCAGTCATTACATTTGGGTTATCTGCTTGCAGGTAGCCCTCAGTCGGCCTGATTAACAAAGTCTTGGGTCCTGCATCAGTTGCTGTACCTTCTTCAATGACGTCAAGGGTATAAAACATGCAGCAGACGCCATTTTCAGTTTTTCTTGCCCCAGATGTCAGGTGCCCCCCCAAATGGGGAGCAAAATTATATATATATATATATATATATATATATATATATATATATATATATATATATATATATATCTATATCTATCTATATACGCATGTAATTTAGAACACAAAATATACCTCCAAATAAAAGCAAATGCACCAAAAAGGCTTTTGAGCATAGTAAAAGAAAAAAAGAGGTATAGTAAGAGAAAAACAGAGGGCTAGCGGGTGGGTAACCAGGACTGCAACACTGAATACACTAACATCTACATTTATGGTAAGTGTACACACTTGTACTATGTTCTTCGTGTTTCACTGTTGCAGACATTACATTTAGGTGGAATCCCAAAGCTATGGTTGGGAGGATGGAACTATACAGCATTAGGGGCAGCTATAAGGCCCTGCAAGACAACAGTGGCAAAGCCTGCTCTGGATTTAGAGAAGAGAGGTAAATGGTAATGTTTGGTGAATGTATGAACTGAGCTCCAGGTAGCAGCTTCTAGAATGTCTCTGGTAGGAACCCCTCTGAGAAATGCTGCAGAAGTAGATGCAGCCCTGGTGGAATGGAATCTGATCCCCTTGGAGACAGGTTTACCATGGTGCATGTAGCAGAAACGAACACAATGGCTTATCCATTAGCAAATGCCACCAGTAATTGCTCAGATTTTCTTAGGGATTTTGTCCTGTTTAAGTAGAATCAAAGTTGTCTGTGTACATCCAATGCATGCAGAATCCGCTCACCCTTGTTCTGTGGATTTGGGAAAAAGGTTGGCAGATGAATGGTCCGATTAAGAGCCACACTAGATACCACTTTAGGCATAAAGGATGGATTGGTCCCGAGAGCCACCCTGCCTGGGTAAAAGATAATGAAAGGCTCCACTGCCATGAGAGCCTGTAGTTCTGAAATCCTTCTAGCTGAAGTGACTGCCAAAAGAAAAGCGGTCTTCCAAGAGAGAAATTTTATGTCTGCAGTAGCAGCTGGTTCAAAAGGAGGTAGGGTGAGTTTTTCCAACACAAAATTGAGGTCCCATGCAGGAGTTGGTGCTCTCCTTGGTGGTCTTAAATTTTTGGCCCCTCTGAGGTACTGCTTTAGCAGGGGATGAGAAAAGAGGGGAGGCTCTGTGTTGTAATGAGCTGAAATGGCAGCGGCATGGATTTTTATGGAAGAAAAAGATAGGCCCTTGTGAAGCATCTCAGTTAAACATTAGTAAGACCGTGGAATGCAGAGGCAGAGGGGGAAAAGGCAGAGACGGATAGGTTTTTCCAGCTGAAGGATAGAGCATCCACTTTCCAAGCTTTTATGTGATGAATTCTTGTGCAGAATTTGTTCAACTGATAGATCTTTTTGCCTCACCCCAAAACTATGTCTGGACTCCCGCATTTGCGTGTCAACATGCTGAGGATTTGTGGATCCAGTTTTCATTCGTGTGGGTCCATAAGATTTCTGTTTAGTCTGCCAGAGTATTTTGCTTTCCTGGCAGGAATTGAGCTTGTAGATGTATTTGATAAGTCAAGGCCATGTTCCACAAGGCCATGGCTAGTCTGTAAAGGGGGTAGGAATGGGTACCCCCCCTGCTTGTTTATGTACCACATGACTGTGGTGTTGTCTATCAGTAGTTGTTCTGGATGAAGCACCAAGAATTACAAAGGCATAAATGGCACAAAAGACCAAAAACAAAGTGCCAAAAAGTACAGTTTTGTACCTACCATAAATGTAGATGTCCGATAGGTATGCATCTGCAGTCCTAACATATGGGTTTGTCCTGCCTCAGGCAGCCCTTCGGTCGGCCGGATTCCAAAGTCTGGGTCCGGCCTCGGCTGATGTCGCACTTCACCCGACGTCATAGCTGCTGTGTATTGGGTATAAAGGCATCAGCCGACACCATTTTCCTCAGTGTTTCTTGCCCCAGATGCCAGGTGCCCTCTAGGAAGGCTAAATTTGGATAAATGCAAATAATGCCAAACAGTAGAGAGCAACAATATAAGAATATATATACATATATATAAACAAATACACCATAACAGATTCCCCCAGCTAGCTAAAAGAGGGGTAAATACCCTAGGAATACCACAGAGGGGAAGGAGGGTGGGTAATCCTGACTGCAGATGCATACCTATCGGACATCTACATTTATGGTAGGTACAAAAAGTACAGTTTTGTACCTACCATAAATGTAGATGTTCGAGGATTCCATTGCTGCAGTCCTTACTATTGGGTATAGTCCGCATCCAGTCGGCCCGAATACCAGAGTATAAGGCTGACGTCGGTCAGGGCGCATTAGACTGACGTCAGTACGTCAGGGTACTAATGCGCATGACCGGCGTCATATCCTCAGTCTTTTCTTGCCCCAGATGTCAGAAGACCCTAAAAAGACAAGGCCCAAAATACCTGCACCAAAACATGAACAATATATACAAAAATATAAGCAGGTAAACTCACCTACACAACCACCCCTAAACACAGAGGGGAGGAAGCGAGGGTAAATTGGACTGCAGCAATGGAATCCTCGAACATCTACATTTATGGTAGGTACAAAACTGTACTATGTTCTTCGTTTTCCATTGCTGCAGTCCTTACTATTGGGTAGAATCCCAAAGCAGAGGTAAGGGAGGCTGGCAAATCATAAAGAAGCAGGAGCTGACAACATGCCTTGCAAAACAGCTGTGGCAAAACCAGCCCTAGACTTAGAGTAGATAGGAAGGTGATAATGCTTAGAGAAAGTATGCACTGAACTCCAAGTAGCTGCTTCCAAAATATCCTTAGTTGCCACCCCCCGTAGAAATGCTGTTGAAGTGGCAGTAGCCCTAGTGGAATGAGGCCTAATCCCAGCTGGAACCTCCTTGCCATGATGGGAATAACAAAATGCAATGCAAAAGCCAATCCACCTAGAAATAGTTTGTTTTGACACAGGCTTGCCCTGCGAACTCAAAGCAAAAGAAACAAACAACTGCTGAGACTGCCTAAAATCCTTAGTCCTGCTTAAGTAATAACGCAATTGCCTGTGTATATCTAAAGTATGCAAAATCTTTTCCCCTTTATTTTGGGGGTCTGCATAAAAAGTAGGCAAATGAATAGTTTGGTTTAAAGCCACACTAGAAACCACCTTAGGCATAAAGGAAGGATTAGTACGTAATGATACCCTATCCTTATGGAAAATCAAAAAGGGCTCTACTGCCATAAGGGCCTGCAACTCAGACACCCTTCTTGCAGAAGTAATAGCCAACAAAAAAGCAGTCTTCCATGACAAATATTTCAATTCAGCAGTAGCCGCAGGCTCAAAAGGTTGTAGAGTAAGTTTTTCCAACACAAAATTGAGATCCCAAGCAGGAGTAGGAGCTCTACGTGGGGGTCTTATATTTTTTGCCCCTCTAAGAAACTGCTTGAACAAAGGATGCGAAAACAATGGTGGGTCACAATCATAGTGAGCTGAGATTGCTGCAGCATGAATCTTAATGGAAGAGAAGGACAGACCCTTGTCCAGTAACTCAGTAAGATATTGAAGAGCCATACTCAAAGTAGGCTCAGAAATCTCCAAATGCTTTGCTTTACTCCAAAATAAAAATCTCTTCCATTTTGCTGCGTACACTTTCCTTGTACTAGGTCTTCTAGCTTCCATAATCACATTTAAAACTTGTTGAGGAAGTTGAGACCTGCTGTGTTTCAACACAGAATATACCAGGCTGTCAGATGAAGAGAGTGAAGCTTGACATTGAGCAGATGACCGTCCTGCTGGGATAACAGATGTGGAATCAAAGGTTAAGGCCATGGAGGCTTCTTTACCAGACTCCGTAGTAGAGGGTACCAGTGTTGCCGAGGCCAATCTGGAGCTATCAAAATCATCCTTGGCCTGTCCTGTCTGACCTTTAACAGTACCTTTGGAAGAAGAGGCAGAGGTGGAAAGGCACACACATGAAGGTTTGTCCAACTGAAAGACAGAGCATCCACTTTCCAAGCTGTGTGATGAAACCCCTTTGTGCAAAACTGTGGCAGCTGGTGGTTTAGTGGAGAAGCGAACAGATCTATGTCTGGAGTTCCCCATGACACTGTCAATTTCTGAAATACATGAAGATCCAGTTTCCACTTGTGGGGATCCATGATTTGTCTGCTTAACACATCTGCTAAGGAGTTCTGTGCTCCTGGCAGAAACCTTGCCTGAAGAGTTAGGTGCAAGCGTAGCGCAGTCTCCCATAAAATCAGTGCTTGCCTGCATAGAGGATAAGAATGTGTTCCCCTTTGTTTGTTGAAGTACCACATGACAGTTGTGTTGTCTGTTAGAATCAACACCTGCCCTGGAAGAAGTAACTCCTTGAAAGCCAGTAATGCGAACTGGACTGCTAACATCTCCTTCATGTTGATATGTAGATGCTGTAGTCTGGCAGGCCACTTGTCTTGTATTCACTTTCCAGTTGGATGAGCTCCCCAAGCAATGTCCGAGGCATCTGTCGGTAAAATCTGACTCGCCTCTGGCCGGGTCACAGAGAGTCCCTTGTTTAGGTGACATTCCTGAGCCCACCACAAAAATTCTCTTTGAAGGCAAGGTATTATTTGAATGACAGTGTCTAAATCCTGGCAGTGCTGTGTCCATACATTTTTGAGATACCATTGTAACTTCCTCATATGCAGTTTGGCATTGGGAAGCACCAGAATACAAGATGCCATGAACCCTAATGCTTGAAGGACTGTCTCTGCAGTCAGCACGGACTGATGAGATAGTTGATGGAAGTAAAGTGATAGACTCTTTTGTTTGTCCGGGGTTAAAAAGGCCATCTGGGCTGCTGTATTCAGTCTCACACCCAGAAAGCACACGTCTTGAGAGGGTACTAGACTGGACTTTATTTCGTTCACAGAATACCCTAGGCATCTTAGCACTGCTATAAGATATTCCAGATGCTGTAGAAGGTCTTCCTTTTCTTGAGCCAGAATCAGGCAGTCGTCTAAATAAGGATAGATTTGAAGTCCTTGTAGCCTGAAGTAAGCTATCACTGGAGCCAGAACCTTTGTGAATACTCTGGGCGCAGTAGATAAGCCAAAGGGCAATGCAGAGAACTGATAATGAGAATCTCCAGCCCGAAACCGCAGATACTTCCTGTAACTTAGCCTGATAGGCACATGAAGGTAAGCTTCCTTGAGATCTAAAGTTACCATCCAGTGATCTTTGCCCAGCAGGGGTAAAAGCTGTTGTAACGTCAACATCTTGAACTTGGGAATGTCCAGATAAGTGTTGAGGAGAGATAAATCCAAAAGCAGTCTCCACGTGTTCCCCTTCTTTGGTACTAGGAACATGCGAGAATAAAATCCTAGGCCCCTTTCTGATACAGGGACTGGCTGAATGGCCCCCATTTGGAGTAACTGAGAAACTTGCTTGTGAGCCTCTTTTCTTTGTGGAGGAGGAACGGCTGGCATGCCTTTGAAAGGGGGCATTGAATGGAAATAAAATCTGTAACCGTGGTGAATGATGTGCAACACCCATCTGTCTTGAGTAATTAAATCCCAATTTTCTTTGAAAAGAGACAGTCGTCCTTCCAAAGGAGCTGCCAGACGAGAATCTACTGGCAGCTGAAAAGGCAGGTCATTGGGTCTGTTTACGAAAGGACTGACCCCTGCCCTCACCAGAAGTCTGAGCAGGTGAACTCCCCGTTCTAGGCCTAAAAGAACCTTGAGCCCTGCCCCTACCACGTCTAGACCTACCCCTAGACTGGGAATCATAAGCAGGATATGTCCACCCCTTAGCAGGCCAATTTCTACTAAACTTCGGTGGCTGTACCTGCAAAAAATCTTTAACAGTTTGCATAGACTTAGCTTTGTCCTCCATTTTCTTTAAAACTGCTTCCACAGGTGAACCAAACAACACATCAGACTGTAAAGGAGCATCCAAAATCCTTGTCTTAACATGCTCAGCCAAATTTTGATCCCTCAACCAGGCATGCCTGCGAAGAACAGAACTAGTGGCAGCCACCCTCGAGGAGGCCTGCACAGCATCAAAACCACATTGCAAAGAATGCTTGCCCACTTGTTCAGACACAAACTAAATCCAGCAAGTCTTTACAATCAATACCTTCCGCCAAAGCATCCACCTTAGATTTCAATTGTGAAAGGAGATAATTTTGATATTTCAGCATGTGAAACTGACAATTCAACGCTCTCATGGCTAGAGTGGAAGAAGTATACACTTTCTTACCCCACCTATCTAACGCCCTTGCCTCTTTGTCAGTGGGAACAGGATTTTTAACCACAGAGGCCTTAACACCTTTAGGCCCCTGAGAAACAGTTTCTGGGTCCGCCCTAGGACTCTTAAACAAATACTTATGAGCTTTGGGCACCCTATAGTACCTATCAGGTTTAACAGGAGCAGGAGGCAAAGAATCAGGGTTCAGGGAAGCCTCTGCAAAAACATCTTCCACCACATTCAACACAGGAGGTATAGCTAAGGGCCTATGCTGGGGTAAAAACAAGAATTCCCTAAGCCTCTTCCTGGAATCAGAGTAATCCTGGCCTTCCCATTTAAAGTGCTCCCTCATGGAATGCAGAGTCTCTGAAAATGAAAAATCCTCAGGAGGAGAAGCCGAAGGAGTGGCATCATCCACATCAGAATCAGAATAATGAGGATACTCCTGCAAATCTTCCGCAGAAGACTCAGAAGCCCCTGAACCCTGTTCAAAACTGTCAATCTCTGGTTTCACCCTAGGCCTCTTATCAGGAGGGCCCATAGAACCTCTAATCATAGTAATCAAATCTTCTGCCATTTTAAGCATATGTTTCTTAGGTACAGAACCCGAAAGGCTAGGAGAAGCCCCTACTGAAGCTGAAGTTGGCCTACCTCAAAGTTTTGGCAACAGAAGGAGAGGCTCTAACTACTTTGGGAAGAGAGGGAAGAATAGTTACCTGAGAAGCCCCCTCAGCCTGGCCTGCCTCCTGAGAGGGTACATCCTGTAACAGTAAAGTTTCTGCCTGAGACTCCATAGAAACTCCTGGCAAAACCTCTGGCTCCACTGAGCCACCTAAAGAACCGACGTCCGGGACTGCCGGTTCATCAACCCTAGGCTTCGCTGTTTTGTCCTTGCGCTTCTTGGGCGAAGCGGGCGTCGGAGCATCCGTCGGCATTTTATAATTGCAACGCTTCCCAAACACTAATCTGGCACAGTCTAACCTCCTCTTAATAGTGCGTTTGTTAAACCTAGCACAAGAGCGGCAACCAACAACGTCGTGCTCAGGCCCTAAACAAGGTATACACAATGTATGGTAATCCCTATGAGGTATTTGTTTCCCACAAGAAATACAGTTATTCACTTTTCTGACATCCGGTTAAATACTGAGGCAAGAAAAATCAAAATGTTCCCAACGGGTACTTAGCCAACTCTGATTCGGTCTGAAACTCCGGTTTCGGAAATATTTCAGAACGCCAACCTGCACTCGCAAAACTGCTTCTGCATCGGACCACGCGGCAAAAAAGACTGAGGATATGACGCCGGTCATGCGCATTAGTACCCTGACGTACTGACGTCAGTCTAATGCGCCCTGACCGACGTCAGCCTTATACTCTGGTATTCGGGCCGACTGGATGCGGACTATACCCAATAGTAAGGACTGCAGCAATGGAAAACGAAGAACATCTGTACTATGTCCTTCAAGGATGCATCTGCAGTCCTAACATATGGGTAGAATACCATAGCCAAACTGGGGGAGGAGGTACTAAGATAAAGATGGTGTAGTTAAGATCCCTTGCAAAACAGCAGTTGCAAAACCTGCTCGGGATCTGGAGTATAAAGGTAGATTATAATGCTTGGCAAATGTATGCACGGAGCTTCAAGTAGCAGCTTCTAAAATGTCTTTGGTAGCCACTCCTCGTAGGAAAGCTGTAGTGGTGGCTGTGGCTCTTGTGGAGTGAGGCCTGATATTTTCTGGAGTTGTCTTTCCATGAAAAGAGTAGCAAAATCTAATGCAATTTCCTATCCATTTTGAGATTGTCCATTTTGAAATTGCTTTTCCTTGCATTCCTGTTGCATATGCTACCAGAAGCTGGTCAGTTTTTCTGTTGGTCTTAGTTCTGTCCAGGTAGTAGCGTAATTGTCTGTGTACATCCAAGGTATGTAGTAGTCTTTCCCCCCTGTTCTGTGGGTTGGGGAAGAATGTAGGTAAATGAATCGCTTGGTTCAATGATACTCTGGAGACCACTTTTGGCATAAAGTAGGGTTAGTTCTCAGCGACACTATCCTGATGGAAGATAAGGAAGGGCTGTACTGCCATTAATGCCTGTAGCTCAGATACCCTTCTTGCTGAAGTGATTGCAAGCAGGAAAGCAGTTTTCCAAGATAAGAACTGTAAGTCTGCTGTTGCTGCTGGTTCAAAAGGGGGGAGTGTTAACTTTTCCAGTACAAAGTTAAGATCCCATGTAGGCAAAGGTGGTTTCCTTGGAGGCTTTACATTTTTGATTCCTCTCAGGAACTGTCCGAGTAGTGGATGAGAGAAGACTGGAGGATCCATGTTGAATTCTGCTGAAATTGCTGATGCATGAATCTTAATGGAGGAGTAGGACAGGCCATTGTGGAACAGTTCTGCTAAGTATTCCAGGATGTTTGCTATGTTTGCCAATGATGCATTTTCCCCTTTTGATGCACTCCAAATGAGGTATCTTTTCCATTTGGCTGAATAAGCCTTCCTTGTGGAGGGTCTGCAAGCCTCCAGGATAATGTCCTTAACCCTCTGAGATAAATCTGGGTTATTTTGTTTTATGCAATATTCCAAGCAGCTAGCTGTAGTGTTTTCAAGTTTGGATGTAGGATCTTGTAGTTGTTCTGTGTTAGCAGTAAAGGACAGAGGTAGAGGCCATGCGTGTGTCCGAGACATGCTTCAGTAGCGGGTACCAATGCTGCCTCGGCCAGTCTGGAGCTATCAGGATTATCCTTGGTTGATCCTCTTTGATCTTCAGTAGGACTTTGTACATCAAAGGAAGAGGTGGGAATGCATATGCTGTCAGGTTTTTCCAGCTAAAGGAAAGGGAGTCCACCCTCCAAGCAAGTGGGTGGTATGCTCTTGTGCAGAATTTCTTCAATTGGTGGTTGTGTGGGGAGGCGAACAGGTCTATGGTAGTCCCCATTTCTTTGTTATGGTTTTGAAGATATCTGGATGCAGCATCCATTCGTGAGCATCCGTGGTAGTTCTGCTTAAGGTGTCTGCTAGTGAATTTTCTTTTCCTGGTACAAATTTGGCCTGGAGTTGAATGTTGAGGTTCAGGGCCACATTCCACAGGTCCATTGCCATTCGGCATAGAGGATATGAGTGTGTACCTCCCTGTTTGTTGATGTACCACATGACTGTGGTGTTATCCGTCCTTATCAGCAGGTGTCCTTGTTGAAGAAATGGTCTGAATGTCTGGATTGCATGTTTCACTGCCAGCATCTCCTTTTGATTTATGTGTAGATTCAGCTGGTCTTGTGTCCATAGGCCTTGTATACACTTGTTCACCATGTGCGCCCCCCAGCCTAGGTCTGAGGCGTCCGTGGTGATGGTCTGGCTTGGATGAGGTTTGTGGAAAGGCAATCCTCTGTTCAACTGACAGGCCTGAGCCCACCACAGGAATTCTTGCTTCAGGCATGGAATTATTGGAATCTGGGCTTCTAGACTGTGCTTGTGTTGAGACCATACATTCCTTAGGTACCATTGCAACTTTCTCATATGCAGTCTGGCATGCGGAATCAATATTATGCAGGATGCCATGTAACCCAGGGCTTGCAGGATTCTCCTTGCAGTAAGCTGAGTCTAGTCTGTGTTGTTAATGTCATGAAATAGACTGGTAGTTGGTTTTGTTTTTCTTCTGTGAGAAAGGCCATCTGAGTTGATGTGTCCAGTTCTGCACCCAAGAATGTTATCCTTTGGGATGGTACCAGTCTTGACTTTTGCATGTTGACTGTGTAGCCCAAGGCTTGCAGCAGTTGTATAACCTTTTCCAAATCTTTTGTTAATTTTGTCTTGTTGTCCGCTTGTATTAGGCAGTCGTCCAGATATGGGTAAATTTGAATTCCCTGAAGCCTGCAATGAGCAATTACTGATGCCAGGCATTTCGTGAATACTCTGGGCGCAGTAGATAAGCCAAAGGGCAATGCTGAGAATTGATAATGCTCTGATCCTGCAAGAAATCTGAGGTGTCTTCTGCAATCTGGTCGTATAGGGACGTGCAGGTATGCCTCCTTGAGATCTAGAGTCACTAGCCAAGACTCCTTGCCCAGCATGGGAAGAAGTTGCTGTAGGGTCAGCATTTTGAATTTTGGAACAATGGGGTATGTGTTCAGAGCGGACAGGTCGAGAATAGGCCTCCATTGATTTTCTTTTCTTGGTACAAGGAAAAGTCTGGAATAAAATCCTTGTCCTTGTTCCATAGGCGGTACCTTTTCTATAGCTCTCATCCTTAGTAGGTTGTTGATTTGTCTTAGAGCGTTTGTTGTTTGGCTTGGTGGTAGGTTTGGCATTCCTCTCTTTTTTGGAAGAGTGTGGAAGTGAAACCTGTAGCCTTTGTCTATTGTTTGTAAAGTCCATTTGTCTCCTGTAATGTAATGCCAGTTTACGGAAAATAAGGCTAGTTTTCCGCCCAAGGGTGCTTCCAGTTGTTCCCTGGTAGGCGGAATCAGAGCCAAGTCATTGTGTCTGTCCTGTGGAAGTGGTTGTAGCTGAATCTGTGGCAGTAGTTCTCTGGTTGTTAGGCTGCCACTGACGTCCCCTGTAGGCACCCCTGGATTGACCTCTGCCTCTTGGGCGTCTATTTCTGCGCCTCTGTGCTCTGGAGGTGTCTGGAAAGGACTAATTCTTCGAAGGCCAATTTCTGCTAAACCTCGGAGGTTGGACCTGTAAGAAATCCTTGACTGTTTGGACAGATTTTGCTTTTTCTTCTACCTTCTTTAGAACCTGCTGGGCAGGGGAGCCAAACAAACTTTGTTTCTCCATAGGAGCATCTAGGAGTTTTGACTTAACATGGTCTGGTAAGGATTGTTCTTTTAACCAGGCATGCCTTCTAATCACTGTTCCAGTCATAGCTGATCTAAAGGAAGCCTCCAGTGCATCATAGCCACATTTTAAGAAATGGTTACTAACCTGCTGAGAGTTATGTACCAAATCCTGAAGGGACTTACGGTCTAAAGGTTCCGGAGAGGACAGTTTTTTATTTAACTGGTCTAACAAAAATTCCTGGTACTGAATCATGTGAAATTGACAGTTTAAGGCCCTGGCCGAAAGAGTAGCAGAAGTATAAACCTTTTTACCCCATCTCTAATGCTCTAGATTCCCTTTCAGATGGGAGTGGGTTTTTGGCAGAGGCAGCTGCTACAGTTTTGGGGCCCTGTAAAATGGTTTCAGGATCTGCAACAGGAGCCTTATATAAATGGTAGTGTGTGTCCGGGACCCTGTAATATCTGTCAGGCTTGGCAGGGGCCGGAGGAAGAGAATCAGGGGCAGTACAGGCATCATTATATGCATCATCAACAACTGTTAGTACTGGAGGAATGGCTAAAGGCCTATGCTGTGGTAAATGTAAAAAGGTCCCAAGCCTTTTCCTTGAATCTGAAAAGTCCTGGCCCTGCCATTGAAAATGTTCCCTCACAGCATGTAAGGTTTCCCCAAAAGAAAATTCTTCAGGAGGAGAAGCAGAAGGAATGGAGTCTTCTGCATCAGAATCCTCATAAGGAGAATATGGGCCTTCCTGAGGGTCTGAAATATCTGAGTCATCCGAGGAATAGTCTGTAGAAACAGGTTCTGGGGGTTCAGTTCTAGTTCTCTTATCTGGAGGGGGTTGAGAGGCTCTGTCTGGGTGAGGTTGGGATCCCCTGATCAAAGAAATGAGATCCTCAGCTAGGCTGAGCATTTGGGAACCAGAGGTAGGCCTGTGAGAGGGAGTTTTAGCAGGTAAGGCCTTAGAAGATTTAGCTGCTTTAGCCCTGGAAAAAGCCTTGATAGACATAGATGCAGGGGGACTAGCAGCTCCACGTGCAGGGGTAGATATGTCTAAAGGAATAGTATCTGATAAATCCTGAGTGCCTGCTTCAGCAGGGGTAATTTCAGTAGCAGATTCAGCCATGCTCTGTGAGGCCTCGGTTATCGGAGGCATGCTTTCGGCCGAAGGAAGAACCGAGGGCTCGGTTTCAGCCGAAACAGAGACACTCGCGGTTGGCCTAACCGTGGTTTCAGCCGAAACCGCGGACCGCGAGTGTCAGTCCTTTTCCTTACGCTTTTTAGCTAATTGTGTAGTCAGAGTCTCCAACGGCATTTTGTATGCAAAAGCGGGACCAAAAAACTCCTCTGCAAACTCCGACCGACGTCTAAGCGTCTGTCGGTTGAAGGAAGCACAGGCTAGACAAGCTGATACGTCGTTTTCTGGGCCTAAACAAGGAAGGCAGTAAGTGGAAATCCTTATGAGGTATTTGTTTCCCACAAGTTAAACAATTATTTACTTTGTCTGACATCGGCTGAGGCAAGAAAGAGTCCCCAACGGGGTACTTAGCTTTTTAGAAGTCTTCGGTAGTAGAAATCTCTGGATCTGACCGACCGGCACTTGCGAACAGCTTCTGCTTCGGGCACCACGGGGCAAGAAAGACTGAGGAAAATGGCGTCGGCTGATGCCTTTATACCCAATACACAGCAGCTATGACGTCGGGTGAAGTGCGACATCAGCCGAGGCCAGACCCAGACTTTGGAATCTGGCCGACCGAAGGGCTGCCTGAGGCAGGACAACCCATATGTTAGGACTGCAGATGCATCCTTGAAGGACATCTGCTGGAGCCACGGATGTCAGCAAAATACTTTGATATAATCCACAGAACGTATGCCAAAACACAATCCTCAGTACACAAACGCCTTGAAACAAAATTGCGTTTTAGTCTTAATAAATTGATTTCTTGGGATTCCCTCTGACAAAAGTCAAACCTTTTATATATTTAATTAAAAACCAGTGCCCAATCACTACCACCTTCTAATTAAAAATTGATTGGTGTTGCCTATTAATGCATGTGCTTTAAAACACTTTTTTCCTAACCAACACAATTCATTATTTCTGAAAACTAAAAACTGTACTTGTAAATAATGAATAATATAAGACAAAACAATTTTTTTGTATAAGTATATATATATATATATATATATATATATATATATATATATATATTTATAAATCAATATTTAGTATTAATGAAATGTTTAAAAAATATTGTGTATGAATATAGCCTGCCATCTGCTGGTTAAAACATTAATTCCATAAAAAAAAAAAAAAAAAAAAAAAATCACATTTTTCCTGCTCAGTGGCATAATGGAAATAAAATCATTAAAACATGGGGAGTTAGTTGCATCAAGAGAAATTCGCCACCATAGCTCCCTAAATTCCAGTTTTTCTTCCCATAATCCACCCCTCACATCTTTCTTAACTTGTTCCAAAACCATAAAATGAAATTTGTCATTAGGACAAGCTATGGCATGTTTGTACAAAGCGTTTGTCTCTCTTTGTGGATATTTCATATTTGTGTTCGTACATCCTTTTTAATACTCGCTCTGTTTTACCCACATAGAAAGCATTACATTCTGAACATAATCCTAGATATACCACACCCTTGGTCTCAATTATAATAATGTGTACTTGTAATCCACCTCTGTCTACTTTCTAAAAAAACTTTTTCTTTATCTACAATGTTACTACAATACACATAGCTTGTCCCAATGCCAAATTTCATTTTATGGTTTTGGAACAAGTTAAGAAAGATGTGAGGATGGATTATGGGAAGAGAAACTGGAATTTAGGGAGCTATGGTGGCAAATTTCCATTGATGCAACTAACTCCCCATGTCTTAATGATTTTATTTCCATTATGCCACTTTTAAAATTAAGAGCAGGAAAAATATGATTATTTTTTTTTATATGGAATTAATGTTTTAACCAGCAGATGGCAGGCTAATTTCATACACAATATTTTTTTAAACATTTCATTAATACTAAATATTGATTTTTATATATATACTTTTATACAAAAAGTTTTTTTTGTCTTTAGAGTATTTATATTATTCATTATTTATTTACAAGTACAGTTTTCAGAAATAATGAATTGTGTTGGTTAGGAAAGAAGTGTTTTAAAGCACATGCATTAATAGGTAACACCAATCAATTTTTAAATTAGAAGGTGGTAGTGATTGGGCACTGGTTTTTAATTAAATATATAAAAGGTTTGACTTATATTATCAGAGGGTATCTGAAGAAGTCGGTTTATGAAGACGAAAACGCAATTTTGTTTCAAGGTGTTTATTGATATAATCCACAGAATGTACGCAAATCCACAATACACAAAGTATTTTGATGACATCCGTGGCTCCAGCAGTTTTGGCACTTTTCTTTGTTTTTGTTCTGGATGAAGATAGTCCTTGAAGGCTGTCGGAGCATTCTGTAAGGCTAGCATCTCTTTCTGGTTGATATGTAGGCGCGTTTGATTTGGGCTCCATTGGCCCTGAATGCATCTCCCTGCCAGATGCGCCCAAGCATAATCTGATGAGTCTGTAGTCAGGGTTTGGGTGGCAGGGAGCAGAATAAATGACAGTCCCTTGTTTTGGTGACGGGCCTCTGCCCACCATAGGAACTCTTGCTGCAGGCAAGGAATGATAGGAATCATTGTTTCCAAGCTGTGACAATGTTGACTCCATAGGAATCATTGTTTCCAAGCTGTGACAATGTTGACTCCATAAGCTAAGTTTCCTCATAAGCAGTCTTGCATATGGAATAATTAGAATGCAGGAAACCATGAACCCAAAGGCCTGCAGAATTTGTCTTGCAGATATAGCCAGGTTTTTGTGGCCACTAGTAAGTCATCAATTGAATTTGTTTTTCTGGCGTGAGGCAAGTTATCTGGGCAGTTGTATTCAAGCTTGCACCCAGGAATGTAACTATTTGAGAGGGCACCACTTGTGATTTCTTTTCATTTATGGTGTACCCTAGACAAGTTAGAAGCCTTTTTACAAACGTCAGATGCTTTAGAAGAGGGTCATTGTTTTCTGCCTGAATTAGACAATCGTCCAGGTAAGGATAAATTTGAATGTTTCTTTCTCTGCAAAATGCAATTACTGGTGCCAAGCACTTTGTGAAGACCCTGGGCGCAGTAGATAAGCCAAAGGGCAGTGCAGAGAACTGGTAATGCAAATAGCCTGCTTTGAAGCGGATCTTCTGCAAGATTCCCTGACTGGGATATGCAGGTAAGCCTCTTATGTCTAGAGTTACCAACCAGGCATCCTTGCCTAGCATAGGCAGTAACTGTTGTAGAGTCAGCATCTTGAATTTTGGAATGTCCAGAAATGTATTTAGAATGGATAAGTCCAGAACTGGATGCCATGATTAGTCTTTTCTGGGCATCAGGAAAAGTCGAATTAAAACCTTGTCCCTTTTCCTTTTTTGGTACTGGTTGAATAGCCCCCCATATTCATGAGGGACATAACTTGTTTCTGGGCCTCTGCCCACTGAATTGGAGGCAGATCTTGCCATCCGTTTGGGATTGGCAATGTGTGGAAATGAAATATGTATGCCTGGGATACTATATTTAAAACCCACTTGTCCTGGGTAATTAGTTGCCAATTTCATGCATGAAATGCCAGTCCCCCCCCCCCCCCAAAGGGACTGCCAAAAGATAAGTGTTTGGTGATTGCAGAGGAAAGTCATTGAGACTGTTTACTGTAGGAAGGTGCCTTGTTACTTCCAGATTTGGAGGTGGAGGCACCCCATTGTTTTGTTCTGCAAGTTCCTTGTGACTGAAACCTGGAGCCTTTGGAGTGTCTGAGTTTGACCTGAGCGGCTCTGGTGGGTACTGGAAAGGACCAATTCTTAGTAGGCCAGTGCCTACTGAACCTGGGTGGCTGCACTTGTAGGAAATCTTTTACAATTTGCATAGATTTAGCTTCATCTTCCATCTTTTTCAAAACTTCTTCTGCCTTACCAGATAGACTGTCCTGTTGTAAAGGAGCATCCAACAATTTTGCTTTAACATGATCAGGCAGATTTTGTTCTTTGAGCCAAGCATGCCTTCTTATCACAGATCCAGTTACAGCGGCCCTGCAAGAGGCCTCCAAGGAATCAAAACCACATTGCAAAGTATGCTTTCCAACTTGTTAAGCTGAATGCAATAAATCCTGCAACTCTATTTTCCACACAGTCAGAAATCAACATCATTTAAGTAAACCCATGACATGCTGCTGATATTTAAGCATATGAAATTGACAGTTTAAAGCCCTGATGGCCAAGGTTGCAGATGTTTAAACCTTCTTACCCCATCTATCCAGCACCCTGGAGTCTCTATCAGAAGGGGTAGGATTTTTAGCAGTAGAAGCCTTAATGCCCTTGGGACCCTGAGAAATGGTTTCAGGGTCAGCAGTAGGATTTTTAAAAAGGAATTCGCGGAAATCAGGAACCCTGTATTATCTGTCTGGCTTACTAGGAGCCGGAGGCAGGGAATCAGGAGCCATGCTGGATTCTGAGAAAACATAATCAATACCTAGAACAGGAGGTATAGCCAGAGGCCTACGCTGAGGAAGGAGGAGGAAATCCCTAATCCTCTTTAGATTCTGAGAAATCCTGACTCTCCCAGTGAAAGTGTTCCCTTAAGGTATGCAAAGTTTCTCCAAAAGAAAAATCCCCAGGAGGAGAAGTAGAAGGGATGGAATCTTCTGCATCTGAGTCCTCATAAGGTGGAATAGACTATTCCTGATCAGAAGAGGAATCAGAAGAAATAGAAACCTGATCTGAAGATTTACAGTCAGTGCCTTGGCCTAGGCCTCTTAACAGGAGGGGGATGGAAACCCCTGATCAAGGTAATTAAATCCTCAGCCATTTTGATAATTTGTTTTTTAGGCATAGGGGCCTGTGCATGTGGCCCAGTTTTTTTTTAGACACAGAAGTTGATTTTGGCCTAGATTTTGAAGATGGCGTCTGTTTAATATACAAGGCCTGAAAACACCCTCAGAAGCCAGTGCCTGCTCAGCGGCTCCGGACCCATCTAAGGTAGAGACATCCGCGGGTTCAATACTTAAGTGTGTCTCGCGGCATACTCAGACTCCAAATGGGTCTCAGTAGAGGCCTGCAAATCAAAAGTAGCAGGTATCAGGGCTGCGAAAGTGCCTGAGTACCGGCGACTGGCTTAGGAGAAGCTTAGTCGGTTTTGGACCTCTACGGTCGGTCTCTTTCTTTGCGTTTTTTGTGTATTCCATTAGTCGGATTGCTAACCGACGACATTTCTGGACAGTTAGAGTCAAAATATTTTGATGCAAAAATATACAGACGCTTAATAGTGCGTTGATTAAATTTAGCACAAAACAGACAGCAAGGCACATTGTGGTCAGGGCCTAGGCAAGGAATACAGTACAAATGAAAATCCTTATGAGGTATTTGCTTCCCACAAGTAATAATTATTAACTTGTACTGACCTCGGTAAGGAGCAAGAAAAAGTTTCCAATGGGGTACTTAGCTTTAGGTTGAAGACTTTGGTTCCGAAACTCGAAAACGAAAATTTCAGGAGTCGGCCAACCGGCACTTGTGAACAGCTTCGGGCACCGCGCGGCAAGAAAGACTGATGAAAATAGCGTCGGCTGCATGTTTTATACCCCTGACGACCTGAAGTCATGGAAGAAGGAACAGCAACCAACGCAGGACCCAAGACTTTGTTAATCAGGCCGACTGAGGGCAACCTGCCACAGACTACCCAAATGTAATGACTGCAACAGTGAAACATAAAGAACATCCAAAATATTTAGAGGCAAATATATACAGACGATGGATAGTGCGCTGATTAAATAAAGCACAAAACCGACAGCAAGGTACGTCGTGGTCAGGGCCTAGGCAAGGAATACAGTACGAATGAAAATCTTTATGAGGTATTTTGCTTTCCACAAGTAATGCAATTATTAACTTTTACTAACATCAATAAGGAACAAGAAAAAGTTTCCCCAACGGGGTACTTAAAGACTTTGGCTCTGAAACTCGAAAATGAAAATTTTAGGAGTCGGCCAACCGGCACTTGCGAACTGCTTCTGCTTCAGGCACCGCATGACAAGAAAGACTAGTGTAATGGCATCGGCTGCATGTTTTATACCCCTGACTACCCAACGTCATGGAAGAAGGGACAGCAACCAACGCAGGACCCAAGACTTATCAGGCCGATTGAGGGCAATCTGCAAGCAGATAACCCAAATGTAATTACTGCAACACTGAAACATGAAGATAATCATCCTGGAGTAAAATCCAAAACCCCTCTGTCTGCAGAGCTGGTTGAATGGTACAGCAGACACCAACACTCGTGGAAAATGAGGAAGCTGTTCTGCAGGGGTTGAAGAATACTGGAAAACAAGGGAAGACTTTTTTTAGGTCAAAGTAACCCTGCCAGATAATAGTGAGAACCTGGTGTCTGTGGTAATCACCTGTCAAAAGAGAGAGAAAGAGAAAGCCTGAGGGACAGGGCAGCCTGGCTGACAGGAAGGGCAGACAGTCAGCTGGGCTGCACATTTGTCATGAAAGGACTGCTTCTGTGGCATGGGCGTTTGAGTAGGCTTATCAGAATAAACACACACCTGGAAGTCTTCTTACCTTTGGGAAACTGTAGGTAGTCTATGTAAAAGACAATCTTAGCGGGATAGCTCCTGTGGAGCTTGGGAATAGGCAGGGGAAAAAAAATCTGTTTCAGACCTTTCATTACCTTACCTTGATCTTGTAATGTCTCAAAAAAGTCAGCCATCGTAGTACCAAACAAATTCTGGTCATCTAAGGGAGCAGCCAGAAATTTTGCTTTGATATCTGGCAAAGCCTGAGGGTGAAGCCAGGAATATCACCTCATCCCACAGCCTGTGGAAATGGCCCTGGAAGCTGGATCTGACACAGAGATGGGCAACCTTGGAAATGGCCCTGGAAGCTGGATCTGATACAGAGATGGGCAACCTTGGAAGTGGACTTGAACATAGAAAGAGCAGAAGCGTTACACTCAGGCATATCAGAAAATCTTCCCAATATAAAAAATAGGCAGGATGTACCATATCATGGGTGTCTAGTAAATGATGGCCTTGAATGCTGAACTAGCCAAAGTATACACCTTTTTACCAATCCTTTCCATTGCTCTACTATCCTTATCCAAAGAATGGAGCTTGGATGAAGGCAACAGCTTAAAAGGGTTGTCAGTAGATACAGAAATCACTACAGGATCAGAGGAAGGGCATTTGTACAATAATTTCTAAGTATCCAGCATCTTACAGAACCTGTTAAGGTTTCCGAGGAGCTGAAAGCCAAGAATCCGGTGTCAGGGAAGCAGCAAAAAAAATAGTGCTGCCCACGCAGGGGACAACAGAAGGTGGTTTAAGATTGTCCATTTGTAGCAACTCATAATACTTCTGGGCATTCAATACTTGGAAAGAATTCCATTCACAACAGTCCAAAACTTGGGAACAATCCCCTTCGAAATGCTCTATCATACACAGGATTGTGTCACCAAAAGAAAGTTCCTGAAAACGAGAATCAGGACTGACAAATTCCTTCTCAGAGCCGTAGTCTAAAGGCCAAGGAGTCAGTCTCAAAACCCAAATCTCTAGCCCTCTTAGGGATAGAGGGCCAAAGAGATGCAGGAACAGAAACCCCTGAGGAAGCTTCAATGGCATTAAGGCATTGAACAAACCTTGAGTAAAATCCTACCATTACCACTGTGGAACCCTAGGATATCACATGCTTAGTTTTCTGCCTTTTCTTCAGTGGGGGATCCACTCTGACAAAACAGAGGTTCAGACCCCTGCCTGGATTCAATTACGGTACCTGACACCTCTACCCAAACAAGGATCTGAGAAATCCCATTGTGCCCCTTGGAAATAACCAGCTGCGGCTCCCCCTCTACATCCATGGCAGACATTTGCAATGCCTCAGAGGACATACGAGAAACAGGTTCCCGCCAACCTCTGAGAAAACCAACGCAGAAGAAACCAAAGGTAATGCTGGGCTATCCTCTGGGTTCTCACTGACCTCAAGAGACACATCCGGTGGAAGCTGGACAGCAGCAAATGAAAGTTTTTGTCCTTTAAGTTGCAGCTGTACCTCTGGGCGAGGGAATTCTACTACGGTACCTTGGGCCAAAAACTTGATATGTTGGTTCTCAAGATGGATGGAAAGGGAAAAAGGCAGTTATGCAAGGTCTGGGGTAGAAAGGCCCGAAAGAAGGAACAAGAGTGTAGTTGTGAGCACCTAAGCAAAACAAGCACCTACTGTGGAGGTCTTTATGGGGACTCTGCCTCCCACATTGACATTTCCCTTTCTTGGATGACACAACCCATTGGACAATGCAAAAAAAGAGAATGTATCTACTGCAGAAAAAAACCTCTGTAGTCTACTTTGGGTATAAAAATACTTATGTAAAACACTAAGCAAAAATCCTAAACCCTCTAGTCTTTGCTGCATATTTGGGAGACAGTGTTTCTTTGTGAATTGCTTATCCAGTCTCTTCCTAATCCTTTCTAACCTCCTTTAAATTGATTGAGTCATCATGCAATATTTTATATGCTCTACTAATTCCCTTTACTTATTTTTACTTCATTTATTTGGTATTTGTTTACTAGGAAAGTCTGACTGGGCATGAATCCCATTTTCAGTGGAGGCCCAGGGAGAAAAGCTCCCACATACATAGTTCATAAACTACACAATATTATCGCATGAAGTGCAGTAACAAATAGCTGAATCAACATACAGAATAAATAAGGTCAGATCAGAAAATCATACAGTGAACACTGAACAATCATAGGACACTGAACACCTAGTAAAGTTTTAACAGCAGCTTCTGTTCTAGATTCTACTAAAAATTTTATTAGTGCTGATCTTTCACTTAGGATTCCCCTTATTTCTTTCTCTGTCTCTACTCTGATATCAGTCACTGATAGGGAAAGCAATCTCTAAATTGCAGTCCAAATAAATTCTTGGCCTCTTTCAATTCTATTACCTTTCCCATCTCCGATTATTTGTTCCCAATACCTAGGTTCCTTTGCCAATTTTCTCCAATAAATTCGAGCCCCCACTTGCCTACCGTCTGTATATCTAATTGGAGTCATCCATATAGTCAATCTTTCTCCATTCCCATATTGGCCAAGTTCTTAGAATACTTTCCACTATTTCATGAATATAATATTCTGTTTTGTTATTCACCTTGATGATTGGCATCCACACTCCCAGTCTCTGTTTCTTGAGCTTCCCCAGTTTCATCATCATCCCTTTCCACTTTGAATTATACCTTTCTGCTTGTGCTGTGCATAGCAGCCTTAACTGTGTAGCTCTGAAATATCCCTTCAAATCAGGTAGTTCCAAACCACCTTGTTCTATTGGAAGAATCAGCTTATCCTACTTAACTCTTGCAGTCTTTCCCTCCCAGATAAAATCCTTCAACTCTGTTGCTATCTCCAACTTCTTCTCTGGATGAAGAAAATATGCCTGATCTGCGTATAAAATTAGAGAGACTAGAAGCATTTTAACTGCTTGCATCTTGCTATCCATATGCATAAAACAAGAGCTTCAGATTTCTCAGTTTTTGTATTACCTTTTGTTTAGCCTCTTCCCACATATCCTTCGCTGTCACAGCAAAATCCTTTGTAATCTTAAGTACTTCATTTTATCACATCCCGATAAATATGGATCCTGCTGAATCAGTGTGTGGCTACAGTGTACAGCTATTGCCTTTGTTTTAGCTTCATTAATTTTGTATCCTGAAGACCTGAATCTGTCCCAAAATGTTCCACAACACTGAAATGCCCTTTTCTGGCTGTTCAGATGTAAAATACCATCTACAAATAAAGACAGCTTTTCTCACACCATACCAATTACATCCATGAATTTCAGAGTCCCTTATTTTATTTGCCAATTGTTCTAAATGTAAAACAGTGGGGGAAGAGTACTTCCCTTGCTTAGCTCCTCTGCTCAAATTATCCAGAGAAGAACCCACCTACTTTATTTAACTCTAATCAACCTTATAATTTTATCAGGAAACAAATGCTTCCACTGTCTTGCTCATCAAATGCCAGCTAATTCTATCAAATCCTTTCCCTACAGCAACCACCACCACAGACAGTGGTATTTTATTACCTTCTGCTTCCCTCTGCATCATATTTCTGTTATTGTCAAATATTTGCCTTCCCTCCACAAATGCACACTGATCCATATCTATCAATGTGGCATCACCTTTGCCATTCTTTTAGCCATCACAGACTTATAACTTTGGTTTAGAATTGAAATGATCCTATATAAAGCTGGATCTGATGTGCATTTACCATATTTAGGAATTACAGCCGCCAGCACTTTCTTCCAAGATGTTGGTACTTCTCTTAAAATTGTTAAACAAAACCTACCAGATCTTTAACAATTTTTTTCCCTCCTAGTTTCCAGACTTCCAAAAGAATACTATATTTCTCAGGACTTCCCTGTAGATTGGCTATACATCACTATTTTACATCATCTCCTGTAGATTGACTATACATCACTATTTTACATAATCTCCTCTTATCCTGACCGTTAGCAATGGAGCCTCATCTACCCCTAACCTTGGCATATTTAATTCTTCCAAAAACGTTTCCATTTGTACCTTTTCTTGACTTCCATATTTCTCCACTTTATACAGATTTTCATAAAATTTCTGAAATATTTCTAGTACCTCTACAGGGCTTTACTTTCCTTGTTATAGACCCCTAAGCTCGACAACAATCCTTTATTTCTGTTGCCAGAGTCTTTGTGCTCTGGAATTATCAAAAAAAAAAAAAAAAAGCTGCTTAACTGCAATCTTTCTAAACTCATGCATTATGCAATACTTCAACCTTTGTCAGTCCCTCTAAATAATTCTTGTTACTTATTAACCATATTTCTCTTTTATTTCCACCCTATTTTTAAACTCAACTTTAAATTTTATCCCATTCCCTAGCTACATTTTCAGAAGAAATTTCTATCTTCTCTAATACTACCAAATGTCCACAGCTACGTGGGAAAGTGCCAGTGTCCCATTTTTATTTTGTTACCCTGCATTTTCATTTTAGTTATTATTGACATGTGATATATAGTTACTGGATACATATCAAAACTTTCAATTAAATGTACATGTTCCTGTGAAATACAAGTTCTGTACAGCCTAGCCCAGTTTCTGTACCTTGGAGAATACAGAAATTCACTCCAAACTCCTACTATTGAATTCACATCCTCTATGCCAAATATTTTCATAAATTTCTCCAAAAATCTACCCTCTTTTGGTACGTTTTCCCTTCTGGGCCCTCCTGATACAGCCTCACTTTTGAAAATCAAATTCCAGTCCCCACCTATAAGTAATATTCGCTGCTGAAAGCTGATCATTTCTCCAAGAATTTTTTTAAGCTTCATAATAGCAGTTTTAGGTGGAATATAAATACATGCCACTATAATCCTCCTCCCTTGCCAGTAACCCCTTAGTGCTACAAATTTACTGTCATCTTTGTTTTTCCCTCTTCTATCACTACTGGAGCTCCTCTTGTACTCCCCTTTTCCTCTGTCCCAGATACTTAGCTGAATAACCAGCCTGCAATCCTTCAAATCCACACACGCTCAGTTCTTTCCAAATGAGTTTCCTACAGCACAGCTATTTGCACTCTACATTAATATAGCCACTACTCATTCTTTTTTGTATACATCTGCCAGACCATTTACATTTAAAGATAAGTGATGCAATTATATTAAGAAATTATTATTTCCACCTACTACGTGTAACAGCATTTTTTAAATGTCTAGTTCCAGCTTTGTGTTACATGCATACACTAATGTTTGGCAGGTTGATGTTTCATACAGTTACTGGTCATATCCATTTGAACCTTGTCATGTCACACAAATTTTTGTTTGAGTGAAAACCCTTTGGGGAAAAAAAAAAAAATTCACCCACCCAGAACATACCTAAAACATATTAAAACTAAAACCATGCATCAAGGACATGAATTAAATGAATTATGTACAAAGGATTTTTTTTTAAGTTGGAATATGGGATCTGAATCACCTTGACACACACAGTAAGATCTTGCAGAGTTCAATTCTGGCGGCTACCAAAAAGTAATTACTAGAAAATGGAAATCCAAGTCTAAACCAACTGTATTTGAAGTAATGGATATTTTAACAGAGATAAAAGAACTGGAAGGGGGATTTCTTTTTGGAAAAGGTTAGGAACAAATTACATAAAAAGTGGAAATTGTTGGAACATTACAAACAGAATAATGTTTTGGAGAAGTGAGATTTAAGGGAAGACAGGAACAGAGCAATTTCTGTAATTCAGAATTCAAGATAATTGTACAGAATGTGATATACAATGTTTGTAACTGTGAACATGTTATTAGGATTTGTAAATATATGTCTGCATACATCTTAAGTGATAATTCAGTAAATATATTAAAAATAGTGATGATGGAAGAGAATACTAGAAAAATGGTGATATATAAATCAGAGAAATCTCCAGAAAGATGTCACTTCTGTGAAACCTGGGAAGGAAAAAGGGATCTGGATGGTTTTGTACAACAATATTTTAAAATGGACAGTACCAGCATCTTGAAGAAAGCTGTGGTGACTGTATTACACAGTCAGGGTAAACACCTTTTAAATCTAACTTCATATAGATAAGTTTCAGTTATGAATCATGATTATAAAGCATGGCTACACTACCTAAGAAAATGGCTAATAATGTGACTTTGTAGTAGAGAGGTAAACATTTTGAATACATTAACAGAAAAGACAAATCAAAGGGAAGCAGAGTTCAAGATGGCCGTGTTATTGTTGGTAGGTCCTGATGCAGAGAAAGCTTTCAGAGTTACCTGGGATTTTTAAATATAGGTCAACAGCAGCATTTACATTGTCCGACAGAATAATGGGGTTATTTAGGAAGCTATACAAAAGGTTAAAGGCAAGAATTCCTCTCTAACAAACTGGGTTTAAATAGAGGAACCAGGAAAGAGGGGTCCTCCTTTATATGCCTTACACTTAAGAGCCATTAACAAATAAAAAACTGACTCAAATTCAAGGGTATAATGAACAATACTCAGGAAAACTAGCCTTAGATATTTTGTATTCTATAAATCCAGAGAAGGAAAATTTCAGGGTTGTGAACATTGAGACAGTTTCAAGTTTTTTTTCACGATACAAAATAAAATGAGGATAAAACAAAAGCTAGAGCAGCAAACTATGTTCTCACATGTGAACCGGTTCAGCAAACACCCATATTTATGGAGCCATTTAGGTATTGGATAAAAGAAGGATATTCAAATTACGGCAAATATGGACATTTGAGGAGAGGCTAAAGTTAAAATAAAGTGAGGAGTTGGAAGCTCTTGAGAATGGATATGGAAAGTAAAAGTATTGTACATTGTCCAGGTATATATTGTTTTCAATCAACCAGAAGATAAGTTGTGAACAATTAGTAGAATTTATTGGAGGGGGGATAAGTTATTTCTCCCCACAGAACAAGGTGGTTTAGGATTACCATATTTGAAGTGATAGGACAGAGCTAAACAGACAATGCTCATATATACACAACACAGACAGAAGACAATACAAAGTGAGAAAATTTATGTTGAAATAGGGGTTGGAGGGTCACAGAATAAGCAGTGCATGAGATGGATGCAGGTATTTAAGAACAGCACTAACAACCATACAAAATACTGCATGTACAAAGCAGCAGAAAATACTTGAGAACTAAGCCAACAGGGGAATGGTAAAACAGGGATGACCGGGTAAGGGCACATAAAATAGCAAAGAGAAGTGGGAGCAAATAGCTGGGAAGTGAAAAGTCAGAGAGGGATGAGATCAAGCAGAGGTTTGAATGGTGGGTTGGAAACTGCTTTACTTACCAGGGATTAAAAGAGTGTAGGCATAGAGAAAGGATAGGGGAGTGTTAACTCAAATACCAGCTGTGGTTGAGTTTATAGTTGGGCCTAGAAGAAAAGCTGAGGTAAAGAGAGGGATAGTTAGTATGGCATACAAAATTGAAAAAAAAAAAAAGGCCACAAAGGTGCCAAAATAAACCAGTAAATCAATCCAAGGTACCACAAGACCAAGAATAAGCCAGAGTTCTTGTAAAATCTACTTTAATATAGGCATAAACACATGAACGCACACATTAAAAAACAGCGTTTTCATTTAAATCACTTCATCAGATGTGGGTCAGAGAACAAAATAACAGCTTTTATAATCCTCCAAGTAAATTAACTAATAAAAAACATCCAATTAAAATCATGAATGCTAATGAATATTCATGTTAAAACCGTATATGCCATAAAACATTGCAAACCATTAAAACCATTATGTAAATGGTTCATAAATGTATAGGAAATGTTGTATCTTTTGGATTTTCCCGGTTAGGGGTCGCCACAGTGGAACTCCGGTCCGCTAATGATTGGCAGCAGATTTTTACGTACCGAGTTGCCAGCCCTGACGCACAACCTTCAACGAAGGTACGGCCATTCACGCACGTCTCCACACAGAAGACGCTTTAGCTGAGAATCGAACAGGACGTCTTACTGTGAGGCGACAACGCTGCCGCAGCACCACCACCGCAGTTATAAAATCAGTAGAATAAATTTTACAAACTTGGCAAAATAAATAAATGAATTTATAAAACCTTTACAATGCATGAATATCTTAAACTCATTTCTGTTAAAATGAATATAAAATGATGTTAGCACACTCTAGTGGTTAAAGTCAAAATTACATCTCAATGTGAAAGAAAAAGGAAAAAAAAAAAAAGCAGAAAGTACAAACAACAACCGATACCTTATTTTGTTTTGTACTCTTATAACTTAGCTGCTCTTAGTTTCAACAGGGGTATGAGGGAGATATTCTCATTTAAACCTGGAGGAGATGTAGCTTGAAGTGTTATTTGCCACCATAGCTATTTATACTCTATTTTCTTTTCCCATTGTCCCCCCTAAAATCTTTAACCCTTTCCAAAACAAAAAGGAATAATTAGCATTGACACACGTTAAAGAAGGTTTAAAAAGGGCATTTGTTTCCTTCCTGTTCTGCATATCATACAGGTTGTTCGTAAATCCTCCTTTTTAGCTTACGTTCAGTTCCCACGTAAAAAGAATGACATACCTCACACACCGAGCTAAATATGAGGCCATTAGAATTACAATTAAAATATCCTTTACTGCTTAGAACCATATTTCTACTATTTAAAATAACTTCTTTCTTGTTCATTATAAACCTACATTGTGAACATCGCCCACATTTGTAGGTACCAACTTTCTTTCTACCATTTGCCTCCTTTTTGTCATTTTCCAAGGCATTTTTCCACACAGTTTTTGTAGACACATTTCAGTTCTGTGTTAGTTATTTGTTCCAAATCAGTTAGGTTTTTAAATTTGTTCCACTCATTCACTGATGATTCTCCTGACTACTCCACTGCTAGCATTATATTCTAGCACCGTTGCTTTACTAAATTGATTCTGCTGTGAGGAGTCAATACAATGGTTCTCAACTAAGAATGGGTTTTTATATTTATCATTTCTACCTTCCTGTACTTGTTTTATAATTTCTTCAAGAAACTCTTTTGGATAACCCCTTGCTAAAAACAATCCCTTGAGGAAATTACACTCATTCAAAAAATTATTTGTATCAGAGGTCATACGACTTACTGCCCTTTTACAATATTTCTCTTGTAATGAAATGGGTGAACACTGTTGTAGTGCAGAGTTAGTAAAGGTGTTTTTTCTATGCACCTTTGAATTGAACCGATTTTCTTTATATACTTCTATATTTATGTACTGTAGTTTTTTGTCAGAAGCATTGAAGGTAAATTTGAGAAATGGGGTGGTGGTATGTATAAAATCAAATTCCTGAATTCTATTCTTATTGTCCACCCAAAAAATGCAGATGTCATCCAGGAACATTTTGTAGAGGCTCCAACAGTTCTTATAGAGTCCAGTACATAGTTTTCTTCCCATGTGGCTAAAATTAAATTAGCATAGGTGGGTGTGCATGCAGCACCCATCGCCACCCCTCTAACCTGTTGGTACAATTCTCCTTTAAAAATAAATGAAATTGTATTTTAAAACTAATTCCATCAGGTTACGGCACACCAACCTGTCAGCCTAGGACATTTCTCTCTCCTCAAATACAATTTCTTCTAACATCTGCATTCCTTCAGAATGGGGGATGCATGTAAAGCAGTCAATGACGTCAGTTGTAATAAGTGTTAGATCTTTATTGAACAAACCATTATGTACACCCCCCTAAGGAGATCCCAAGAATCTTTTGGGATATTTTTCTTTCAACCAAATATTTTTTAACTTACTTAGAGTCTACCAGTTTAGCTAAAGGTAGAGTTTTGAACCCCACAGCTGAGACTATCTCAGTAGGGGGGGCGGTCCCTTTCATTTTTATGAGTTTTGGGTATTCCAAAGATTGTAGGGATCTTGGTTTCTCAACCTTTAGATAGCTGTAAGTACTGACGTCTATTAACCCTTCCATTAACAGGTCAGAAAGAACCCCATCTATTCTACTATAAGAAATATTTACTTGATTTCTTCATACACTTTCATATTTGTGTGTCCATATTTGTGTCCATAAGTATTTCATTCATCTTTCCTTCATATATTACAGTATCCATTAGTACCGTTTCCCCACCTTTGTCTGGTTTCATCATACTTATGTGTTTATTCAATTTAAGCTCATCCAAAATAACTTTCATTTGTGCTTATGTTATTTTTTATATTTAACTTTTGGCATGGCTTTTCTAATTTAAGATTCTAAAATCTGTTCAGAATTACGGATCTGGGGAAGTAAAGGTGGGTTAATAATGCTTTTTCTCCTGATGGAACTGTTGATGTTATTCATTTGGCCAAACATTAAACCTAAATTAAGTTTTCTGGTGAATAGTTTCACATCAATTAATGTTTTGGTTAAGTCACCTTTTCTCCGGGGAATAAATTTCATACCTTTCAACAACAGACTGAAGTGTTGATCTTTTAATTCAATTTGACTAAAGTTATAAATACAATAACCATTCTTTGAAAACGTATACATATTTTTGTCCTGCCTGATAGGGTCATAATGTTAATCTAAGTCAGGGTGGGGTGTATTAACCAATTCTAATACCTCCCCCTCCTTCTTCCCCCTCTCTGAAAATTTTGTGGTTAATAGTTGCCATTCTGGTTTCTGATTCTTTCAGATCTTCTTAAAGGTTCTCCTTAATTAAAACCATCAAGTTCATTAACTTGTTCCCCTATTTGCACCCTGTCGTCACCATTCTCATCCATTGCATTGTTCTCATTCCACTTATAATTCCTAACATAGTCAGATCTATCATTTATTTTAGGTTTAGGGTAACTAGTGTTGGTACTCGTAAATGTCCCTTTCTAGTTTTTTTAATTTTCCTCTTTATTAGGTTCATAGGTTCGTACTAGGCTATCTGCCTTAGGGCATTTATAAGCCTAGCCAGAGTGTGTGTGGCTTTCACCACCCCTTAGGATGAGAATACTATGCCCATTTAGGGTTTAATTTACTGTGCCTCTGTCTAGTAGTGACACAGAGATGACCCCCAGGGTAAACCTACGATCTCCCATCCACTCGTCAAGACTTCTCTTGAATAGAGTTAGTGAGGGGCTCTGCCTAACATGGATTGGGATTCTGTTCGAGTGTAGGGAGCCTCTGGGTTATGAATCTGTCCCTCCAGCACGTCCTATTTATTTCTGTGTTGAGGTTTAAGTCTCTTGCTCTCGTGGCTCTGATGGATTTGGATTTTTTGAGGTGGAGCATGTCCATTAATTCCGGATTGGACATGGCCTTGTACATTAGGCTCAGGTCACCTCTGAGTAGGCGGTATGTGACTGAATAGAGCTGGAGTTTTTTTCAGTCGGGCAACATATGACATATGTTTAAGACCCTTTATCATCTTGGTGAGGAACTTTTGGGGTCTTTCCAACTGCTGCAGGTGTCGGGTAAGATACATCCCAAATGGGGCATTGTACTCAATCATTGGCCTAATAAGAGATGAGTACAGGGGCACAATGACCTCTTGATCTAGATGTGAAACCCTTCATGATAAGGTGGGCAATATAGAAGGTCTTCCTAACCACTTTGGCAATGTGAGTGTCAAATGAGAGGTTACTGTCAACCTGGGTCCCTAGGTCCCAGATTACCTCTTCCGTACTTAATGGATTACTACCTATGTGGTAATTTGTGGGTACCTTGTTTTTCCCAAAGGGTATGACTATACATTTTTTGGCGTTAAGCTTAAGGCCATGGCTCTGGCACCAATTATCCGTTTCTACGAGTCCTCTCTGAAGGATGTTTGTGTCCGCTGGAGTATCAATTATGGCACCCAGTTTGCAGTCATCTGTGAACTTTGTCAGCCACAATCCTCCTATGTTTGCCTGTACCTCGGAAAAATAAATGCCGAACAAGAGGGGTCCCAGGACTGAGCCCTGTGGGACACCACTTGTGACTGGCTTAGAGTCTGACATAGCTCCAGCAACTCTGACCCTGTAGGTTCTGTCCTTGAGCCAGTTTGCAACCCACCTCGTGACATATGGGTTTACATTTAAGCTGGTGAGTTTGTCTATGATGCCAGAGTGTGGTATTGTGTCAAAGGCTTTTGCAAGGTCAAGGTAGGCTGTGTGAACTGCCTTACCTTCATCAATGGCCTTAGTGACGGTTTCAAAAAAGTCGACCAAGTTCAAAAGGCAGGATCTGCCCTTGACAAAGCCAAATTGGGTAGGATCCAATGTCTGTAGGTCCCCAATGTCTTTGTTTATGAGTTCCATAATGATCCTCTCCATAGCTTTGCAGACCAGGCTCATCAAGCTTATGGGGCGGTAATTTCCAGGGTCCGTAGAAGCACCGCCTTTGTGAAGTGGGACCACTGTTGCCGTACGCCACTCTTTGGGTACGTATCCTGTAGTAAGGCTAAGATTAAACAGCAGCCTTATGTTTGGGTTTAGTTCCTCTTGGAGTTAATGTAGCACACAGCCCAGGACACCGTCCGGTCCCATTGATTCTGTGTTTTTAGCTTTACAGAGGGTGGCTCTCACCTGGGCATCTGAGATGTTAGGGAGGCTACACTCTGCTGGGATAGTTATTTCTCCTTTGGGGGGGGGGGGGGGGGGAGAAATTTGCACTGAACCCGTCTGCCAGAATGTTGGCAATGTCAGTGGGTTCAGTGTATTTATTGTCATTCTGGACTAACTCTGAGCATATCTGGGAGTTTCCACCCAGGTTTCTAACATAGCTAAAGGCCTTGTGATTGTCTTTTGTGTCTTTTGCGATTTTTTTCTCAAAGTTGGCCTTGGATGATTTTATGAGTGATCGTAGTTCTTTGCTAGTACTGATCAGAGATGCCTTCACATTTAGGGATTTTGCTCTGTCATGTAGTAGCTTCCTCCTTCTGTTGTAAAGTTTTATGGCTGGGGTCCACCAGACCGGGCGCCTGCCTTTGGGGGAATGGGTCTTGGTTTTATTTGGGATTGCATGATCCATGCATTCTTGAAGGTGCCAGTAGAAGGCATTTGCAAAGGATTCAGCAGTGTGGGTTGTGGTTTCCACTGGCCCAGGGACCTTGAAGGATACCACTTCAGTCTTGTGTGAAGTTGGCTTTTAAGAAGTTCTTCACTGTGGTCTTTTGCGCAGGGGGGTGGGGGCGGGATGTGGATTTCCAGTGAGATTAATTTATGGTCTGATCTTACCAATGAGGGAGATACTTCCGGTGTGGAGCATTTTGTCCCCATGTTTGTGATGATCAGGTCTAGTATATTTGTTTCCTCTTGTGGGAATGGTGACTAGATGTTCCATCGCATTTGAGTTTATGAATTCTAGGAACCTTTGGGCTAGGGTGTTTGGGCTTGAGTAATGTTCCCAGTCTATGTTTGGGTAGTTGAAGTCTCCCAATATGATGGTATTTGGAGAGACATTCATACTCTCCAGTGTCTTCAGGAAGGCTGTGTGGGTTTCCTGAGTTTGAGAGGGTGGTCTGTAGCATGCTACAAATTGTAAGGCAGTTTTGCCTATGGTTAGTTGCACCTGGATGGTCTCCGATGCTTCGTGCGTTGCCACTAACCTGGAGGTGTGGGTATCTTTGATGAATATGGATACTCCCCCTCCTTTTGTGGTTCGGTCCAAGTTTTGGGGCCGGAAAGCATGATATGAGGTAAAACCTGATAGTACTGGGGTGCTCTCAGGAGCCTTGAACCAGGTTTCAGTCACTGCACAGACATCGATGTTCTCCATACTGAGGAGGGCTTTGAGGGCGTGCATCTTGAGGTTTAGACTTCTGGCATTGAGCAGCATTACCCTTATTTTTTTTTTCCACTTGTGTTTTCTAGGGAGGTAGGTTTGTCATTTGAGCCTTGCCTAAAAAAGGCACTATGGGGGTGGCAAGAGCCTTGGCCAATATCCAGAAGCCCAGGGGTGACAGGTGCAAGCCATCCCTTGCGAAGCAGCGTGGCTTGTCGAGCATGTCATCCCAAGCAGACAGACATTGGATCCCCTTTGAATGACACCAGTAATTAAGCCAATTGTTAAAACTGATCATTTTGTCTTTGTACTGTGGCATCATTCTTGGTGAGGGTAAGATGCTGCTCAGGGTCAGGGTCATACCGGCCTGGGCTACATAATCAGAGAGCTCCTCTTATGTCTCTTTTCATGTAGTCCAGGGAGGTACGGCTCAGGTCGTTCACACCGGCATGTACAATGACAGAGTCATATTTGTACTTGCTGTGGAGTGACCCGAGTGCTTGTGTTATGTGGCGGATTCTAGCTCCCGACAGGCAGCTTACTGTGACCTTTTCCTTGTTCAGTCTGGTGAGCGGGACGTCAGTGTGTTTGACTATGGAGTCACCTATTACAAGTGTGTCTGGCATGTTGTTTGGCCTTAAGGGCTGTGACTGTTTAGCACACTGACTTTGTGAACTATGTGTTGCATGTGCTATGTCTTGAGGTGGCGGTTGCTTGGGTGTCTGCTTTGGAGGCCTCTGTTTTGGTAGATTTTTAATCAGCGCCTCCGAGTATGTTTTTGTGTGTTTATGTGTTTGGTTTGCAGTTGATAGTTCTTTGTGAGACTGGGTTTGTGGCGTGCGTGGTTACCTTCTCCTGTCTGGTCTTGCCAGTACTGAATTGAGAGAGCTCAGCCTCCAGTTTGATTATATAGTTGCATCTCTCGCATATATTTCTATTGGTTGGGAGGAGGAGAGGGTTGTCTGTGTACATGATGCAATTGTAACATTGCCTCAAGATTCCCAGATTCACCAGCTGAACAGGAGAGGATGCCAGCAACTGACCCTTCGACATGCTAGAATAGTGAAAAAGATTGCTGTGTAACTGAGTCAGAAAGGATCTATAGGGAAATGGGTACTCAAGGGAATTTAGGTGAAATAAGTACTTTCTTTTGTTTAAGAGTGCTTTACCTGTATAAAAAATGCTTTAGGAGCAAGTGCTGAGCTTTTCAGTTAGAGAATAGGCTGTTTAGATTGCAAGTAGAGCAGTTCTAAGTGAAAAATTGAAGAGTAGACTTTTACAGAGCCAGAAATAGTTTAAACTTGATTAACCGGCGCTGCCCTATGCTGCTCTATGAGCAACTTCGCGCCAATTCGCGCTAAAGCGTGCAAAAACGGGCTTTATAGCAGGGGGTTGAAAAGAGTCAGGAATTGACCCAAAATGGCCACTAAACTACAAGTTGCTGGGCTGGAACCAATCCTCTAGGGACAAATAGGTTGCTCAGTGCTTCCCACTGGTGAATAAAGAAGCTTCCTCTTATCCAAATAAGGATATGGATAGCACAGGGACTAAGACAAAGCCCAGAGATCAGCAAAATCTGAAGACTGGACTATTCTAGTTCAGAAAAGCGGGAAAACAAGGATATTTTTTTTTTTCTTTTTTTACAGAGAAAGGAGAAAAAGATACAGTAGCAAACAGTAAATGCTATAAAATGGCTAGCGCACTTGAGTGTGTTAGCCTAACAATTAAATTAAACAAAAATAACTTTTTAAAGTGCTAACAGTTTAAAATCAACACAAGTACAGTAAAAACAATATGCAGAGCTGTTTTTTTAGGCGAAATGCAGTCAAGATGCAGTAATTAAAGCGAAAGCCAGAAAAAAATACTTCTAAATCCAGGAAAGTCATTCTTTCACACTCTGCTGCTTGTAGAACTCTGCAGGACACCACGAGGAGCTGTGTTGAGTCTTTTACATCCTCACATTTAGAATCAACCTCATTCCTTATGACAAAATATTTTTCTTTTTCATCAGGAATTGTGAAAATTAAATTTTTAATTTGTTCATTCAAAACATCAATTTCCTTATTAATAACTTCTTTCTGCCTATCCTTAACCATAGCTTTTAATATTTCTAACCCACATCTGTTAAATATTTCCAAAAGTTCTTTGTGATGTACACTGTCAGGTAATACATTTGGGTATTTTATACCCTCAGACCCTTAGGCACAATCTCTTCCATTATACACCGTCTCAAATACGCATTTTCTATATCAAGTGCCCTATACTTTAACAAAAGTTTGGACATTTTAGTTAATTTTACTCAGAGTCATTAATGTGTAAATTAGTACCTGTTCTGTTGACATTGTCCTTATATTTAGCTGAAAAGCTCACTTGTAACCAGTCTAAGTCCACATTTTCAGTATTTAAAGCTGAAGCATAAGTCCTTAAATTTTATCCTGCAGGCAAGGATGAATCATTCCTGCTACTGGGAGAACCCAAATCACCCCTCAAAATAGCTGGGGTCAGTAAAAATTCATTGCTGTAGTTTCGTTTATTACCAGAAATATCTGTTTGACTTGAATCTACATTGTTCCCATTATTTTCGCGCCATTTTGATCTGTTCTGGCTCTGGGCTTCCTAGTTCTGCCCACCCAGTCCTCCTGCAATCATTTCCACCATCACTTGGCTGTGAGGAGTGAGAACATCAATCAGCTGCATTAACTGACCAATCAACTTTCTCGTTAGTCTGACGCCGTCACCTACCACTCCTCCCTTCTTTCTCCGAACTAGATTCACAGTCCATGGCCAATATAAACAAGAAAATTCGAAAAAACTGCCACAAAGTTACCAAAATAAACCAGTAAATCAATCCAAGGTACCACAAGACCAAGAATAAGCCGGAGTTCTTGTAAAATCCACTTCAATATAGACAAACACATGAACACACATTAAAAGCCAGCGTTTTTGTTTAAATCACTTCATCAGATGTGGGTCAGAGAACAAAATAATGGCTTTTATAATCCTCTAAGTAAATTAACCAATAAAAACCATCCAATTAAAAACATCATGAAATCTCATGAATATTCATGTTAAAACTATATATGCCATAAAAACATTGCAAACCATTAAAACCACGAAAGAGAAAATAGAATATAAAGATCTATGGTGGCAAACAACACTTCAAGCTATATCTCCTCCAAGTTTAAATGAGAATATCTCCCTCGTACCCCTGTTGAAACTAAGGGCAGCTAAGTTATAAGATTACAAAACAAAATAAGGTATCAGTTATTTCTACTTTCTGCTTTTTTTTCCTTTTTCTTTCACATTGAGATGTAATTTTGACTTTGACCGCTAGTTTGCTAACAAATCATTTTACATTTATTTTAACAGAAATGATTTTATTTAAGATATTCATGCATTGTAAAGGTTTTATAAATTCATTTATTTTACCAAGTTTGTAAAATGTATTCTATTGATTTCCTATACATTTATGAACAGTTTACATAATGGTTTTAATGGTTTGCAATGTTTTTATGGCATATATGGTTTTAACATGAATATTCATGAGCATTCATGTTTTTAATTGGATGTTTTTTTATTGATTAATTTTCTTCTTAGAGGATTATAAAAGCCATTATTTTGTTCTCTGACCCATATCCAATGAATTGATTTAAATGAAAATGCTGTTTTTTTAGTGTGTGCATTCATGTGTTTGTGCCTATATTAAAGTGGATTTTACAAGAACTCTGGCTTACTCTTGGTCTTGTGGTACCTTGGATTGATTTAATGGCATACAAAATAGTGCAGCAAAAAGTACGTTGTATACAATTACCATAAATGTAGATGATGAGTGTATTCACTGTTGCAGTCATCACCTGTGGGTTATCCCTGCTGTGGTAGCCCTCAGCCAGCACCAATACCAGAATCAATGTTTTTCTACATGGTCTGCTGTCACTTGCTGTCTGACGTTGGGTCGTCAGTGCTATAAAGGATGGCAGCAGACCTCATCAGTTTTTCTTGCCCTAACCCATCAGAGGTCCAAGTAAATATGGTAAAGTGGTCCTGGTGGCTAAAAGCCACCGTTAGAAAACTTATGTCTCCCAAAAGAAAGAAGATACAAGGTGGAAGGAGAGTGAGAAACCAGGACTGCAACAGTGAATACACTCAACATCTACAATTATGGTAAGCGTACAACTGTACTAGGTTTAGTGTTTCACTGTTGCAGTCATCTGTGGGAGGATTCCCAAAGCTGAGTAGACGGGTGGTAGGATTGGTTAAAGACTTAGGAATGGGTCAGCATGCTCTGCAGAACTGCAGAGGCAAACCCTGCCCTTGTCTTAGAGAACAGAGGTAGGAGGGGATGCTTGACAATGGTATGAAAAGAAATCCAGGTGGTAGCTTCCAGGATGTCCCTGTTGGGAACTCCTCTGAGGAATGCTGAGGAAGTGCAGGCTGCCCTAGTGGAATGTTTCCCCTGCAAAGTATAGTAGAAATGGGTACAGTGCGAGATCCATTGGTAAAAGGATAGCTTGGAAATGGGCTTCCCCTCTGCCCCTGGGGCAAAGCTGACAAGGAAGTGGTCTGATTTCCTGAAGGGTCTGTTTTGGTCCAGTTAGTATGAGCAGTCTGTGCACGTCTAGCAAGTGCAAAATTCTTTCCCCCTTGCTTGAGGGTTAGGAAAGAAAGGGAGTAGAGGTATGGCCTAGCAGATAGTTGCATTACATACCAACCAGAGTATAAAGGAAGGATTAGTCCCGAGGGAGACCCTGTCTGCATGAAAGATGAAGGGCTCAACGGCCATCAGTGCCTGAAGATAAGAAACCTTTTTTGCTGGGCCTATGGCTAGGAGAAAAGCCACCTTTCGGGAAAGGTATCCAAGTTCTGCTGTGGCAGCAGGTTCAAAGGGTGGTAGAGTTGGTTTATTCCCCAAAACATAATTCAAGTCCCCGGCTTGAATGGGAGGCCTTCTGGGAGGTCCGATATTAGAAAGCCCTCTGAAGCATTGCTTAATCAAAAAGTGGGAGAACAGGGGCTGTTCTGTACCAAAGAGCTGAAATGGCTGGGGCATGGATTTGAATAGAGGACAAGAACAGGCCAGTATTGAGTAGCTCCGCAAGGTAGTCCAGGCTAAGAGGGATGGAAGGTGGTGGGGTATTTGCCCCTCTGGACTGGCTCCAGAAGAAAGTTTTCCATTTTCCTGAGCAAGATTTTCTGATGCTGGACCATCTGGACTCTGATAATGTGTAGAAGGCCATCTGGACTCTGATAATGTGTAGAATCTGTTTTCTTAACAGGGTCCCCTAGTCTGCCTTTTGAGTATTTTTCAAGTTGATAGTTCAAGAGTCTGCGAGTCTGGGTGCAGCACCCCCCCCCCCCCCAAGTTGAGGTTCTAAGATCAGGGGGAAGCTGTAAGGTCAGGCTGCTCAGTAAGCGGTACCAACATTGTCATGGGCCAATCTGGAGTAATGAAGATGGCCTTTTGTCTCTTCCCTTAATTTGACCAGTACCTTGGGGATAAGAGGGAATGAGGACACAAACAGTGTTCCAGGGGGAGGTGAAGGCATCCACCTTCCACGCTACGTAGTGATACCCCTGGTACAGAATCTTTTCTGCTGCCAGTTGGGATGCGAAGCAAAAAGATCCAGCTCTTGAGACCCCCCCCACTCCCAGGTGATATGTGAAAGGAGTTTTCTGCATAGCTGCCACTCTGGGGGGGTCCAAGAAGTTTCTGCTCAAGTGGTCTGGAAGGATGTGATTGATCCCATATGGGTATCGGCTATCAGGTGTAGTTCCATGGAAGAAAATGCTAGCCTACACAGATGGTAAGATAGGGTCCCTCCCTGTTGGTTGGTGTACCCCATTACTGTGGTGTTGTCTGTTTTGATTAGGAGAACCCCTGGGCTTCAGATGGGGTTAGAAGGATGTCTGAGCCTATTGTACTGCAGTCATTTTCTTCTGGCAGAAGTGAAGGTGGTGGACATCCCAAAGACCTTGGGTGCACATGCCTTCTAGGTGAGCGCCCCAAGCTAAGTCTTAGGCGTCAGTGGTAGTGGTCTGCCTGATTGGGCAGAGGTTGAAGGAAAGACACTAGTTCTGGGCAAGGGCCCCTGCCAATCAAGAGAAACTCAGCCCCTATACAGCGGTCAGCAGTTTCGAGGTCCCCTGGAGGTAGAAAGTGAGGACTCCACAGGTTCTTTAGGTACCACTGAAGTTTTCTCATGTGAGGCCAGGCCAGAGAAATTAGGATACCATGTACCTCAAGGCTCATGGGGGCTTCCTTGCCGTGCGGCGATGTCTATGTCTATAAGGCAGTTGGTGAGATTTTTTGGAGGACAGAAGTCCCATTGGGGCTCCTGAGTGTAGTGATCCCAAGAAAATGATCTTCCTGGAGGGTGTTTTGTCCCGATTTCTTCCATGGAGGGGTGCCAAGAGCCCTCTATCCTAGGAGCAAGGACTAGTGTGGAATAAGAGCCTTTGCTTGATGAATCTGAGGGGACCAGTTCCACTACCCCTAGGGATAGGTGAGCTTGGACGAGTTCCAGTGTCTCTCCTCAGTGATATTTAGGTAAGCATACCCTCTTAGAATTGGGAGTTAGTAAAAGGAAATTTGTATCCCCAAAAAAAAGAAGTTTAAGACCCAATGATTCTTGGTAGTTGGTGATTCAAAGTATTGTAGAAGGGGAAGAGGGAGTCCTTGAGGGATTTTTACCTTAGAGGGGTGGCTTAGAACTTCCTGACTTTGGAGTGGAAGTGGTCCACCGTTTGGGTTCTTTGCTGACCCTGGGACAGGTGTCTAGGTGGTCTGTCCCTGTGGGGCTTACCTTGCCCCTGTCTGCTACGTGCAGGAAAGGACCAGTGTTTACAGGGAAAAATCCTGCTGAACCTAGGAGGTTGTACCAGAAGGAAATCTTTTACTGTCTGCATAGATTTTGCTTAGTCTTCCATCTTTTTAAGCATCTCTTCCGCTTTTACTCCGAACAATCGGTCCTTATCTAAAGGTGCATCAAGTAATTGAGATTGGACATGATCAGGCAGAGGTTGTTCCTTCAACCATGCATGCCTCCTAATGACAGATCCTGACACTGCTGCCCTGTTTGCAGCTTCTAGGGTGTCATATCCCCAGTGTAGAGAGCGTTTTGCCACTTAACAAGTAGAGTGCAGTAAGTCTGCTAACTTTTGAAATGGCACAGTCAGGAAAGGTAGAAATCTTTTGTTTTAATAGTTCCAAAGTGTGTTGTGGAAATTTTAACATGTGGAACCGACAGTTGAGTGCTCTGATAGTTAAGGTTGCAGAGGTGTATACTTTTTTACCCCATCTGTCCAGAGCTCTGGAATCCTTGTCAGGAGGAATAGGGTTCTTTTTAGAACTAGCCTTAGCTCCTTCAGTTCCTTGCGTAATGACCTCCAGGTCTGCAGCAGGATTTCTGTACAGGTGTTTGATAATGCGATACCAATACCTGCCAGGTTTTCTGGGAGCAGGTGGGAGGACCTCAGGAGTTAAACTGGACTCATGAAAGACATCATTAACCACCTCTAACATAGGAGGGATGGCCAAGGGTCTGTGCTGGGGCAGCTCTAGAAACTTAGTCTTTTCTTAGACTGAGGGAAGTCCTGGGATTCCCAGTGGAAGGGTGTGATGGGTTCCCCAAAGGAAGGATCTTCTGGTGGGGAGGCAGAATGAATGGATTCCTCTGCATCTGAATCCTCAAGCAGTCAGAGGTAGTTGTTCCTCTTCAAGAACAAAATCAGACTCCTCAGAATCCTGTTCTGAGTGTTTCAGGAGAAAGGTGTATTCTCCTTTTAGAAGTTGTGGCCTGACTACCCCTGATAAAGGTGAGAAAATCCTCCGCCATTTTAAGCATTTGAGGTTGGGGTGATGGAGAAGGAGTAAAGTGATGTTTAGAGGTAGTTTTCCTAGGAGTGGCCCTGTCTCTAGGCCTAAGAGTATCCATCGTTCTGAGAGAAACAGTAGTAGGGGGAGAAGACATTGTTTGTCTAGATTCAGTAGTGCAAAGACCTCCTCGGAAGTCAGTGCCTGCCTCACGGCTCTGGACCCAGAGGCAGAGACCACCAAAGACTTGGAAGACAAAGATGATGTCTGTGGCATACCGGACTCCGAAAGGGTCTCAGTAGAGGCCTTGAATCAGGCATCAGGGGCTGCGAAGGCACCTCACGGAATTCCGGAGAACTGACTACTTGCTTCGTGGTAGAGTCGTTGGAAGGCTTGGCCTCGAGTGGTCTGTCTCGACTTTATCCTTACGTTTTTTCAGAATGTCTATGGATTGGTTGTTGGATGCCATTTCGGCTACAATATGAGCTCTACGATGAATAGTTCTCGCATTAAAGAGGGCACAGAGCCGGCAACTGGGGACATCGTGGTCTGAGCTTAAACATGCAACATAGTATGAATGGAAATCTGTGTGGTATTTGCTTTCTACAGGCGAAACAACTGTTAACTTTTTCTGTCATCGGTTAGTGCAAGGAAAAAAAAAAAAAAAAAAAAAAAAAAAAATTTCCCCAACAGGGTACTTAGCTTTAGACATTTTCAGCTGAAATTCAAACTCTGATAGAGACTGACCGGCACACTTTCAAACTGCTTCTGCTACAGCAAATGCCACCAGCAGTTCAGATTTCCTCTGAGGTTTAGTCCTGTCCAAGTAGGATCTAAGCTGTCTGTGCACATCTAAAAAGAGTGCAGTATTCATTCCCCTTTGTTCTGTGGGTTAGAAAAGAAGGTAGGCAAATGGACTGATTAACAGCCACACTGGATACCACCTTGGGCATGGAGGGATTGGTTCTGAGGAACACTCTTTCTGCATGAAAGATGATGAAAGGTTCCACTGCCATAACGGCCTGTAATTCAGATACCCTTCTTGCAGAAGTGATTGCTAAAAGGAAAGCTGTTTTCCAGGAAATAAATTTTAAATCTGCAGTAGCAGCTGGCTCGAAAGGAAGAAGAGTGAGTTCCTCCAAGACAAAGTTAAGATCCCATGTTGGAGTTGGAGCTCTCCTGGGTGGCCTTAAAGTTTTGGCCCCTCTGAGGAACTGCTTGAGCAGTGGGTGAGAGAAGAGGGGAGGCTATGTGCTATAAATGAGATGAAATGGCTGAGGCATGAATTTTGATGGAGGAAAAAGACAAGCCCTTATGAAGCACCTCTGTCAAGTATTGTAGAATCTGAGGTAAACTGGGCATTGCTGCGTTCATTCCTTGAGATTGGTTCAAGGCACAATCTTTTCCATTTTTGCAGCATAAGATTTTCTAGTACTAGGCCTCCTGGTCTCTAAAATAATATCCATCACAGATTTACTGAGGGATGGTAAAGGAGAGATTAAGTCATTAGTCAGACTGTTAAGTTCAGGGTTTGCAGCTGTGGGTGCAGAATCTGGTTCTCCTGCTGAGACAACAGGGAAGGAGTCTGAGGCAGGTGCCATGGAGCCAAGCATGACACACGGCGCAAGAGTGGGTACCAGTGTTGGCAAGGCCAGTCTGGTGCAATTAAAATCATCCTTGACTTGTCCTGTTTGATCTTTAGTAGTACCTTGGAGAGCAGAGGCAGAGGAGGAAGGCATAAACTGATAGGTCTTTCAGCTGAAGGATAGAGCATCCACATTCCAAGCCAGCCTGTGTGGAATCCTCATGCACAATTTGTCCAGATGATGGTTCTGGGGGGAGGCAAACAGGTCTATATCTCAGCTCCCCCATTTGCTTGTCAACATGTTGCAAATCCTTTGTTCCAGTTTCCACTCGTGTGGGTCCATGAGGTTTCGGTTTAGTCCATCTGCCAGTGTATTTAGTTTTCCTGGCAGGAATTGAGTTTGCAGATTCACTTGGTAGCTCAAGGCTGTGTTCCACAATGCCATGGCTAGTCTGCAGAGGGTGTAAGAATGTGTACCCCCCCCCCTGCTTGTTTATGTACCACATGACAGTGGTGTTGTCCATCTTTACCATTAGTTGTCCTGGAAGAAAGTGGTCCTTGAAGGCTGTCAGAGCATTCTGTACAGCTAACATTTCCTTTTGAGTTATGTGCAGGTGCATTTAACTTGGGTTCCATTTGCCCTGAATGCACTTCCCTGCCAGGTGAGCCCCACCATGCATAGTATGAGTCTGTTAAGATTTGGGCGGCAGGGGGTAATGTGAATGGTAGTCCCCTGTTTTGGTGGCAGGCCTCTGCCCACCAAAAAAACTCTAGGCGTAGGCAAGGTATGACAGGAATCCTTGCTTCTAGATCCTGTGAATGTTGACACCATAGGCTTTTGAGATACCATTGTAGTTTCCTCATATGCAGCCTTGTATATGGAATTAGAAGAATGCAGTATTTGCCTTGCAGATAGCTGGGTTTTTGTGGCCACTTGTTTGAAGTAAGTTGTCAAATTAATCCATTTCTCTGGAGTGAGGAAAGCCATCTGGGAAGCTGTATTCAAGCTTGCTCCCAGGAATATAAATTTGTTGACAGGGTACCAGGTGGGATTTCTTTTCGTTTATGGTGAACCCCAGACAAGTCAGTACCCTTTGAACAAAGGCCAGATGATTCAAACAAAATGTCCTTGCTTTCTGCCTGAATTAGACAATCGTCCAGGTATGGGTATATTTGAATATTTCTTTGCCTGCAAAATGCAATGACTGGAGCTAGGCACTTTGTGAATATCCTGGGCACAGTAGATAAGCCAAAGGGTAGTGCAGAGAACCGATAGTGCATGCAACCTACTTTGAAGTGTAAGTATCTTCTGCAAGACTCCCTGCTGGGGATGTGCAGGTATGCTTCTTTTAAGTCTAGTGTTGCCAACCATGCATCCTTGCCTAGCATAGGAAGCAGCTGGTGAAGTCGGCATTTTGAAATTTGGAATCACCAGAAAGGTGTTTAGAATAGAAAGGTCCAGGATAGGATGCCATGTACTGCCTTTTCTAGGTACCAGGAAAAGTCTCGAATAGAAACCTTGTCCCTTTTCCTCTTCTGGTACCAACTGAATAGCCCCCATGTTTAAGAGAGTGCTTGATTTTTGGCCTCTGCCCACTGATTTGTGGGTAGATCTGGCCACCCACTTGGTGTTGGTAACGTGTGGAAATGAAATCTGTATCCTTGGGACACTATTTAAAACTCATTTGTCCTGGGTAATGAGTTCCCAGTTTTGGCCTGCAGACCAATCTTTCCAACTAAAGGAGCATTCATTTGGGAAGTACTTGGAAGTTTTAAAAGCAAGTCATTAAGACAGTTTGCCATAGGGGGTGTCTTACGGGTTTGGGTGTGGAAACCCCCCCACTGCCTAGTCTTGTGTGTCCCTTGGGACTGAAACCTGGGGTTTCTGCAGTGTCTGGGTTTGGCTTGAGAAGACCTGGAAGGGGCTGGAAAGGACCAATTTTAAGAGGGCCAGTACCTACTAAATCTAGGAGGTTGAACTTTTAAGAAATCTTTAACAGTTTGCATAGATGTAGCTTTATCTTCCATCTTTTTAAGAACTTCCTCAGCCTTGTTGCCAAACAGGCGGTCGTGATTTAAGGGAGCATCCAACAATTTAGTTTTAACATGATCAGGCAAACCTTGCTCCTTAAGCCAAGCATGCCTTCTGAGCACAGACCCAGTAACAGCAGCCCTGCAAGAGGCCTCTAATGAATCAAATCCACTTTGCAAAGTATGTTTTCCAACCTGTTCAGCAGAAATGTATCAAATCCTGTAATTCTTTATTTTCAGCACAGTCAGGAACTAACATCATTTTCTGTTTAAACAATCCAATAACATGTGGTTGATACTTGAAACTGGCAGTTTAAAGCCCTAAAGGCCAAGGTTGAAGTGTAAACTTTCTTACCCCATTTATCCAGTGCTCTGGAGTCTCTATCAGAGGGGGTAGGATTTTTAGCAGTAGAAGCCTTAATGCCCTTGGGTCCCTGTGAAATAGTCTCTGGATCCGCAATAGGATTTTTAAAAAGGAACTTGTGAGAATCAGGAACCCAGTAATATCTGTCAGGTTTTCTGAGAGCAGGAGGCAAAGAACCAGGGGCCAAACTAGATTCTGAAAAGGCATCAATCAACAATGTCTAGTACAGGAGGTACAGCTAAAGGTCTATGCTAAGGCAGGAGTAAGAAATCCCTAAGCCTCTTTTTTTAATCAAAAATCCTAGCTTTCCCAATGGAAATGCTCCCTTAAGAGTATGTAAGGTCACACCAAAAAAAATCCTCTGGAGGGGAAGCACAGGGAACAGAGTCATTTGCATCAGAATCCTCATAAGTAGATAAGGGCAAATCCAGATCAGAAGAATCAGAAAAATCAGAATCCTGTTCAGAACACTCAAATGTCAGTCCTAGGTCTCTTAACGGGGAGGTTGGCTTCCCCTGATTAGAGTTGTAAGATATTCAGCCATTCTTAGCATTTGTTTTTTTAGGCATAGAGGCCTGAGCATGTGGCCTGGGCATAGGTTTCTTAGGCATGGTTCAAGATTTTGGCCTAAATGAAGGAGACTGTTTAATATGCAAGTCTGTAGGCCTGAATACAGCCTCAGAAGATGGTGCCTGCACAGCAGCTCCGGACCTATCCAAGACAGAAACATCTGCAGGTTCCACAGTTGAAGCATCTTGCGGCATACTGGACTCCGAATGGGTCTCAGTAGAGGCCTGCGAGTAGTGGGTATCAGGGGCTGTGAAAGCACCTCACTGAGTACTGGCATACTGGCGACTGGCTTAGAAGCGTCAGCAGCTTTGGACCTCAGTGGCCTGTCTTTATCTTTACATTTTTTCGGAATCCCGGTAGTCAGATGGCTAACCAACAACATTTCTGGATAATTGAACAGAGAACCGAAATATTTAGAAGGGAAAATATACAGATGACGGATAGTGCTCTGAAGCACAAAACCGACAGCAAGGTATGCCGTGGTCAGGGCCTAGGCAAGGAATACAGTATGAAAGAAAATGTTTGTGAGGTATTTGCTTTCCACAAGTAATGCAATTATTAACTTTTACTGACCGATAAGGAGCAAGAAAAATTTTACCCAACGGGGTACTTAGCTTTAGTTGAAGACTTCATTTCTGAAACTCAAACGAAAATTTCAGGAGTCAGCCGACCGTCACTTGCAAACTGCTTCGGGCACTGCATGGCAAGAAAGACTGATGTAATGGCGTCGGCTGCATGTTTTACACCCCTGACGACCTGACGTCATGGAAGAAGGGACCGCAACAGACGCAGGATCCAAGACTTTGTTAATCAGGCTGACTGAGGGCTACTGCAAGCAGATAACCCAAATGTAATGACTGCAACAGTGAAACACTAAGAACATCTGTACTATATTCTTAGTGCTTCACTGTTGCAGTCATCACACTTGGGTTGATTCCCAAAGCTAAAGAAAAAGGGTGGAGGCAGTCAGGAAGCCTGGGGGCTGGCTAGGATGCCCTGCAAGACTGTGGTGGCAAAGCCTGCCCTGGACTTGAAGATAGGCAGGTGGTAATGCTTGGTGAAGGTATGAACAGAAATTCAAGTTGCAGCCTCCAGGATGTCCATGGTGGGGACCCTTCTGAGAAAAGCTGCAGAGGTGAAGGTTGCCCTGGAGGAATGTATCCTGACCCCCTTTGGGGGCGGTTTCCCATGCTGTTTGTAGCAGAAATGGATGCAGTGTGCTATCCATTTGGAGATTGTTTGGATATGGCCTTCCCCTCTGCCCCTGCTGTGAAGCAGACTAGGAATTGGTCAGTTTTTCTAAAGGATTTGGTTCTATCCAGGTAGAATCTGAGCTGTCTGTGCACATCTAGAGAGTGCAGAATCTCCTCCCTAGTTTTGTGGGTTAGGGAAAAAGGCGAGCAAATGAATGGATGAGCCACACTAGACACCACTTTAGGCATGAAGGAGGGGTTAAGTCCTGAGGGAGACCCTGTTAGCGTGGAAAATGATGAAAGGCTCTACAGCCCTGACTGCTTATAGCTCTGAAACTCTTCTAGCTGAAGTGATGGCCAGAAGCAAAGCTGTTTTCCAAGAGAGGAATTTTAACTCTGCTGAAGCTGCAGGTTCAAAGGGGAGTAGGGTGAGCTTTTCCAACACAAAGTTAAGGTCCCAAGCTGGTTTGGAGCTCTTCTGGGTGGCCTTAAGTTGTTAGCCCCTCTTAGGAACTGTTTGATGAGAGGGTGTGAGAAGAGAGGTGGCTTTGAGCTAAAATGAGCAGAGATGGCAGAGGCATACATTTTAATACAAGGATAGACCCCTGTGTAGTAGGTCTGCTAGGTAATCCAGGACACTAGGTAGGGAGGGCTGTGCTGTTTTGGCTCCCTTAGCCTGGATCCAGGTGCAAAACCTTTTCCACTTGTCAGCATAGGATTTTCTAGTGCTGGGGTGTCTGGCCTCACCTATCACATCTAGAACTTGTTTGCTTAGGCTGACAGTTTGAGGAGAGGTCAGGGAATAAGCCAGGCTCCAGGTTGATGCATGAATTCTGCACACTTCTGGGTCAGGAGTATAGGGATCTGAGGTAGGTGCCATGGTGGCAGGGGTGATAGGCTGTGGAGCAGTGGGTACCAGCGCTGCCATGGCAAGTCTAGGGCAATCAGGATGGCCCTATGTTTTTCCTCCCTTATTTTGAGCAGTACCCTTGAAATGAGTGGTAGGGGGAAAATGCATGGACAGAGAGGTTTAACCACTTGAAGGATAGAGCATCCACTTTCCATGCCTTGCTGTGATGTTTCCTGGTGCAGCATTTGCTGAGCTGATGACTGGAGTGGGAGGCAAAGAGATCCACCTTCAGATGCCCCATTTCTGGGTGACAAGGGTGAAGGGTCTGTGGTCTAGCAGGTTTCTGCTTAAGTTGCCTGCCAGACAGTTTAGGGATCCTGGCAGAAATTGTGCTAGAAGGTGTAGTTGCATGGCTGAGGTTGTGTGCTGAAGGGTCATGGCGAGCCTGCAGAGAGGATAAGTGCAAGTTCCTCCCTGCTTGTTGATGTATCACATCACCGTGGTGGTGTTTGTTTTGATCAGCAGAGTCCACGGGGAGAGTAGGGATCTGAAAGTTGTCAGAGCGTGCTAACAGCTAGCATCTCTTTTTAGTTGATGTGCAAATGTATTTGTTTTGGGCTCCAGCAGCTCTGAATGCACCTGCCGTCCAGGTGTGCACCCCAGGCATAGACTGATGCATCTGTGGTGGTCTGGGTGGCCTGGGGTTGTGAGAAGGGAAGTCCCTTGTTGTGGTTGCATGCTGCTGCCCACCAAAGAAAACCTTTCCTTAGACAAGGTATCATTGGTATGATAGTTTCCAGGTCTTGAAAGTGACACCAAAGGCTTTTTAGGTACCCCTGTAGTTTCCTCATATGCAGTTTGGCATATGGAATTAGTAGAATGCAGGAGTCCATGAACCCTAGAGCTTGCAGGATTTTTCTTGTGGATAACTGGGTTCTGGTGGTTAGTTGAGAGAAGTAGTCTGTCAGGTAGGCTTGTTTTTCTGGAGTAAGGAATGCCATCTGGGATGCTGTGTCCAGGCTTGCTCCCAGGAATACAATTGTTTGTGTAGGTAATAGTGTTGATTTCTTTTCATTGATAGTGTACCCCAGGGAGGTCAGTAGGTCCTTTACAAAGGTCAGGTGCTGTAACAGCTTTTCCTGACTGTCTGCCTGAATCAGGCAGTCGTCTAAGTAGGGGTACATTTGAATATTTCTTTGCCTGCAAAAAGCAATGGCAGGAGCCAGGTATTTTGCAAAAACTCTGGGGGCAGTGGATAAGCCAAAGGGAAGCGCAGAGAGCTGAAAGTGCATAGATCCTGCCCTGAAACTTAGACATTTCCCGCAAGATTCCTTGATTGGGATGTGTAGGTAGACCTCTTAGGTCTAGGGTGGGTAACCAAGCATCCTTGGGAAGCATAGGAAGAAGCTGCTGGAGGGTGAGCATTTTGAATTTTGGTATCACCAGAAAGGTGTTTAGAATGGATAGGTCAAGAATTGCGTGCCATGTGCCCTCTTTTCTGGGTACCAGGAAGAGTGGAATAAAAACCTTGGCCTATCTGGTCTGCAGGAACATGTTGTATTGCCCTCATGGACAGCAGGGAAAGGACTTGCGTTTTGGCCTCTGCTCACTGGTTTGGAGGAAGATCTGGGAACCCACTTGGTGTTGGCAGTGTGTGGAAATAAAATTTGTATCTCTGGGACACTACTTTGAGGACCCATCTGTCGGTGATGGGCCCAGTTGTTTGCATGGATGGAGAGTTTTCCTCCTAGGGGCACAAGCAGGTGGGCTGAGGTAAAGAGTGGTGGTGTAAATTCATTGTGAGTTCTTACTATAAGGGGGTGGCTTAGCACTCACTCTTTTTGAAGAACTCCATTGCTTAGATCTCTGCATTCCTTGGGCTACTGTCTGGGTGGGTCTGCTTCCCCTGGGTCTGGGCTGAGCTGACCTGGAGGGGGAAGGAAAGGACCAGTGCTTGGAGGGGCAATGCCTACTGAACCTCGGTGGCTGGACCTGTAAGACAGTCCGCATACATTTAGCTTTTTCTTCCATCTTTTGTAAGTCCTCTTCTGCCTTGGTGCCAAACAAATTGTCTTTTGTTCAATGGTGCGTCTAATCATTTTGATTTGACATGGTCTGGCAAGGTCTGTTCCTTAATGCTGCCCTGCAAGATGCTTCTAGGGCGTCAAAGCCCCATTGCAAGATGTTCTTAGTAACTTGGCTTGCAGAATGCATAAGTTCTTGTAATTATTTATTTTCTGCACAAACAGGAAAGGAAGATATTTTTTTGTTTGAGAAGTTCCATGGTATGCTGCTGATATTTACGCATGTGGAACTGACAACTTAGTGCTCTAATAGTCAGAGTTGCAGAGGTGTATACTGTTTTACCCCATCTGTCTGAAGTACGGGAATTCCTGTCTGAGGGGGTGGGATTCTTAGCAGAGGCTGCTTTAATTCCTTTAGGTCCTTGGGAGAGTAGGATTTTTGAAAAGGAATAGGAGAGAGTCAGGGACGTTGTAGTGCCTGTCAGGTTTCCTGGGAGCATGAGGGAGGGTGTCAGAGGTCAGACTGTTCTATAAAAACATCATCCACAACATCCAGGACAGAAGGAACGGCTAAAAGGTCTGTGCTGTGGTAGATCTAAATTCCCAATCTCTTTTGACTGGGGATAGTCCTGACATTCCTATTGGAAATGCTCCCTTAAAGTATGTAGGGTTTCACCAAATGAAAAATCCTCAGGAGGAGAGGCAGAAGGAATGGATTCCTCTGCATCAGAAACCTCATAAGCAGAGAGGAGTTGTATGTCTTCATATTCAGAAACCTCAGTCATCGGACTCCTGTTCAGATAAAACTACTAGGGACAAGTCTTTCTTTTGGAAGGGGTAGCCTGACTTCTCCTAATAAGCATAAGGTCTTCCGCCATTTTAAGCATTTGAGATTGAGGCATGGGAGCAGGTGCCTGAGCTTGGGTCATTAGTTTTTTAGGTGTAGTTTGTACCCTGGGCCTTAGAAACAAGTCGCAAAAGAAGTCTGTGTAGAGTATTGGTAGTGCGAAGAACTTCCTCAGAAGCCGGTGCCTGCGCAGCAGCTCCGGAACCATCCAAGGTGGAGAAATCCACAGGATCCTTAGTCAAAGAAGAGTCTCGCAGCATAGGTCTCTGTAATGGCCTGCGAATCCACAAAAGTGGGTGTCAGGGGCTGCAAAAGCGCCTCACTGAGGACCGGAGAATCAACGATTTAACGAAAGCATCATCGGCAGTTTTGGACCTGTGCGGTCTGTCTTTATCCTTATGTTTTTACAGAAGATCGGTAGTCAGATGGCTTTCTGAAGCCATATTGGAATAAGAGGACAGAGAGAAAATATTTAGCTACAATAAGGGCCCGATAATGTATAGTTCTGGCATTGAACAAAGCACAAAAGCGACAGTGAGGGATGTCATGGTCTGGGCCTAAACAGGTGACGCAGTAAGAATGGAGGTCTCTGTGTGGTATTTGCTTTCCACAGGCGAGAGAATTATTAACTTTTTCTGACATCAGTTAGACCAAGAAAAAAAGGATCCCCAATGGGGTACTTAGCTTTAGAAGACTTCAACTTCAATTCAGAAACTAAAAAGTACAGTTGTGTACACTTACCATAAATGTGTATGTTCGAGTATATTCAATGTTGCAGTCATTACACTTGGGTTATCCTGCTGGCAGGCTACCCTCAAGTCGGCCTGAATTCCAAAGTCTAGGTCTGGCGTCGGCTGCTGTCGCCTCTTCCCTGACGTCAGTGCACTAGGGGTATAAAATATGCAGCAGACGCCATTTTCTTCAGTTTTTCTTGTCCCAGATGTCAGGTGCCCCCAAAAGGGTAGGCTAAAAATATGCCAATAAAACATGCATGTACCAAAATATATAATACCTTAATCTACAAGCAAATACACCACATAGGTTGCATAGATTAGAGAAGTGCAGATAAGTTGCAGCAAAGATATGGGGGATGGTGGGTGGGTAACCTGGACTGCAACAGTGAATACACTAACATCTACATTTATGGTAAGTGTACACAAAGCACAGTTTTGTACCTACCATAAATGCAGATGTTAGAGTGTAAACACTGCTGCAGTCATTACACCTGGGTTATCCTGCCGTCAGGCGGTTCCCCAGTCGGCTGAGTTCCAAAGTCTTGGTCCGGCGTCGGTTGCTGTCGCCTCTTCCCGGATGTCAGAGTGACAGGGGGATACAAGATGCAGCAGACGCCATTTTCTTCAGTTTTTCTTGCCCCAGATGTCAGGTACCCCCAAATAGGCAGGCCATTCAAATTGCTAGTAAAATATATAAAAGAAAAGCAAACAACCATTTTTAATTACCAGCAAATACTCCCCAAAGATAAGGGTTGATGACCTAGGTATGTACCAGAAAGTAAGAGGGGAAGGAGGGAGGGTAACCTGGACTGCAGCAGTGTTTACACTCTAACATCTACATTTATGGTAGGTACAAAACTACTATTTTCATCATGTTACACTGCTGCAGTCATTACACTTGGGTGGAATCCCAAAGCTGAGGTAGGGAGGCTGGATCTATAAGGCATGAGGGGTGGCTATAAGGCCCTGCAGCACAGCAGTGGCAAAACCAGCTCTGGATTTGGAATATAAAGGCAAATGATGATGTTTGGTGAAGGTATGCACAGAACTCCATGTTGTTGCTTCTAAAATATCCTTGGTAGGCACTCCTCTGAGGTAGGCAGTTGAAGTGGCTGTTGCCCTGGTGGAGTGAGATCTAATGCTGCTAGGTACAGGTTTTCCATGGTGGGTATAGCAAAAACGTATATAGTGAGCTATCATTTTGAAATAGTCAGTTTTGAAATGGCTTTTCCCTGTGCTCCTGCAGCGTACGCTACCAATAATTGCTCAGATTTTCTGAAAGCTTTGGTTTTGTCCAAGTAGAAGCATAACTGCCTGTGTATGTCCAAGGAATGTAGTAGTCTCTCCCCTTTGTTCTGTGGTTTTGGATAAAAAGTTGGCAAGTGAATAGTTTGGTTTAGAGCCACACTTGATACCACCTTTGGCATAAACGTAGGGTTAGGTTCTTAAGGACACCCTGTTCTGGTGGAAGATGAGGAAAGGTTCCACTGCCATTAGTGCCTGTAATTCTGAAACTCTTCTTGCTGATGTTATTGCCAGTAGCAGAGCAGTCTTCCAAGAGATGTATTTTAATTCTGCTGTGTTAGCTGGGTCAAAAGGAGGTAAAGTTAATTTTTCCAAAACAAAGTTGAGGTCCCAAGTTGGTGTAGGTGCTCTACGGGGTGGTCTCATGTTTTTAGCATCTCTGAGGTACTGTTTGAGCAAAGGATTAGAAAAAATTGGTGGATCCGTGTTGTAATGAGCAGAAATGGCCGAGGCATGGATCTTGATGGATGAGAAGGAGAGGCCCTTGTCCAGCATCTCAGTTAAGTATTGAAGTATCTGAGGAATGTTTGGGACAAGAGGGTCAAAGCTGTGTGCTTGGTTCCAGGCACAGAATCTCTTCCATTTATCAGAGTAGGCTTTCCTGGTGCTAGGCCTTCTTGCCTCCAGAATATCATCCATAACAGCTTTGGAGAGGGGCAATGCTTGCTTGGCTAAGGAATTTTCCATGCAGCTAGATTTAAGGTCTTTAGCTGGCTGTGAAGCATCTGATTGTTGTGTTGTGTCAACAGTTGTGAGATTTGAGGCAAAATCTAGGGTGGCTCTTGTGCTAAGTTCTTTAAGATTGGGTACCAGTGCTGGCGTGGCCAGTCTGGTGCAATCAGGATCATCTTTGGCTCTTCCTGCCTGGCTTTTATGAGTACCTTTGGAAGGAGAGGTAAAGGAGGGAAAGCGTATACTTGCAGTATTTTCCAGCTGAATGAGAGGGCATCCACTTTCCATGCTTGTGGATGGTAGCTCCTTGTGCAGAATTTCTGTAATTGGCAGTTCATTGGGGATGCAAACAGATCTATGTCTGGTCTCCCCCATTTTTGTGTTATCATTTTGAATATTTGTGAGCTCAATTCCCATTCGTGAGGATCCATGATGTTTCTGCTTAGGTCATCTGCCAGTGTGTTTTTCTCTCCTGGCAGGAATTGTGCCTGCAGATGAACTTGGTAGTTTAAAGCTGTGTTCCACAAGGTCATGGCTTGTCTGCAGAGGGGGTAGGCGTGTGTGCCCCCTTGCTTATGTACTACATAACTGTGATGTTGTCTGTCTTTAGTAGTAGTTGTCCTGGATGCAGCAGGTCCTTGAAGGATATAATTGCATTTTGTACAGCTAGAATCTCTTTTTGATTGATGTGCAGATGTCTTTGCTCTGTGGGCCACTCGCCCTGAATACATTTTCCTGCCATGTGTGCTCCCCAGGCGTAATCCAATGCATCTGTTAGTATCTGCCTGGCTGTGGGTTGAGTAAAAGGCTGTTCCTTGTTGAGGTGACAAGCTTGAGCCCACCATCGAAACTCCTGTTGAAGGCAAGAAATTAGCGGTATAACTGTTTCCAAACTGACAGTGTTGAGACCATACACTCTTTAGGTACCATTGTAGTTTCCTCATATGCAGTCTGGCATATGGAATTAGTAGTATGCAAGTTGCCATGTAGCCCAAGGCCTGCAGAATTTTTCTTGCAGGGAGTTGGGTCTTTGTTGCCATTAAATGAAAATACAGAGTCAGTTGTCCTTGCTTGTCTGGCGTGAGATAAGCCATCTGGGCCGTTGTGTTTAAGCTGGCACCCAGGAATATTATCTGTTGTGAGGGCACTAGTTTTGATTTATTTTCGTTTACTGTGTACCCCAGGCAACTTAACTTTTTTACGTACGCCAGATGCTTTAGAAGAATGTCCTTGCTCTCTGCTTGAATTAGGCAGTCGTCCAGGTATGGGTAAATTTGAATTCCTTTTTGCCTGCAAAATGCAATTACTGGTGCCAGGCACTTGAAGACCCTGGGCGCAGTAGATAAGCCAAAGGGCAGTGCAGAGAATTGATAGTGCATTGAACCAGCTAAAAAGCTGAGGTATCTTCTGCAGTTTTGTCTGATAGGGACATGCAGGTATGCCTCTGAGGTTCAAAGTCATGAGCCAAGCTTTCTTGCCCAGCATGTGAAGAAGCTGCTGTAGTGTCAACATTTTGAATTTCGGAACATCCAGGTAAGTGTTCAGAGAAGAAAGCTCCAGAATGGGTCTCCAGGCTTTGTCCTTTCTGGGAACCAGAAAGAGTCTCTAGTAAAATCCTTGTCCTTGCTCTTGTGGTGGCACCTTTTGAATAGCTCTCATGTCCATGGGTGCTGTAATTTGTTTTTGAGCCTCTGCCCATTGATTTGGTGGCAGATTTGGCATTCCTTTTAACCTTGGCAGAGTGTGAAAGTGGAACCTGTAACCTTGAGATACGATGCTGAGAACCCATTTGTCTTTGGTGATGCAATGCCAATTGTGATAGAAAAGAGCCAGTTTTCCTCCTAAGGGGGCTGCCAAGAGAGAGCTGTTTGGCAGCTGTAGTTTAAAGTCATTGAGGCTGTTTTTATAAGGTTGAGACCTGTCTTTCTGGCCTGGTGTACCCCATTGTCTAGGTCTGTAAGGGCCTTGTCCGACCTCTACCTCTTGGACATCTATATCTGCCCCTTTGAGGTCTGTCTGTGACTGGAAAGGACCAATTCTTTGCTGGCTAATTTCTGCTAAAACGAGGAGGCTGAACCTGTAAGAAATCTTTGACCGTTTGCATAGACTTTGCCTTATCCTCCATCTTTTTTAATACCTCCTCTGACTTAACTCCAAACACATCCCACTGCAAAGGTGCATCCAATAATTTGGCCTTAACATGATCTGGTAGCGTATGTTCTTTTAACCAAGCATGCCTTCTAATGACAGAGCCTGTAACTGCTGCTCTACAGGAAGCCTCTAAGGAATCAAACCCACATTGCAAAAGTAGGTTTTCCCACTTGTTCAGCTGCATGCAATAAAACCTGCATTTCTTTCAAATTAGGAGGATCTGAATCTGGAAGCATCTTTTGCTTCAACTGAGACATTAAAAATTGCTGATATTTTAGCATGTGAAACTGGCAATTCAAGGCTCATTGCTAAAGTTACAGACGGATAAAAACTTTCTTTCCCCATCTGTCTAATGATCTGGAATCTGTCAGAGGGGACTGGGTTTTTAGCTGATTAGGCCATAATCCCTTTGGGTCCCTGAGAAATAGTTTCAGGGTCAGCAACAGGGCTTTTGTATAGAAATTTGAGAGTCAGGGACTAATTTGTGAGAGTCAGGGACTCCATAATATCTATCAAGCTTAACTGGGGCTGGTGGTAGAGTCCAGGTTTAAGCTGAATTCAGTGTACACATCATCCACAATATCTAATACTGGCGGAATAGCAAGGGGTCTGTGTTGAGGCAATAAAAGGAAGTCTCTGAGCCTTTTCTTGGACTCAATCCTGGCCTTCCCAGTGGAAATGTTCCCTCATGGTATGTAAGGTCTCCCCAAAGGAGTAGTCCTCAGGCGGAGAGGCTGATGGAATGGAATCCCAGCATCAGAATCCTCATAAGGGGGTAAGGAATATCCTAGGTCTGAGGATGAGTCTGAGGAAATGGACACCTGGTCGGAAGATTCATAGTCTGCATCTTGTCTGGGCCTTTTATCAGGAGGGGGATGGGACCCTCTGATCAGGGTGATTAGGTCTTTGGCCATTTTTAGCATTTGTTTCTTAGGCATGGAAGCCTGCCCTGGAGATAGCTGTGTCTGTTTCTTTGCTTTTAAGGGAGGCTTAGACTTAACAGAGGGTTTAATGGTCAACTGGGTAGGTCTGAAAACACCCTCTGAAGCTGTGGATTGCTCAGCTACTTCGGTTCCCTCTGTAGGGTTAAGTTCGGTAATCTGAATACCAAGTGCATCCGAAGGCCCAGACAGCTCCACATGGGAGTCGGAGGCAGTCTGTGTTTCAGTGGAAGCGGTAGTCAGGGGCTGCGTAGGCGCCTCGCTGAAAACCGGAGAACCGGCGACCGACCTAGAAGAGGCCTCGTTGTCAGCTTTGGGCCTCGGATGCCTGTCCTTTTTATGTATTCCGGTCGTCGGAAGTTCCGATGGCATGGTGTAATTGAATTTTCTGCCAAAATAATGCCGGGCAAAATCAAATCGACGTTTAATAGTGCGCTTGTTAAACCTAGCACAAAACCGACAACCAGTGACGTTGTGGTCTGGGCCTAGGCATGGAATACAATAGGGGTGGAAATCCTTATGAGGTATTTGCTTCCCACAAGAAATACAGTTATTAACTTTTACTGACATCGGTCTGAGGCAAGAAAAAAAGTTTCCCCAATGGGGTACTTAGCTTTTTTAGAAGACTTCGGTTCTGGATTCGGAATGAAAATCTCAGGAGTCTGCCGACCAGCACTTGCAAACTGCTTCTGGCACCGCGCAGCAAGAAAGACTGAAGAAAATGGCGTCGGCTGCATCTTGTATCCCCCTGTCGCTCTGACGTCAGGGAAGAGGCGACAGCAACTGACGCAGGACCAAGACTTTGGAACTCAGACCGACTGGGGAACCGCCTGACGGCAGGATAACCCAAGTGTAATGACTGCAGCAGTGTAACACGAACATCTGTACTATGTTCTTCGTGTTTCACTGTTGCAGTCATTACACTTGGGTTGAATCCCAAAGCTATGGTTGGGAGGCTGGAGCTAAATAGCATTAGGAGCGGCTAGGAGGCCCTGCAGAACTGCAGTGGCAAAGCCTGTCCTGGATTTAGAGTGGAGTGGTAAATGATAGTGCTTTGTAAAAGGTCTGCACTGAATTCCAGGTAGCAGCCTCTAAAATGTCTTTGGTTGGTACTCCCCTAAGGAAGGTGGTTGAATGTGGCCTAATGCCCTTAGGCACTGGCTTGCCATGTTGTTAATACCAGAAACGAATGGAGTGGCCTATCCACTTTGAAATATAGCCTTTCCTTGTGATCCTGCAGCATATGCCATTAGTAGTTGCGCCGTCTTTCTGAAAGCTTTGATTCTGTCCAAGTAGAAGCGTAGCGGTCTGTGCATGTCCAAAGAATGCAGAATTCTCTCCCCCTTATTCTGTGGGTTTGGATAAAAAGTAGGCAGATGAATAGTTTGGTTAAGGGCCACACTGGACACTACCTTAGGCATAAATGTCGGGTTTGTCCTTGGAGAAACCCTGTCTGGATAAAAAATGATAAAAGGTTCCACAGCCATGAGTGCCTGTAGCTCTGAGACTCGTCTTAGAGGTTATTGCTAGGAGCAGAGCTGTTTTCCAAGATAAGCGTCTGGCTCAAAAGAGGCAGGGTGAATTTTCCGAAACATAACTGAGGTCCCATGCTGGTATTGGTGGTCTCCTTGGAGGCCTTAAGTTTCTGGCTCCTCTGAGGTACTGCCTTAACAAGGGATGAGAAAAGATTGGTGGCTCTGTACTGTAATGAGCAGAAATGGCAGAGGCATGAATTTTAATTGATGAAAAGGATTGGCCTTTGTCCAGCATCTCAAAATCTGAAGAATATTTGGTACAGCTGTGTCAATTCCTTGTGCCTGGTTCCAAGCGCAGAACCTCTTCCATTTTCCAGCGCAAGATTTTCTGGTACTAGGCCTTCTGGCCTCCAAAATGACATCCATTACAGCTTTAGTGAGAGGTGCATTTTGTATCACTACATTATCCACCATGCTGCCAGATTTAAGGTCTTCAGTTGGCTGTGCAGGATCAGATTGTTGGGATAGTAGATGAGGTATTGGAGGCAAGGTCCAAGCCGGGCATTGAGACAAGTTCCTTAGGATTGGATACCAGTGCTGGCGGGGCCAGTCTGGGGAAAATCAGTATCATCTTTGGCTTCTTTTGTCTGACCTTTAGGAGTACAGGCAGTGGAGGAAAGGTATATACTGCTAAGCTTTTCCAGCTGAAAGATAGGGCATTCACTTTCCATGCTTGTCTGTGATAAGTCCTTGTGCAGAATCTTTTTAGTTGGTAGTTGTGAGGAGAGGCAAATAGATCTATATCCGGGCATCCCCATTTCCTTGTTATCATGCTGAAGACTTGTGGATCCAATTTCCACTCGTGGGGATCCATGAGGTTTCTGCTTAGTTCGTTGCCAGAGTATTCATCTTTCCTGGCAGGAATTATCCCTGCAGATGTACTTGGCAAGTCAAAAGTCAATGCTGTGTCCCACAAAGTCATGGCTAGTCTGCAAAGGGGGTAAGAATGAGTGCCTCCCTGCTTGTTTATATACCACATGACCATGGTGTTGTCTATCAGTAGTTGTCCCGGATGAAGTAGGTCCTTGAAGGCTGTCAGGGCATTCTGAACAGCTAGCATCTCTTTTTGACTGATATGTAGATGCATTTGGTTTGCGGACCATGTGCCTTGAATACATCTTCCTGCCATGTGGGCCCCCCAGGCATAATCTGATGCATCCATTGTTAATGTCTGCCTGGCTGGGTGTCCCTTGTTCTGGTGACAAGCCTTCGCCCACCAACGAAACTCCTGTTGCAGGCAGGGAATGAGGGTAATTATTTTTTCCAGGCTGTGGCAATGTTGAGTCCAAACACTTTTTAGGTACCACTGAAGTTTTCTCATATGGAATTAGTAGAATGCAGGATGCCATGAAGCCCAAAGCCTGCAGAATTTTTCTTGCAGATAACTGGGCCTTTGTTGCCAACAGGTTGAAATAGGTAGTCAGTTGCCTTTGTTTGTCTGGCGTGAGATAAGCCATCTGGGCAGTTGTATTTAAGCTTGCACCCAGGGATATCTCTTGAGAAGGTACTAGCTTTGATTTCTTTTCATAGACTGTGTACCCTAGGCCTGTTAGAAATCTGTTTACAAACGCCAGATGCTGTAGTAGAATGTCCTTGTTCTCTGCTTGAATGAGGCAGTCATCCAAGTAAGGATATATCTGTATTCTTCTGTCTGCAGAATGCAATTACTGGTGCCAGGCACTTTGTGAAGACCCTGGGCGCAGTAGATAAGCCAAAGGGCAGCAGAGAATTGGTAATGCATTGAGCCAGCTTTGAATCTGAGGTATCTTCTGCATGTTTGCCTGATTGGGACATGCAGGTGTGCCTCTTTTACGTCTAAAGTCACAAGCCAAGCCTTCTTGGCCAGCATGGGCAGAAGCTGCTGTAGAGTCAACATTTTGAATTTTGGTATATCCAGAAATGTATTTAGAATAGATAGGTCCAGTATTGGTCTCCAGGTCTTGTCCTTTCTTGGTACCAAGAACAGTCTTGAATAAAATCCTTGCCCCTGCTCTTGCTCTGGTACTTGTGAATGGCTCTCATGTCCATGAGGGATGAGACTTGCTTTTGTGCCTCTGCCCATTGATGTTTTGGCAGGTCTGGCCAACCGTTTGTCCTTGGCAGGGTATGGAAGTGAAACTTGTAGCCCTGTGACACTATGTCTAGGACCCATTTGTCCTTTGTTATTATGTGCCAGTTTTGAAAAAAGTGCTAGTTTTCCCCCAAAGGTGCTGCCAGAAGATAAGTGCTTGGTGCAGGCAGGGGGAAGTCATTGATACAGTTTCCTGTATGGCTGTGATTTGTCTTCTCCACTTTTGGAGGTAGGAGCACCCATTTGTTTAGACTTGTATGAACCTTGGGGCTGGGATCTGCGTCTTGGGCGTCTGTATCTGCCCCTTTGTGGTCTGACACTGGAAAGGACCAATTCCTTGTAGGCCAGTGTCTGCTACATCTTGGAGGCTGAACCTGTAAGAAATCCTTAACCATTTGCATAGATTTAGCTTTGTCCTCCATTTTCTTTAACACCTCTTCTGCTTCAACACCAAAGTATCATGCTGTAATGGGGCATCTAATAATTTTGCTTTGACATGATCAGGCAGACTTTGTTCCTTTAACCAAGCATACCTCCCGATGACAGAACCCGTAACAGCGGCTCTGCAGGAGGCCTCCAAAGAATCAAAACCACATTGCAAAGTATGCTTTCCAACTTGTTCACCTGCATGCAATAAATCCTGCATTTCTTTGTTTTCTGCACATTCAGAATTTGTCAACCTTATCCTGTTTAAGCAGTGACATAATATATTGCTGATATTTGAGCATATGAAACTGACAATTTAAAGCCCTTGTAGCCAAGATAGCGGAAGTGTAAATCTTTTTTCCCCATCTGTCCAATGGCCTAGAATCCCTGTCAGAGGGGGTAGGGTTTTTTGCAACGGAAGCCTTGACCCCTTTGGGACCCCGAGAGAGTTTCTGGGTCAGCAGCAGGGTTTTTGAAAAGGAATTTATGAGAGTCAGGAACCCTGTAATACCTGTCCGGCTTAACTGGAGCTTGAGTTAAGGAGTCAGGGGTCAGACTGGACTCTTAAAATACATCAACAATGTCCAACACAGGTGGAATAGTTAGGGGCCTGTGTTGTGGTAGTAAAAGGAAGTCTCTAAGCCTTTTCTTAGATTCTGAAAAATCTTGGCACTCCCAGTGGAAATGCTCCCTCATGGTATGCAAGGTTTCCCCCCCCCAAAAAAAAGAGTAATCCTCAGGAGGAGAGGCTGAAGGGATAGATTTTTCAGCATCAGAATCCTCATAGGGAGGAAGAGAGTATTCCTTATCAGAAGAGGAATCAGATGAAATGGAAACCTGATCTGAAGATTCATATTCTGTCTCTTGCCTAGGCCTTTTATCAGGTGGGGGATGGGAACCCCTGATCAAAGTAATTAAGTCTTCGGCCATTTTGAGCATCTGTTTTTTTGGGCATGGAGGCTGTTGTACTTGTTTCTTTGTCTTTAAGGGTGCATTAGTCTTTGCCTTTGAAGCTGAAGTAGTTTTAATGTATAATTGAGTTGGTCTGAAAACACCCTCAGAAGCCGATGCCTGCTCAGCGGCTCCGGACCCATCTGAGGAAATAGTCTCCGAAGGTTCAATACCTTGAGCCTCCAGCAGCCTAGCCGACTCCACGTGGGAGCCGGTAGCGGCCTGCGGGTCTAAAGTAGCAGGCGTCAGGGGCTGCGAAAGCACCTCACTGAGAACCGGCGACTGACTTGGAAAAAGCCTAGTCATCCGTTTTGGACCTCGGATGCCTGCCTTTTCTTTGCGTTTCTTGTGAATTCTGGTAGTCGGATGGCTGTCCAACGACATCGTATAATTAAATCTTCTGCCAAAATAATGTAATGCAAAATCGTACTGACGCTTAATAGTGCATTGGTTAAATCTAGCACAAAACTGACAACTAGGAACACTGTGGTCAGGGCCTAGGCAAGGAATACAGTAAGAATGAAAGTCCTTATGAGGTATTTGCTTCCCACAAGAAATACAATTAACTTTTTCTGACATCGGTCTGGAGCAAGAAAAAAAGTTTCCTCAATGGGTACTTAGCTTTTAATGAAGACTTCGGATCTGAAATTCGAACACGAAAGTCTCAGGAGTCGGCCGACCGGCACTTGCGAACTGCTTATGCTTCAGGGACAGCGCGGCAAGAAAGACTGAAGAAAATGGTGTCTGCTGCATCTTTTATAACCCTGGCGCACTGACATCAGGGAAGAGGCGACAGCAACTGACGGCGGACCTAGACTTTGGAATTCAGGCCGACTGAGGGTAGCCTGCCAGCAGGATAACCCAAGTGTAATGACCGCAACAGTGAAACACTAAGAACATCTCGGGTAACGGATGACTGGCACTGATGTGAACTGCTTCTGCTTCAGGCTCCTCTGCAAGAAAGGCTGATATAATGGCGTTGGTTGCTGATATTTTACCACTGACGACCTGACGTCAGTCCTGGCGCAAAAGCCACCAACGCAGAAATACTAAGCCTCTGGTATTCAGGCCGACTGAGGGCTACTCCTAACAGGATAACCCCAAGTGTGATGAGTGCAACAGTGAAACACAAAGAACATCTTGCTGAACACTGGAGGGGCAGTGGTGAGCACTCTGAACAGATACTGACTGGCTTCCAGATGGTAGAGTAGAAGCCTTCTGGTTTGTCTCATATGGTAGGCATCCATCCTTGAAGTTGATGTAGCACATCCAGCTGTCCTGTCTGAGGAGGAGAGGTAAAATAGAGTGGACTGTGACCATCTGGAATTCTGTCTGCTTGACAAAGTGGTTCAACCTGTTCAAATCCAAAATTGGTCGAAGATCCTTATTCTTTGGAAAAAAATGAATCTTTAGACCCCAAATCCACGCTGGTCTGATTGACCTCTTGGATGACTTGATTTGCTAACAATTTTTCTATTTCAAAGGCACAGACCTTCTCTGATGGGGTGGCATGTCTGAGAGTTTGAGTTTAAATTTAAAGCATCTGAAAATGGAATTGTATAGCCTCTGGATATGACTCGACACCAAAGCATCTGAAGTGATAGTCTTCCCAAGCTTTTGGGTGTAGAGCCAAGCGACCACAGACTGCCTCCAGAGACTGACATTCTTGTAACACTTCAGAACCACTGAAAGGGCTTCCCGGAGAAACCTCCATAAATCCCCTGATTTTGCAGAGCCCCCTGCTGCATGGACAGTGCCCATTGTGGTTACCTCTGCTGTTGTGGAGGGAAACCATCAGGAGAAACTTCCTGGAATGACTGCTGCACTTTCCTAAAAGACATTTTCCTCCTCACGGTTCTTACAGGAGGTCAGCTGAAAGGTAGCAAAACGCACTCCAATGGCAGAAAACATCTTCCATCCTGCTCTCTCCTGGTCCATGTACCCTTACCATGATGGCAAAAACAGAAGAGCTGAAGGAGGCATTAATAAAAGGACACCTTGAAGCAGTCCACAAAGTTACACAGTCTCATCCAAGTGTGGCAACACATGGCAAGGTCTGTACCAGCGGCTTGGGATGTGCCATCAGCCACTTGGACATATTGGCAATGGACTGTAACTTGGACATCAGAGTCTCCAAGGTTGTCAGACTCAGAGTTTGCCGAATCTTAATTATCCTTGACACGTGAGTCTGAGACAACGTCCTATTGAAGTTTGGTCGAGTGGGCTAAATACTCCAAAGGTGGCTGAGGTGTAATAACACTTCCCCAGTCTGTCCCAACACCCCAGACTCCTGTGTTCTGGGGATGAAATCAGGAGCTTTGTTCAGAGATCTCCTTAGTGGCTGCTGCCACCATGACAGCATCTATAGCTAGACCCTTCTTCCAGTGTTGCCAGTCTTTGGAGGGGCGCGTTTGAGAATCTTGTCTTTTTGGGGATCACTTCCACCACACCAGGTTCCTTCCATGACCGCCAGGACAGGAGATCAGTAACCGAACATTGAAGGAACCACACAGTACTTGGATGGGCTCACCCCAAAGCCATCCAGAAAAAAAATGACTCCTTGGGAGGCAGGGCTTTAGAGGTCTAAACTCCACACTGGCAAAACAGCTCCAAAAATTCACCACGTGTCTTCACCGTGGGGGGGGGGGGGGGTGTTGGGGACCCCTCCACTTCCTCAAGGTCATTATCCTTGCTGAGGGACTCCTCTGGGGAGTCTAGGTACTTCCTTTTGCACTGCCTCTTGGCTAAAACCTCTCATCCTGAGGAATCTACGGGGGAAGCAGTAGAGGCCAGGGGCTCTAAAGAAGGACAGACTGGAGACCACCTGGAATAAGTCTCCCAAAACTGGTTGAACTGTATTCCACAGGTGCAGATGTCTAAGTGGGGGGGGGCACCAGCTGAACCTGAGCTGGTCTAGTCTCCTGATGAAATAACATCCTTTCCATAATGAAGATCCTGAGGATGCACCAGACCCAGCAGCTGCTCCAGCCTACCCATACACCAAGACTGGAGTCAAACTACTTCGAACAGATGCCTCAAGTGGGAAGAATGATCCCAAAACATGAACAGAATCTAAACCAGACACCCCTGCCTCAACTTTGCTCCAACACAACAGGAGTCAAGAAACAAAGGCATGGGTTGAGGCAGAAATTGGTCAAGATGTCTGATCCAACCCTAAAGGAGGGATGGCAACAAGCTCTAATGACTTCTTGAGTTGACCAGATCGAAAAAGGAAACCATGGTAATGCAGCAGAGCTTCAGGTCAAGGACTCAAAGTAGAGGGAATAAGCCCTAACTGCATACACACCTGTAAAAAGGACAACTGTTCAAACTCTGTAGGTCCTAAATACCAAACTGACCAGGAGGATCGAGCAAACAAATCAACTGAAGGGATGCTTGGAAACCCAACTACTGGACAAGGGCTCTGACTACAAGCCCAGACTTGTATTGGGGAGAAAGGGGAAGACTGATGAGGATGCCCATGAAGTGGCTGTAGAAAAGGCAAAAAAGTTCTGCCTGATGGAGCACCACCTGAAAGGAAGGGTTTCGGGAAACTGAAGGCAGGAGATGGGAGCATTCCCTGCAATCAGTGAAGGTTATCAGGTCTGAGGGATCAGTGCCAATGGAGCAGGTGCGGTCAGGGAAGCAGAGGCCCTTTGCTTCCAACATAGCAGATGAAGGCAGAGGGGGAGTAGAGTTTTCCATCTCTCTTGGCAGCGTTGGGGTTTGTGGAGCTTCAGTGAGAATCATCTCATTTGCTGCAAGAGGAAGAGGACTCTCTAGCCAGCAAAAGACCCTTAATAACCAATTTGGCTCTCCTCTCATTAATGGCATGGGAGCCAAATGACTCACAGGAGTCCAAGTGGGCAACTCCTAAATAAACACACAACATCCTGGAAGGGAAGCCTACACTCGCGTCTGAATGCTTTTTAAATCCTTTAACCATACCAATAAAAAAACACAAGAACATACACTAAAATTAACACTAATAACTCACCTACCCAACCTAGCCTACAGCTACAAGAAAAGACTACCACAAATGGCTAGCAAAAATAAACACACAATCTACAACAAACAGCAAGAAAAAAAAAAAAAAACTGAACCCTATCTACTAATCTAAATTCTAACCCACAATCTGAAAAACTACACAACACACAATATCTAGACACCAACCTAACACACAGGGTAGAGAAAAAAAACAAGGGTAAACACTCAAAGAATACATAAAATCCAGAGCACTCAAACATGCTGCTATCTGGGAATGGGGGCAATGAGATCAGAATTAATTTGGAGGAGCAGTAAGGGATTATGACTAGAGGAGACAGCTTAACAGGCTGAAGTCGGTGGAATGTGGTCTGCCTTGGATCAGATACCCACAGGTTGAATCCAAATGGAAAAACCTGGATCATTTCTTTTAACTGTTCACTCAAACATTACTCAAGTCCTGCCTTCCCCAAACATACCACCTCCTGCACTTTATTCTGCATGTATTGTTCTCTCCAATTAATGCCATTTAATATCCAGTTTCCTTTTTCTCAAGATCCAATCCTCTAAGATTCTGATTTTCATTACTAGTACTTGATTTTTTTCATAGCAAACCACAAACTCCTCAGCAAAACCTTACTATGTTCTAGGCAATTCAGATCCTATACCCCAGCTAAAAATAATTTCTTTAGTTACAATCATTTACTTTGCCAATATTTCTAGCAAAGCACTCTGGGGAATTTTTAAAGTCTGCCAGCTTGTTACTTTCCCAGAAAACATGTATCCAATTACCTGCATTTCCCAACACACTTCTAGCATTTGCAGTCTACCAGAGGAAATTTCTTCTCAAGTCTGCTTGGGGAATTAAATTACCCAAGCAAACATTTCCATTCAAAAATACTAAATCTTCTATCATTTAGTGAATTCAGTCCTCATTGACTTGCCAGAAAACAAATTTAGGGAAAAAAAAAAAAAAAAAAAAAAAAAGGAGAGAGGCAAAAATCTGGGTAGTTGAGAGGTATGCCTGCAGTCACCCCTGTTACTAAAATCTCCTTTCTCCATGCCTGCGTTCGCCTAGTTCTTTTAGAACACTTTCTGCTACTTTAAAAAAAAAAATGTAATATTTTGTACGGCTGCATCCAAAAATCGTACTCTGATTTCTTGAACTCACCCCACCCAATTTCAGCATCATGCCTCTCCACTTTGATTTGTAACCATCTGTTTGTATTATGTACATCAACCTCAATTGTGTTGCTGTCAAATATCCCTTCATATCAGGTAATTCTGAATCACCTTGTCCTATTGGGAGGAAGGGCATCTCACTTAAATCATGCACTCTACCACTCCTAAAAAAAACTCTTGTCCCAAAATACAGTTTCACTCAAAATGCACTCCCCAAAAAGCTAGGATGCGTGTCCATCGATGGGGTTGGAAAAGTCAGGCTGTTAGCTTTACAGTATAAATATCTAGGTGAGGTTTACCAAAAGGATGTCAGCATTTTAAAAGGCAATGGATAAAGGAGATTTAACAGAAGCTAGCTAGCTCAGCCAGATCTGCAAAGGTTAGAAAAAGGAACCAGAATGACTGTCTCATCAATATGTGGCTGTCTGAATGAATCTTATCAGAAGAAAGTTAGGGAAAATCTTAAGCCAAGGCCTGCTGTCTTCCAAGGGGCCTTGATAAGAAGCTAGGAGATCTAGCATTTGCTAGACAGGTACAGATCCCATACTAAAATGCCCCAAAAGCAAAACTGTCCTTTGCTGCTTCAAGGTTGAGACCTTTTATGAGGCAATAAAAGACAATAGCAGAGTCTACCACAGTACTGGTCTCTGCTGGAAAGTGGGCTGCTACTAAGTGGTGCAAACTGATGCTCCACTAACTCTCGACAAAGGAGTCAGGAGCGTTTTTTCCAAGGTTGTGGATATACCAAACAGCTACTGTCTGAATGGATGGAAATGACTGCTTGAGATGGGGAATCCTGAAAAGTCACAGTAAGATGAATGACAGCAGCCTTGGTGACTGCAGTCCAAGATACCTGCAGCTGAAAGGGACTTTGGACTGAAGGTAGGTAGGATTGAGCCACTACCATAGATGCATTTAACAAGCTCAGCGGATTCATACCGGAATTCTCTTCTCTACTTTCACTGGTGAACAACATTGTGACCGTCCTGCTCTTAAAACTTATCCTCTCTGCTAATTACATGGCAATCTTTACAGCCAGTGTCACTCTACAAGTGAAACACTAACTCCCCCAATTCCTAACAACAACTAATACTTAACTCTACAAAAGCAAAAAGCATGCCATTTGGCACTACCCAAAAATGATAGAGTCACAGTCACAACATTTGTGGCACAACAATACAAATAACTCCTTCAAATACCTCGGCTTGTGGCCAGACCAGTCACTAACAGTCCATACTCATTCAAAAATCAAGGGCAAACATCAACACTTTTCTAGGCCAGAAAAATGTCATCCTACCTACCTATCCAAAGATCTCAGGGCTGCTATTGGCAAGGACTCCTTCTGGTCCAACTCTAATACAGACTACCATTAATACACAGCAAAAGAAAAATTTCCTCCAGATAGTGATGGTGACATTTTGTATTCAATGACCCGCCCTTGAGTACTACTGCCTCATCCTCAAAGCTAAATGGCTCCCTGTGCAGCACAGAGAAGGCCTACTTCAAGCTTCTCCATACAAACTCGTTCCTACCACTAGTTGCCAAACTGTGCGCAAACGCACTCGTAAGCCTCTCAGATGCTTTTGCTACACATCCCAATTCCAACACCTATAACCCAAGGCTACACTGCACAACAACTCTCTCCAGATTTGCTCCTAAAATATTGGAATCTGCCCCCCACCTAAAGGGAGTACAACACTGTACTTACCACATAGCATGCCATATCACCTCTCAACCTCTAACCTTATGCTCAACTAAAAAACATCTCAACTTCAGCTTGTGTGACTCGTGTCAAAGCATTCCCAACATGATGCAAACCTAAAACATGCAAAAGTGTAAAATGTTTATTTCTCGCAATTGTCCCTACATTTATTAATTGCTACTGCACAGTTTTTGTTATATTACCTATTTTTCTTTGTGAATTATTTCACCCAGACAGTATCTACAAAATGGCCAGATGTCAGTGTACTACCCCAGAAACAAATATAAAATAAAATATAGGAAATAAGATTAGAAGATGTTGGCACCACTGGACTATATATTTTTTTCAATTAAAATAAATCTGCCCACTCTGTCACTTAGAGGGTTGGGACCCTGTGACTTAATGACTAGAGGTCAATCAGCAATGTGGGTGTTGGAGAAGCCAAACAGGGATAGTTGGGAAAGGGAGGCAAAATCAGCATTCCTATTCCAAAAGAAGGGTGGGGCTTGTGTCAGAGACCTAGCAGTTCCTTGGTAATGGGGCTAGTGCTGTAACTGCATGGGAGCCAGCTGCTGAATGACATGCAATGGATGTGGGGGAGGGGGAGGCCATAGCCAAGTGATGCATGCATCTTCAAGCAGCATTACCACTTGGGTGTAACAATTCCTTATAGTAGGTGGAAATGTATGCGAAGTTGGAGTGCATCCCTCGCTCTCCTTCCACTCCCCCTTCCCAACCCAGTGACAACCACAGTGGTCCAAGTCGGATTGAAATGCAGTAAAAAAGATGAAAGGGACTAAATTAGGAGCAATTAAGACAGATTGACCACTGCAAAAAATGAATGGCTTGAAAAACATGCTAATTTTTGTTATCCATATCCAAAGAGATGAACAAGTCAGTCGTGAAGAGAAAGGATTATTTTCACTTCTTGCAGCTTTTGGTCAGCAGCAACCACTGACATGCACCTAAAACAATGGGGCAGAGAGGACTCGCATCTGATAATGAAAGGCTCTATCCTGGAAGTGCAAAAATCCAGATTCCTTAATTTTAATGTGGAGCTGACATTTTGGAGGTTCATAAGACTGCATACATTACGCTTCTGACAAACAAGACTGCACAGTGACCATTTAAAAGGATTTCTTTGAGTAAAGCGTTTTAGGCCACTCCAAAACAGGCCTGAGGTCCTTACTTTTTGTTCCAAAGATCCGGAATCGTGTCTGTGTGTCAAGAGGGTTCTTCTTGCCACTCATGTTTAATGGGATGTAGACATTCAGCAAAAGTAAATATAGACAGGACTTTGGGAGGGGAAGAGAGTGAAATTATATGCGATCACCTCTGAACATTATTTCCCTTATCCATTACCCTTCAAAAAGTTTTCTTCAAGCAGAAGAAAAAAATAACACAACTAACTTCAGAGCAGTATAGTTAAGTCACAGAACTACTGTTGCCCACTTTGGGGCTATCAGCAGCCTACTGGTGATGCGGATGGACCCCAACCTCTGGATACAGGACTGCTGGAATAATTCCTTTCCTGCTGTTGCTGGGTGCGATGCCAGCTTACCAGTGTCCTGTTAAAAATACACATCGTCAGTGATGAAACTTCACACAAATTTATCAAAGTGCTTGTAGCCAAACATAATATAACTACAGAAAACACAGGAAAAATTAAAAGACAACTCAGCGACTTGATAATATCTATATGTAAATAATAGCTAGTGCACAAAACACAGCATGATAACCAACTACCACTGATTTGTGTATACCATATGTAAAGTCAAAGAAAATTTTTTAAATGGATTTTTTTGTTAAAAAATGACAGCATCTGGGAGTCCTTCAACCAGATTGAGGTGGGTGCAGAGGTGTGGAGCCTGACAAATGACAACTACACCACCACCAGGAAAGATGAATTGAAGGCTTTAGTCATGCAGAAGGGGACCAACAGCTGTTGCAATATGACACCCATAGTATGCAGAACTTGATAGACTATTTTAAAGGTAACTGCTCGTGATGGTCTTGCCCTACTCTTTCAAGCAACTGTGGCGTTTACTTCCAGGAGAAGGATCAAGAGACAGAAATCCATATCATTCAAGGCATCCTTGGCCAAATCTGTATGTCACAGGCAGCAGCACTAACATAAGGCACTGCCAGATCCTGACATTATCCATCACAATGTGCATGACAAGAACTGCAAGACTGCTTATGCCTGCACCAATAGTGGCTTAGGCCTTGAACTTGCCTTTCACTGAACCACCTGATAACTAACATATGATGCACTTCACTGGCAAGTCCCTTTTGGAAAAAGTTCTATTCAAATGCCCACAAGGACAGTGTACATTGAATACAAGCACATGCACACCAAAGTAACTCTCACTCTCTGAATTCCCCGCCTGGTGGATGAACAGCTGTGCTCCAAGAGATAGCTAAGGCTTTAATCTGCTTGACATGTCCGGAGTACAGAGTCTGATTAAGTCTACCTTCATTTGCTACTGTAAGCCTGAGCAAGTCTAAGTTTAGTCCCTTACATTTACAGAATGCACCGGTATGGCAGGCCTTCATATCACAGCATAACATGCTGTGTTTTTGTCAAGCAGCTTTCATCTTCACTGCATTTTAGTCCAGCAGGGACTTGTCTCTTTGGCCTTATGGTAGCGTTAGTGTTGACATTACTACAGCCCCTGGAACATGGAACACTGATAGTCAGTGGGGTGGGAAGAAAGGAGCAACACAGCATCTTCACATACTTTTCCTTCTGCTACAATGATTTTTGTTACTACCCAAGTGGTAGACCTACTTGTATGCCAGATTCAGCATGTGCCATGCAATTACAGCACTACCCCATTACTAAGGAACTACTAGGTTTCTGTGCTCCTGGGTCTTCCCTGAATACAGACTTATGTCCACTGGGCTTAACCATTTATGAAATATCTAAAAAAAAAAAAATAAATAAAATCAGGGGATATTATAAGACTATAGTATATTGTTTAGGAATGTTTGTTCTTTCTGAATGGGGCTAAGATATATTTGACCTTCAATGGTACAGGAGCAACCATGTCTGGATTCTCCCATTAATTCTTAAGATGTCAACAAAGGAGGGACCAACCCAGGGGGACAATGGGGTAAAATAGAAGGTTCACTGCAACCCTCTCAGAAGATAAGACAGGACAAGAATACAGACTATAAACAATGTGCTCAAATTTGGGGTCTTCTGGGGAGTAGGAGATGGGTCATGCTTCAGAGATCCTCTTTACAGGATTCCATAGCTGATTCTATTACATTGGAATTTCATTACAGCTTTTAGTTTTAGCTTTCTTAAACCAAAGAAAAAAAAACAGCACTCCTAAATTCTTTTAATAGGGAATGCAATGGAAGATCACAGTAAAGACCAAGTTAGTCAATATAGGGCACTCTGAAGAAAAACTCGGGAATAAGCTTGCCACCATGGAGAACGCAAGCATGAACATATGTCAATGGTGGAAGGGATACTGAAGCAATCACCATTTGGGTTATCACGTAGTGAGGGGGTCAAATGTGCTGAAAACAGTGATACTGGCACGGCAAACAGGACTAGAAATGCCAAGGAAGACTAACATTGTGGAGTAAATATTTTCTGGAGAAGGTTTCAAATTTATGTTAATGTGCCAGCTCAAAACTTGGCAGAAAATCACTAGCACAATTCTTATGGGTACAATGGCACTGACAGTTTGTGATGTTTTCTCCACATCTGTGCAACCTTGGAGTTAGTATATTTAAACTAAGGAGGAGTGGAAGGTATGGGGGGGGGGGGTGCTTGTCTTCCAGTTAAAACACATCAGATTGAGTTGCCATTAAGTTAAAATCAAGAAGCCACCAAAATACTGCTGTCAGTACTAACGTTGGTGCTGATACAGCAAATGTTTAAAAATATGGAATCCAGCAGGTCAGTGTCAAAGTATAAACACCAACAGCAATTTTAAAGACTGATACTGGCAATGACAAGGAGCTAAATGAAATAAAAGTCTGATGGACCCATGTGAACTACGGACATGAATGCTGAAGACAGTCAAAGATGCGAGAGGCAGCCCCCGATGTCCTTACTTAAAATTTGCAAGATTACCTTAGCTAACTTCCAACCCAAACAACGCAAAAAAAAAGGAATGAAAATGTGTGCACTTGGTCTTGAGTCAACAGAAGGGAGACTGAGTGGTACAGAACTTCTGATATAGTAGATCTCACTAATGTAACTGTAGAAATATTAGACTCCCTTTGTATCTGAGCAAACATCTTGACAGATCCTCTAAGTTCTGCCATAGTTATAAATCATGGAGAAAAATGGGAGGTAACAAGCTTCGGAAATTTTTTTTTTTGAAAGGTGGAGTTAGTACCCTTCTACAGCATAAAAGTCCAAAGGTTGTCTGGACTTACCAGCAGAAGAGCCTGAAAGCCTGATGAATATTCTTTCTGCCTGAAAAGAGCAGACAATCCTTTAAGAAGGTGTTGATACTATGCACATCATGGAGGTCAGTTAACTTCAAACAGCAAAAGGAAGCTTTCTGCACAATTCCAAAACAGTTGTAATGGTGCGTCTACTCTGGCTGGAATATCTAAACCATGTGCACACTTTCCAAACAAATGATTGGGTGCCATGAAAATAAAACGCACACTATGCACTTAAAACACAAAACGCTCAAGTTCTGGCCAAAGTGGTGGAGGAGGCCTGGGATTGCATATCTACACAATTTTCTCAAAGGAGTGATAATGACTGGGACAGAAGGTTTCAGACAGCTTGGGCAAGTTTAGTTTGCAGAGTGAGAGGTACCAATGTGGGCATCATCAGTCTTAGAAGTTTCCAAAGATGGGCCTCTTACCAGATCTTTCACTAACTTTATTGTTCTTACCAGATCTTTCACCAACTTTATTGTATGAAAGATGCTTCCAAGGGAGTCATGCACTTTGTCATGTTTCAATGAAATGTGAATTAAAAATGTTTCTAGTTAGGAGTGTCTGCCAATTGCAGAAATATTTTTTTTTTTTTTTTAGATTTCCTGTTCAGTTCAGTAATGCTATTGAAACCATTTCTTTGGAATGAATGCAAACACAAGTGCTTCGTCATACACCCACAAAATGGTACACATTTTATACACACCCACGTACACACACATATATGTATGGATTATATCATACACAACATGCACCTACATACATGCAAAAAATTAAAATGTACCTTTTACAAAGTATTTTACAAAACGTCCAATTCCAGGTACACCAAGCCACCAGCTTCCAGCATCCCTCACGGTTAACACTCCAGTGCTCACAAGCTGACTGCCAAAATAAATAACTATGTCAGAGTAAGCCTTCCAAATCTTTTCTAGCATTATGACACTTGGCATCACAACACCCCCCTTTTCCTGCTATGGTTTAGCAGTTCTCTACAAAGTGCGCTGTTAAATGTAAACTAAAAACTGCTTAAAATCACAACAAAACCACACAACCTTATATCCAACAAAGACATGTAAAACACAAAAACTCACTTCACCTGTATTCATTCACGTTGTGCTTATGTTAAGCTAATGAAGACCATGCTCACCGCTTGCAAAACTGTTTGTGAAAGAACTCTTACTGTTCCCTTAAACAATTAATCAATTATCATAGCCAAATAGACTAGGAGTCAAAATGGATGGCAATGTTTAAGCAGGGAAAAGCAAAACCTTCTGGTATTCGAAGGGAAAGCAAAAAGCCAACAGGAGTGTGCTTAAACGAATGACAGCACACTAACTCCAGCACTAAAGGAGTATTTTTTTTTTTTTTTTTTGTTGGGAAGAGAAGGCAAGGCTTGATCTCTAACAAGACTTTAGATTAATAGTGTTGTGCTTCTTAAATTATAAAATTCAGAAAAGAAAGTTCTCTTCAGCAGACTGATTTGTTTCTTGAGAAATTGCACTTGTGCAAGCTGAACTTACCATAATAGTAGATGTTTGAATGATCACTGCTGCAGTAGCCTTAGCTATATGGGTCATATATGGATTATACCCGGTCAGCTTCCAAAGTTTCAGGGCACCTTCCATGCACCCCAACTGTCAAGCAGCTTGATCTGAACAAACTAAAACACAAATTTGGGCATCAAGCCCTTCAGAGCTTTCCTGCCAAAAGAGAAAGGAATGTTGAGCCTTGAAAAGAGCAATGCAGGGAACAAAATAATGAAAAAAAAAAAAAAAATGTCCCAACACACCCAGACTCAAAAGCAAAAAGCAGGTGGATGGAGGGAGTGAGCGGCTATTACAACAGTGATCATTCAAACATCTACTGTTATGGTGATTTCAACTTGTACAAGTGCACTATATTCAACATGCTGATCTCTGCTGCAGTAGCCTTAGCTATATGGATAAATTACCTTGGAGGTAGACGAAATCTAGGAGACCCTGGAGAATGGTCCTAGCAAAGCTTAATCTGGACCTAGAAAAGGAATCAATGTTAGTGCTTCTTGAATACTTCTAGAATGCATTCCTTTACAAAAGTCACAGAAGAAGCTGAGGCTCTGGTAGAGTGGGCCTTGACCCTGTCTGGAATAATTTGGTCTATATCATAAGAGCAAAAGTTCACAAGAACGAACACTCTTATGATCGAAAATGTCGGACATCGAAATGCTTTTTCTGGGGTCGCAGTACAGTGAGGATAGGAATATTTGCCCTTTCCTCACTGTAGTGCGACCTCAGAGTTGGAATATATATTTAGCGGGGGGTGTAGGGGACGCAGCCCCCCATAATATAAAGTTCGAGGTTTGTGCTTTTTCGATGTTTGAGCGTTCGTTCTTGTGAACTGTAGCTCTTCTGATATAGACCCGGAGTAATTTTATGGCGAGTATGAAAAGTAATGGCCTTAGACAACCATGTGGAGTCTGTTTTGAAATAGGTTGTACCGTCTTACCTTCACAAAAAAATCACCAATTGATCCAAAGATTTGAAAGATTTAGTTTCGTCAAGTACCAGAATGGTCTGTGGACATCCAAGGTATGGAGTACCCTTTCTCCCTCATTTTTAGGTTCAGGAAAGAAAATGGGGAGATGGACAGTTTGGATATCACTTTAGGCAAAGAGGAGGATTAGTTCTCAAAAATCCCTGTTTCTATGAAAAGTGAGATAGGGTTGGGTTGACTCACCATAAGAGTTTGAAACTCAGATGCCCTTCTCACAAAGGACACAGACATCAGATGGGGGCACCAGTTTTCTTTACAGCCACTTATGCAAAAAAACCCTTTCAAGAATATTCTGTCACAAAACTGCACTGAAACAGGGCAGACATGCTGAATTGCTGATAAAGGAACTTTGACAGAGGAATAAGAGACCATAGGATAATTCTCACAAAAAAATTGTAAAACCAGAGAACTAGCCCTGAGTGGGTGTTGGTTATGTTGTTGGAACTAGGAAACTTTTTCCATTTGTTAATATTTGATATTCTAGTAGCAGGCTTTCTTGCCTCCATTAGTACCTGCTGCATGTACTCGGTAAACAGGTGCCTAAAAGGAATTAAGACCCTATCATTCAGACAGTCAATTGAAGATAACTGACGTTGGGATGCATCAAACACTCCTGTTCTTGTGAGAGTAGATAAAGTCTGAGGAAGCTTGTGGTAATTGCACCTGGCCACTTCCAAAAGAAGGGAAAACCATGGCTGCCTAGGCCAGAAGAGTCACCACAATAATCCTGGGGGATTCCTTATGAATCTTCAGAAGTGCTCCAGTTATTAGTGGAAAGGGTGGAAAAGCATACAGGAGCATTCCTGATAAAGGAAAAGAAAAGGCATACGTCTTCTAGGCCTTCTTCATGGAGTCCCAGAACAGAACCTTGCCAGGTGGCTGCTCAGAAAGGAAGCAAAAAGGTCTACTTGAACTCCCCACAGATGGATCAAATCTTGGAAGAGCACTTAATATAGTTTCCATTTGTGGGGGTTTGCCCTGACCCTGCTCAGCTCATCTACCACATAATCTTTACTTTGACAGAATACAGTATGACTGTACAGTGAGACTGTGCTATGAAGCTATATCATAAGTTAACATGGCTAGTCTGTAAAGGGGGCACAACCTGGCTCCTCCTGGATTGTTTATGCACTACATGATTGTGGTGCAGCCTGCAACCACTTGGAGGCCTTTGGGGCAAAAGATGTTTCAGAGAGTTGAGTGTCTTGATCAGGGCAAGCATCTCCTTGACATTTATGTTCTTGTGTCTGTTCTTGGGTGTCCTACAGCCCCTGAACTTTTATCCCTCATGAAACTGCTCCCTAAAAAGTCTGAAGCGTCTGGATGTAAGGATATCTGTTGCCTCCACCAAAAAGTTCCTCTTCTCAAAAACTCCAGCACTGGGATCTGATGATGTTGGGACCAAATCATTTTTAGATGCCACTGAATCTTTCTCATGTGGAGTCATGATAATCCTAGATGCCATGGGACCTAAAATCCTGAAGTATCCCCTCGCAGTGACCAAAGTATGAGTGAAAAACCTTAGAAATAGATCTACAAATCTACTTTTTCTGCAAAAAAGGCTCTCTGAACCGAGGTATCCAGATGCCCTAGGAACACAATCCTGTTGTGAGGAGTCCAGAAAGAATTTTGAATGTTGTCTTGGAATCCCATCTTGTGCGAGATCTCTCCTCCAACAGAGATACCGGACATGCGAGAGAGAGACTGCAAAAAAAAAAAAAAAAAAAAAAAAAGTCATCTAAACATGGAAAAATGTGGAACTACACACCGAACACTCCTGGTGTAATGAATAGTCCAAAAAGCTTGGCAGAGAACTGATAATGCGATTCAGACACACAACCTTAAACTTCTGAAGTCTGAATGAATAGGGACACGATCATTTTTAAGTGTAGTATTACCAGGGAATCTGGAAGAGAAATATGAACAGGCTGTGAAGTGACATTTTGAATTGAAGCACCATCAAACAAGTTTAGGAAAAAAGACTCCAGAATTGCTCTCCAAGGACTTACTTTCTTTGGCACTAGGAACATCCATGCAGGAAAAACCTTCCCCACCAGGGAACGAGGAACTGGTTCCATCACTCCTTGGGACAGCATGTGATGAACAGATGGAAACAGTGTCTGATCTTGTGCACAAGTAAAACCTCATGGAAAGGAGGAATGTCCTCCCTCTGCCACCTGTAATCCTGATAAAATGATTTTCATAACCCATTTGTCAAAATATCTGTTGCCAAAAGGAAATGGAGATTTAGACTTTCTCAAAGAAAAAAGGGTCCAGGGGAGTGGTGGTGGGGTCATAAGGTTTCCTGAATAGCCATTCAAATTTGGACTGTCCTTGGTTTTAGGAGGTTTGAGACTTCTTTTGGGAACCCTCTTACCATTTCTTCTTAAACATTTTCCAGAATTTTGTATAGAATGTTTGTTTTTTTACCAAAACTGGAGGAGAAAAATCCCTTGGACAGTTTGGAAAAAGAGGGCTAACATTTTTTAAAGATTCCCTGAATTAGCTTGCACCTTTCATCACATTTTTTTGATCACCTCTGCAGTAGGAGGGGCCATACCTAAACATCTAACCAAGAGCAAATTTACAACTTCATGTTGTTTTTCAAGCAAACCTCCTCAAACAGTGGCTATAGCCCTGGAATCATCACACACACACACACACACACACACACACACACACACACACACACACACACACACTAATGACTAGTCAGCTGTCCAATAGAAGAACCCAAGTTATTCAAAGTAGATATTTCTTCATAAGAAGAAACTGCAGATAAAGCACTCCTCAGTTTCACAATTTCGCAGAAAGTACAGTTGTGTAAAATCTTAACATAAAAGTAGATTTCCTTCTCTTCACTGCTGCAGTATTCTTTACATGAGGATCTCCTGCCAATGATAGCCCAACATCTGCCCATATACCAAAGCATTTAGAATTTATTGATTAATGAATATACACCTATGCAAGTAAAACCACAAACTGTACATTTCACAAAAACTAGTGGTAGTACAAACGACAAACCACTGACACCAGGAATAATACTTTGATTCGAGTTAAGCTCCTTCATTCCCTTGAACGGAACTTTAGAACTAAAAATTCATTGCCAATAGTACATTTAAAACAGCCCACTTGTTAAATCACACAAAAAAAAAAAAAAAAAAAAAAAAAAATCAGCCAATCTTAAAATCACACTGATAAAACTACTACAACAATAATTGAATATTTAAACACCAACATATTTCAATTTTAAAACAGAATAGAGCATGATTCGTTTAACCCTGGGAAACTAGTGGCATACAATTTTAACTGCCATCTTAGTTCACATTTTTCCAAACACCCTGTGGGTCCACCTGAACCTGCTCAATAACTAAAAAAAAAACAAAATATGATCATTCTATTTCTGTACGTCTGAATAAAGCATTAGTAGATTTCATTTTACAAATATCTAGCAAATATTCATAAATGCATTCCTTAAGCTTTGAGGTTTTTCCGACATAGAACACTCACCAGTCTTTACACTTTGCAAGATAAACTACCATCTTAGTATTGCAGGAAAACAGACCTATAATATTATATAAAACATCCCTTCATTCAAAATTATTTTAACAGAAACATATGAACATTGAGAACACCCCCCACACTTAAACATACCTGTGATTTTGGACAATTTGTTCTTAAAAGATGAGCTATTGTTTACTTCTAAATATTTTTTCAATTGTTCATTTTCCGTAAATACTGTTTTTCCCTCCCTCCGTGTCATAAGACCATTCTATCACTCGAAAATAAGGCCCCGATTTTTATACAGCACATCCCCTCTACTCTTACAGAGGTTCAGTGATGGCATTTGGACTGGTGGCTGTTCCTCCTGGGGATTTTCACTTCTGAGGTATGTACATATTTACACCTTGCAAGGAAAGCATGTGCGTAACGTACAATGTCTATACACTCCAAAGGCTTTGGTATATGGACCACACATTGGGCTATCCTTAGCACGAGATCCCTCATATAAAGAATCCTGCAATAGAGATATGGAAGGACAAAGTTTTACCATACAAGCCTGACAATTCAAAAGCCTGAAAATCAAAGTGGCAGAACTATATACTTTCCCCCCATACCCATCAATAACTTTCCCATCCTTATCATAAAGGGGACTGGAATGAAATGAAAGTCATTTACTCACCATAATAGGTGCGTCCTCTCTTTCCTTCTGGTTCAACCTGTAGCAGTCAAATCAGAGACTTGCCATATCCCAAAGACTTCAGCCCCTGAGCTTCACCTCATCTACCTGCAATAGCTTGCCCTATTAGGATTACCTCAGACTGAGTTTGCCACTTTCAGCAAAAAGCTTCCACTACTTAATCCCAAAAGAAAATACCAAGGATCCCAACAAGGGAGAAGCACATTTCTACCCAACTCCAAGATCTCATGACTGAGATGCACACTAGGGGCAGGTAGGAAGGAAGGTTAAACCAGATGAAAGGGAGGAACAATGACATGAAAGTTATGTACTTACCATAAGGACAGATCCATGGTGTCCATTTTCTTCCGATTCAACTGTGGGTTCTCCGATTTGACCTCGGCACTAATCTTAAAGCTCTTCAGGAAATTACAGGTAGGGGAGGAGTCAGAGCCTTGGAACTGATCTCTACCTTCAGTACTTCATTCAGAGTTTGCTCTCCATTAGACAGTATAGCCATACCTAGAATAAAACATGCATATATAGAAAAGTTGTGTAAAATCTTACCATAACCATACATGTCCCTCTTCCATGTTACAGTATTCTACATATGGATGTACTCTTCTTGTCTCATGTACGTACAGGCAGTAAACAAAAGTTCAGTCCCGCTAAGGTGCATGTGATGTCTGAACGTGGGCCATAAGTGACATCAGCATGCACCAGCCCTCAGAACTGAAAGCCCCAGTTGGAGCCAGTACTAATAAGGGCAACACCAGTCCAGTGCCACCCAGACAAGGAGGTGGGTGGGAAGGAATACTGCAACATGAAAGAGAAGGACATCCAAGGCTATGGTAAGATTTTACACAACTTTTCTATATCCTTCTATTCACGTTACGGTATTCTACATGTGTGTGAGTACCAAAGCTCACTGTGATTGGGGGGAGGGGGATTAGAAGCAGATTCCAGGAACCCATGAAGGATAGCCCTGGCAAACCCTGCCCAGGATCTAGAAATGTGATAAAGTTTGTAGTGTTTGGTGAAGGTGTGAATAGAAATCCAAGTAGCTGCCTCTAGGACAGTGGAGGTATCCAGGCCATGAAGGATGGGTTAGTTCTAAGGGTAACCCTATCCCTGTGAAAAAGTAGAAAGGGGGGAGTAGCCACTAAGGGCTTGTAGCTCTGATACTCTTCTAGCTGAAATCAGGGCTAACAGTACAGTTTTCCATGTGCAATGTTTTAAGGAGGCTTGGTTTGCTGGCTCACAGGAAGGAAGCACAAGCTTTTCAAGCACATAGTTGAGATCCCAAGGAGGAGGGCAAAGTTTTCCTGGCAGGTCTGAGGTGGAGTACCCTCTTAAGGAAAAGTTTAGAAGGAAGCCTCGAAGCTAAAGGGGGGTCCACAGGAAGGCATGCTGAAATTGCAGACAGACGAGCAAGCCATGCCAGTCTGCAGTAACTCACAGGGAAGACAGGACTATAGGTGGTTCGCTAGAAAGCAGGTCCAGTTGCCCTTTGACAACAAGAAGTGAATCTTTTCCACTGGTAGAACTTTCTTGTATTTGGGTTTCCTGGCCTCCTGCAGGACATTGAGCATGTCCTCGTAAAGGTGCCAGAAAGGGATCAGAATCCTATCAGCCACAGGGTGAGGTTTAGAAGTTGCCAATGGGGATGAATCAGTACTCCCTTGTGTTGTGGGAGAAGGCCCACTCTGGGGGGCAACATGTGGTGATTGCCCTTGGACAACTGCAGAAGTAAGGGGAACCAGTGCTGTCTGGGCCAGTAGGGAGTCACCAACAAGATTTTTGGAGTGTCCCACTGTATTTTTAGTAGGACTTTCTGAATGAGTAGGGGGGGGGGGGGAGCATACATATATTTCCCCTTCCAAGAGGTTGAGAAGGCATCCGTTGCCAGTGCCTGGGGGTTCTGGTGTCCTGGTGCACAAACCAGGAAGTTGCCTGTTGGAGGAGGCAAAAAGGTCTATTTGAGGTGTACCTGACCTGTGGACCAGATCCAAGAAGACATCTCTGTGAAGCATCCATTAGTGGTTGTTTGTGATGGTTCTGCTCAAGTAACCTGCCTGGGCATTGTGGAGAAAGGAACATAAACTACCTGTAGGGTGATTCCCTGTGAGGTGTCAAATTCCCATACGTGAAGAGGTAATCTGCAGAGCATGTTAAGACCTGGTCCCTCCCGGTTTTGTTGATACCACAAGCACAGTGGTGGTGTCAGTGTACATCTTCACAGCCTCCTGTTGGAGGAAAGGTTGAAAGGCCTGGGGGCTAAAAAAAGAATTGCCCTCATCTTGTGAGTGTTGATGTATTCCAGTTTGTGAGGTTTTGGCCACAGGCCCTGCACCTTTTGATTGCCCAGAGTTGCCCCCCAGCCCATGTCTGAGGCATCTGTGTGCATGACCTGTCAGCTGAGGTGGTTGGAGAGGGAGATGTGGACTGTGGTTCACCTGTTCCAACCACCACTATTTCCTTCTTCAGGCAAGGGAGAATAGGCACCCTGTGCTCCAGAGAGTGTGGTGTCCAGACTGACCGAAGATACCAGTGTAACTTTCTCATATGCAGTCTTGCTTGGGGATAGCATGGGGATGGTGGTTACCATGTAGCCCAACAATCTGAGGTACTGCCTTGCGGTCAACTCTGTGGAGTGAAAGACCAGAAGATATTCTGTTAAGGAGCTCACTTTGGGGGTAGTAGGTATGCTACCATGAGGTCTGAGTGTATTCTGCACCCGAGGAAGACAATGTCGTGAGTTGGATGCATCTGCGATTTTGGAAAATTTAGTAGAAATCCCAGGGACTGTAGAAGGGCCACTACCATGTGGATGTGTAGCTGGAGGGTCTCTCGGCTGGCAGCCTGGATCAACAGGTCACCCAGGTAAGGGAATATTTGTATTTCCTTTGTTCTGCAAAAGGCAATTACTGGGGCCCAGCATTTTCCGAAGACTCTGTAGTGGAGAGTCCAAAAGGCAAAACAGAGAATTGCAAGTGCGAAGGACTCAAGAACCTCCGGTATTGCCTGTGGGTGGGTTTTATTGGGATGTGGAGGTAAGCATCCTTTATATCTAATGTTGCCATGACTCCTTGGGGGATCAGGAGGAGGAATAGGGCTGGGAGGGTCAGCATTCTGAAGGTAGGGACCTTTAAGAAAGGGTTGAGGTGGGGGGGGTTTAATATAGGTCTCCAGGTTCCATCTTTCCTGGGGACCAGGAAGATCCTGGAATAGAATCCTCTTCCCTTTGCAGCTGGGGAGAATGTTTTGATGGTGCCCTTTGTTTTTAAGGGTCTGGAGGACTGGTTGCATGAGGTGCAACTGTTGAGAAGGTGGTTGTGGGATGCCTCTCCTTTTAGGAGGCGATATCCAAGACATGAAGTAACCACTCTGGAGTATGGACAGGACCCACTTGTCTGAGGTGAAGTTTGTCCATACAGGGAAGCAGTGAGTGTCGAGCTGACAGGTACAGCAGGAGGGAGTGGTGGCGGTAACAGTGGCAGGTAATCCGATGCCAACTGCCCTGGTCTAGAAAGGGTGGTCTCTGGCTAGAGGAGGAAGGTGCTCTAGCCGTAGGAGTCTGCTTTCTTGTAGGCTTTCTAGGCCTGGAAGGAGCAGCAGCACAAGAATGCTTCCTGACAAACTGGGTTTTAGCAAGACAGTTTGGAACTCTGGTATGGGAGAAACCAGCAAATGTTTCAGGTCCTGCATTTCTTTTCCTTTTTGCTGAAGTGACTTGAAAAGGTCAGCTACCTTGGAGCCAAATAATGCAGTATTGTCCAGGGGAGCATCCATAAGCTTTGCCCTGAAGTCATCAGGTAGTGGTTGTAGCAGAAGCCAGGAGTACCTACGCAAGGTAAAAGCTGATGCTGGTGACCTGGATGAGGATTCAGCAGCATCATAACTGCACTTTATAGAATGTCTGGTGACCTGGTAAGAGAGCCAGGAGGGAGGACAGTGATGCTTTGGCAGTGCAGTCTGGAATATCTGCCAAGTGTTTGGAGGCAGATTCCAGAAGGGATAAGGCATACTTGGCCATACAATTTGATAGTCTGTAGCTCCGAAGGACAAGGTAGCAGAAGTATAGATCTTTTTACCCAGATGTTCCATCCTCTTGCTGTCTTTGTCAGCAAAGATAGTGCTAGTGTGCAGGAGCTTAGAGGCCTTGTCCATAGATATATAGTGGCTGGGTCAGCAGGTGGACACTTAAGCAAGTGCTTAGCAGTGTTAGGCACCTTGTAAAGTCTGGCTTGTGTGGTGCACGGGGTTGGGAGTCTGGGTTAAGAGATGCTGAAAAGGCATCTAAAAAAGGCAGGATGGATGGGAACAGCAGATGGGCTAGGGGGTTGCATCTGGATAAGGTCATAGTATCTTTTTTGGACCTCAGTCATTTCTGAGGATTCCCATTTGAAGTGTTTCTTCATCTTGGAGATAACTTGTCTTCAGCTGTGGAGTCAGGGTCCACAGAATCTTCTTCTGGGGAGCCATACCCCAAAGGAGATGGAAATCTGTGACGTATAAGATAGTGATTCCTCTGAGGAAGCTGAGGAATCCTCCCCTTCCCTAGTGGTGTGGTCTGAGTTTTGAGGCCTAGGGCTCAGGGGTGGAGGGGATGTGAGAGTACCCACAGTGGAGGTAGGCCTCAAGGCCATGAAAGCACTCAAAAGGCTTTGAATAAAAGCCTGCCAATCAGTCATGCTTTCCAGAGAAGGAGAGATGCACTTAGTCTTTCTTTCTTTTAAGGGGCCTAGCTGGCCTCTATTGAGGCCTGGTGTCTGGAGACTAAAGGATCGGAGGGATCAGGGGGGGCCTTCGAGAAATGCTAGCCCCCCCCCCCTCCCAGCGTCATAAGCTGATGGCAGTATAACCTCAGTGGACGTGCTCTCGCCGAGGGATTGTGTGGCATCTGCATAGGTACCCACTCAGATGCCGGATCCGGATCCTTCTACCAGGCCAAAGTCTGCCACAGGCTGAGGACTGGACGGAAGTGGCTCAGCGGTTGATGAAGGCCGTAGGGTCTTGGCCTTTCTTTGGCCATTCCAAACAAACATATGAGGTGCTCTCCATCCCTAAAGTGATCTGCCTAAGACGTTTGTTTTGTAGATAAAGGTTTAATGCATGCAAGCAGCTGCAGTACAAATGCCTGGCAAATTGGGCATGCCTTGTGGTCGTGCGACCGACCCAAACAGAAGAGGCACTTATCGTGGGCATCCTTGTGGAAGATCTGGCAGCCGCACTGACTTCTTTCTGGATGACATTAACAGGGAATACAAGTTTAAAGGAGAATTGAAACTGTCCCCAACGGGGTACTCATCTAATTTTAGTAGAATCAGATGTCAGCTGTAGCAGTAACACCTGGCATACGACTGGTGGCTGAAAAGTTATTAGGGCTGGTGCATGCCGTCACTTATGGCCCACGTTCCCTTGCCCACGTCAAGACATCACACGCACCTTAGAGGGACTGAAAAATTTTGTATACTGGCCATATGTATGCGAGACAAGAGTAAACCCATATGTACAATGCTACAACATGGGGATAGGACATCAACCATATAAACTCTGACCAAAACTAATCCCATAACATGGGAAAAGAAACCCTGCAGGGTTATGAGGAAGAAGCAAAAACTGTTCATAGATAGGGTATGCCAGAGAAAATGTGGTCATCAGAAGCCTAACTGACAATTTGGCAGGGGGTAGGTGGGAGGTAGGTTAAATTGGACGAAAATCAGCCATGTATTGGTTGTTATGATAAAGTACATCACTTTCGTATACAATTCTGTATTTTCATCTGATTCAACTATGGGACAGATTCCAAAGTATACAGACTCAGCTGGTATCAAGAAACGTAATCTAGATTTTTTTCATTCATCTTATAATAAGACACAAATATATGAACTGTTGATCAAGTAGCTGCTGCAAAGCTATCAATAGACAGCATATTGGCCAAGTCTGCTGAAGTGGCCACTGCCCCTGTGGAATAAGCCTTAGATTTGTATTATAAAGTTGCGGCTTATTGTAAACAAAGGAAATGCATTTAGACAACCATCTAGAGTCACTTTTGCCACTGTTTTGCCCAATTTGGGTTTGGGAACACCACAAACTGGTCTGATTTTCTGAAGGGCTTGGTCCTATGAAGACGGAATATCAGCTGGTGATGAACGTGCAATATAAGACATGTGTATTCATTTTTGTTTGAAAATCTCAGAAAAAGGCTGGCAAATTTAGTGACAGATTTAAATGAGTTTTGGATGCCACCTTAGGAAGGGAAGGTGCATTAGTTCGTGAGGAAACCCTGTCTACCTGAAAGACCAAATATGGAGGTTTGTAGGCAAGTGCGTGCATCTCTGAAATCTTGCCGAAGTAACAGCCACCAAATAACACTTTTCCAGGACAGGAATTTTAGATAAACTGATGCTGCCTGCTCAAAGGGTGGACAAGTCAAGTACTTCTAACATGATAGCAATATCTCATGGAGCCACCGGGACACAGAAATGAGGCTGTAGGAGAAAGGTTTCTTTAAAAAACACTAGAAAGGATACAATTGTCATTCTGGTCAAGGTGGAAACTAGATAGCTGCCACTTGCACTTTTGATAGTTCAATGACTGCAGCTACTGTGGAAAAGTCCAGACAAGAATTCTAAAATGGAATTAAACAGGAGCAGAGGAGTTCAAACCTCTGGACATGGTCCAAACAGAGAATCACTTCCAATTGCTATGGCACGTTATTCAGATGCTGAAATTATCCAAACAACCAAAGAGGGAAGTATGGTGTCGCTGGCTAAGGTAAGAACTGGAGGTACCAAACAGTTAACTTCATGGCTTTCTGGTCTGGAGGAGGCAGTCCGCACAATGTGTTAGTAGATTTGGATAATGATCCAGCATCCATGGAAAATGTGCTAGCAGAAGTCAAAGAAAAGGAAACCACGTTTGTCAAGGTCAGAAAGCAGCAATGAGGATTCACCTTGGCCTTGCTTATTCTCAGTTTCTGTATGACCTTGTTCATTAAAAGCAACGGGGAAAGCATAGAAAAGACCTGGGGCTAACTGTAGACTAAAGCATCCCTCCGACTGTTCCTGTGGTGGGATCAGGGCAAAGTAACTGCTGCATTTATTGTTTAGGTGGGATGCAAACAGGTGACAGCAAGGTTGGCTGCAGTGACTGAAAATCAAAGTTGTCACTGCTGGATTGAGGGACCACTAGTAAGGAATCAAGATAGATCTAGTCAACTTGTCTGCAGAACATTGGATGATCCCTACATATGTGTTGCTATTAGAAAGCATTAGGATGACATTGCCCAATGTCAAACTCTTAAGGCTGCTCAATACAGGGGAAAAATGAGTTCCTCCCTGTTCATAACTTTACTGCAGTCTGCTGTGCAGGACTACCAACATGGATCCATTCTTCACACTGTAATAAGACTTGTTATGTGGGAGCCCCAGATGAATAATCTTGGTCAGCGAAAGAAGATCCAAGTGTGAAAGACTAATCATCTGCCCCAATAAAGGATTAAGAGTAAAATCTACTTGGACAACAGTCCATGATGAATCCAGTGACAGCAGGTATCTTTGCTTCATTTTTGTTGCAGTTTCCTTTTATAACCTGGTAGAGAAAATGGTTGCCCATTGGTTCTTCAACAATACATTGTGAACTTAAAATGTGACAAACTGTTGGGTGTATTCGCATGTACCTCATCATTCTAAGGTAGGGATTCCCACAATTCCAATCCCTGCATCGCAGGTGACCCTTAAAAATGATCTTAGTGACACTAATCTAACTTGGCATAATGTGATCGACTTTTCAAAGGTTGTGTTTCTTCAGTTTGCAACCACAAACTGTGCAGACACATGCTGTGGCAAAAATGGAACTGTACCAATAGGAACTATCAAATGCAATGACGCTACACAAATGCGTTGAACTCAACCATGATGGGAACTAATAAGGTTGGCCAGTTTCATGGAGCAGACAGTCAAGGACCTGGACAGCACATTTAAAACAGTGGACACTTTCTGGATGGTTAGGCAGTGCATTTGGTAACCTGGAACTAGTATATTACAAGGTATAATTACAATAATGGGTATTGTTCTTTTACTTGTTTTAACATTTTCTGTTCTAAAGGCTGTGATTACAAAATGCGTAAGCTCTCCTGCGCAATGCCACTTATAAAAGTATCTAATAATGGACTTAAGATGCATGAAAATTCAAATCACAATTTATGATAAATACAGTGGAGCGTCAATTATCCAAATGCAGTCTTCCAAAAGGTTACACGTATTCACTTGTGCGTGTTTTTTGAGCTTGTAGCCAGCTTGTGTGTGAAAAATATTCTTTTTTGTCCACTGGAATCGCTGAATGGTTGAAAAGTGTATTCCCTGCGTGCAAAAAAAAAAAAAAAAACATTAGCTAGTATATCCGGATTTACATACATCCCATGAGGGGGCTGCAGTGGCAGAGAGAAAAAAAATCCTGGACTATAAGCATCTGCTTTGAGTACGATGCATAGATATATAGCAGATTACCAGTGTATGCAGATTTGTGTTTTATCTATAAGCATAATGTGGAACGCGGGACAAAGATGCTGTTATTTAAGAGAGTATCACACCATGCCCGGATTTTCTTGTTGGTTAGGACAGAATGTCCTAACCAACAATGTCTTTTTCTATCAGGACACCCACTATTGGCAAATTAAGGGGATGGCTATGGGGGCATCTTTTGCCCCCATTTATGCTGACCTTTTTATGGCCTTTGAGGAACAGCTAGTCTATGATGAAGGCCATAATTTGTGCCTGACAGAGACTGACATATGGAGGTGTTATTTGGATGATTGCTGGATGGTACGGAGGCTGGATGCGGAATATTTGTCTGAATTCATTGAATATTTAAATGGAAATAAATGGGGTTTACACTTCACAATTAACTTTGACGTAAATACAAATCACTTTTCTTGAGGTTTCTATTTCTAGGAAATCAGATCATACTTTATGTACTGAAGTTTTCCGGAAGTATCCCCAATATAACACCCTTCTCCATGCATCCAGCTTTCATCCACCTCATATAACAAAAAATATCCCCAAATCCCAGTACATTAGAATGAGACGTATTTGTTCTAAGGATTCCACTTTTCAGGAATACAGACCGGATCGGACTCGCAGATTCGGGGATAGTGGCTATCAGATGGGACATGTCCTACAGACCAGCAATTGGGCCAATACACTCAAAAGAGAAGACCTTTTGGAATATAAACATGAGCAGACAGATGCTATTTTTCATTCCGTAAGGGCAGAAATCTAGCTTCACACTTCAACCATTATAAACATTCACATTTCAGAACATCCTCTCAAGAAGTACAAACTACACTAATGGGTGAGGTGCTCACATGATGCCACCCATGTGGTCATTGCACTCATTGAAACAAAGTTTTTTAAGTCCAAACAATTTACAAGAACTGTGGCACAGTTTACATCAACTTTTTTGCCAATTGCAGTAGCGAATGGCTGATCTATTTAGCTACATGCAGCTGTGGCACCTTCTACATACAAGAAACTTCACGGCCACTTAGACTGAGAATTTCTGAACACACTAGTGACATGAGGAATAAAAAACCAAGTAGTGATTTAAACATTCCACAAAACATTTATCTGCCAAGTTCAGTTTCTTGGTCATAGACATTATAAAAGGGAATAAATCCAACAAAGCAGGATGGCATTTCATTCTTGATACAAAAGTAAAGTTGATTGTGGTTTATTCCCACCTAGATTAAATGAACAATTTTGATTACCCAATCACAGGTTTGACTCAATTAAAATTGATTTATAAAAGATCATTCAATCAATGAATTTGTCACACTGAGGAAGGCTGTGGTGTATACCCGCTGAAACAGTTTTTTTCATTGAACATATATTACTTCAGTCTCAGTTTGCCGGCTCATCTTTTGGCTTAAGAAAGGCCCTTGTGAAGCATCTCAGTTAAGAATCTGTGGTAAATTGGGTGCTGCTGTGCCCATCCCTTGAATTTGATTCCAGGCACAGAATCTTCCATTTTTCAGCATAAGATTTTCTAGTAGTTGGCCTCCTTGCCTCCAAAATGACATCCAACACTTGCTTACCGAGGGATGGTAACGGAGAGATTAGGTAATTAGCCAGGCTGCCAGGTTCAGTGTTTGAAGCTGAGGGTGCAGAATCTGGCCCTCCTGCTGTGACAGCAGGGTAGGGATCTGAGGCAGGTGTCATGGAGCCAGCAGTGACACTGCGCAAGAGGGGGTACCAGTGTTGGCGTGGCCAGTCTGGTGCAATCAGTATCTTCCTTGGTTTGTCCTGTTTGATCTTTAGTAGTACTTTGGAGAGGACAGGCAGACGAGGAAAGGCATAAACTGATAGATTTTTTCCAGCTGATGGACAGGGCATCCACTTTCCAAGCTTGTTTGTGGGGAGTCCATGTGCAGAATTTGTCCAATTGATAGTTCTGGAGGAGGCAAACAGGACTATATCTGGGCTCCCCCATTTGTTTGGCAACATGTTGAAAGCCTTTGGTTCCAGTTTCCACTCATGTGGGCCCATGAGATTTCTGCTTAGTTCATCTGCCAGTGTTTAGTTTTCCTGGCAGGAATTGAGCCTGTAGATGCACTTGATTGTTCAAGGCCATGTTCCACAATGCCATGGCTAGTCTGCAGAGGGAGTAGGAATGTGTACCCCCTTGCTTGTTTATGTACCACATAACTGTGGTGTCGTCCGTCTTTACTATTAGTTGTCCTGGATGAAGGCGGTCCTTGAAGGCTGTCAGTGCATTCTGTACAGCTAGCATTTTTTTTTTATTGATATGAAGGTGCATTTGATTTGGGTTCCATTTGCCCTGAATGCACTTCCCTGCCAGATGAGCCCCTCATGCATAGTCTGATGCGTCTGTAGTTAGGGTTTGGGCAGCAGGGGGTGGTGTGAATGGCAGTCCCTTGTTTTGGTGGCAGGCCTCTGCCCACCACAGGAACTCTAGTTGCAGGCAAGGTACGATAGGAATCATTGTTTCCAGGCTGCGACAATGTTGACTCCATAAACTTTTTAAAGTTATCACTGAAGTTTCTTCATATGCAGTCTTGCATATGGAATTAGAAGAATGCAGGAGGCCATGAACCCAGAGGCTTCCAGTATTTGTCTTGCAGATAGCAGGGTTTTTGTGGCCACCTGTCTGAAGTAAGTCACCAAATGAATTTGCTTTTCTGGCGTAAGGAAAGCCATCTGGGCAGTTGTATTCAAGCTTGCACCCAGGAGTGTAATTTTTGAGAGGGTACCAGTTGTGATTTCTTTTCGTTTATGGTGTACCCTAGACAAGTTAGAACCCTTTTTACAAATGCAAGATGTTTTAGAAGAATTGTCTTATTTTCTGCCTGAATTAGACAATCGTCCAGGTACTGATATATTTGAATATTTCTTTGCCTGCAAAATGCAATTACTGGAGCTAAGCACTTTGTAAATACCCTGGGTGCAGTAGATAAGCCAAAGGGCACTGCAGAGAAATGATAATGCAAGTAGCCTGCTTTGAAGCAGAGGTATCTTCTGCAAGATTCCCCAATTGGGATATGCAGGTAAGCCTCTTAAATCTAGAGTTGCCAACCAGGCATCTTTGCCTAGCATAGGAAGTAACTGGTGAAGAGTCAGCATCTTGAATTTTGGAATGAAGTAGACCAGTCCAGAATTGGACGCCATGATTTGTCTTTTCTGGGCATCAGGAAAAGCCTGGAATAGAAACCTTGTCTCTTTTCCTTTTCTGGTACCGGTTGAATAGCCCCCATGTTTAAGAAAGAAAAGTACTTGTTTTTGATCCTCTGCCAACTGATATGCAGGCAGGTCTGGCCACCCGTTTGGTGTTGGCAACATGTGGAAAAGAAATCTGTATCCCTGGGACACTATTTAAAACCCATTTGTCCTGGGTTATGAGTTTTTTGAATGAAGAGTAATCTTTCCCCCCAAAGGGGCGGCTAAAAGCCAAGTGCTTGGTAATTTTAAAGGAAAGTCATTGAGACTGTTTACCATAGGGAGGTGTCTTGTTATTTCCAGATTTGGAAGCGGAGGCACCCACTGCTTAGTTCTGAAAGTCCCTTGGGACTGAAACCTGGTGCTTTTGGAATGTCTGGGTTTGGCTTGAGGGGCTCTGGAAGGAACTGGAAAGGACCAGTTCTTAGTAGGTCAGTGCCTACTAAATCTTGGAGGTTGTACTTGTAAGAAATCTTTCACAGTTTGCATAGATTTAGCTTTATCTTCCATATTTTTTAAAACTTCTTCAGCCTTATTGCCAAACAGACGGTCCTGCTGCAAAGAAGCATCCAACAATTTTGCTTTAACATGATCAAGCAGAGATTGCTCCTTAAGCCAAGCATGCCTTCTAAGCACAGACCCAGTAACAGCAGCCCTGCAAGAGGCCTCCAAAGAATCAAAAACGCATTGCAAAATATGTTTTCCAACTTGTTCAGCTGAATGCAATAAATCCTGTAAATCCTTATTTTCCACGGTCAGAAATCAACATAATTTTCTGTTTAAGCAGTGCCATGATATGCTGTTGATATTTTAGAAGCTGGAATTGACAGTTTAAAGCCCCGATTGCCAAGGTTGCAGAAGTATAGACCTTTTAACCCCATCTATCCAGCGCGTCCTGGAGTCTCTATCAGTAGGGGTAGGATTTTTAGCAGTAGAAGCCTTAATGCCCATGGGCCCCTGAGAAATGGTTTCAAGGTCCACAACAGGATTTTTGAAAAGGAATTTGTGAGTCAGGAACCCTGTAGTATCTGTCTGGCTTACAAGGGGCCTGCGGCAGGGAATCAGGGGCCATAGTGGATTCTGAAAACACATCAACAATGTCTAGTACAGGAGGTATAGCCAAAGGCCTATGCTGAGGAAGAAGGAAATCCCTAAGCCTCTTTTTAGATTCAGAAAAATCCTGACTATCCCAGTGGAAATGCTCCCTTAGGGTATGTAAAGTTTCCCCAAACGAAAAATCCTCAGGGGGAGAAGCAGTAGGAATGGAATCCTCTGCATCAGAGTCCTCATAAGTAGGTGTGGACAAATCCTGTTCATTGGAAGAGTCAGAAGAAACAGAGTCCTGTTCAGAAGATTCAAAGTAAAGTTCAGCCCTAGGCCTCTTAGAAGGGGGGGGGGGGGTTGACTACCCCTGATTAGAATAATTAAATCTTCAGCCATTTTGATCATATTTTTTAGACTTTTTTTTTTTTTTTTTTATATATATAGACATAGGGTCCAGAACATGTGGCCTGGGAGTCTGTTTTTTAGACAGACGGAGATTTTGGCCTTAATATTGAAGGAGATGTCGGTTTAATATACAAATCTGTAGGCCTGAATACACCCTCAGAAGCCGGTGTCTGCACAGTGGCTTTGGACCCATCCAAGGTAGAGACATCCGCAGGTTCCCAAGGTGAAGCATCTCACCGCTTACCGGACTCCGAATAGGTCTCAGTAAAGGCCTGCGAGTCAGAAGTAGCAGGTATCCGGGGCTGCGAAAGCACCTCACTGAGTACAGGCGAACTGGCGACTGGCTTAGAAGCATTGTCGGCAGTTTTGGACCTAGACGGCCTGTCTCTTTTTCTTTGCGTTTTTTCAGAATTCCAGCAGTTGCATGGCTAACAGACATTTCTGGATAATTAAACAGAGAATTGAAATATTTAGAGGCAAAGATGTACCGACGACGGATAGTGTGTTGATTAAATAAAGCACAAAACCGACAGCAAGGTACGTCGTGGTCAGGGCCTAGGCAAGGACTACAGTACAAATGAAAATCTTTGAGGTATTTGCTTCCCACAAGTAACGCAATTATTAACTTTTACTGACATCGGTAAGGAGCACGAAAAAGTTTCCCCAACGGGGTACTTCGCTTTAAGTTGAAAACTTCGGTTCTGAAACTCGAAAACGAAAATTTCAGGAGTCGGCCGACCGGCACTTGCAAACTGCTTCGGGCACCGCACGGAAGACTGATGTAATGATGTCGGCTGTATGTTTTATACCCCCGACGTCATGGATGAAGGGACAGCAACATACGCAGGACCCAAGACTTTGTTAATCAGGCTGACTGAGGGCAACCTGCCAGCAGATTACCCAAATGTAATGACTGCAACAGTGAAACACGAAGAACATCTGATAACTATGTTTAGACAGAATAATAATGACATTTGTACTAGCTGCCACACACTGCTGCATCCACGCACACCATATCAGGATTGATCAAACAAACAGCACTCGAAGCTATGACACCTGCCATAATTGATATTAACTATATTTAGACAGAATAATGATGACATCTGTACCAAGAGCTTGCTGCTACTATTTAACCAGGATATGCATGACATTTCTAAATCATACTTTAACTGAAGAAGGCATTAGTCTCCATGACTGCATTTTTTTTTAAACACTGTTACTGCTATTATATATGATTTTAATGTGTTGCATCTGAGTCTGAACTCTGATGAATGGTACATTGTTGAATTAGTTAATTAAAATTATTACAAGTAAAAACAATGAAAATTGAACAAGATAAGTATTCACTGAGTTCAAGTAGGGGAATAGAAACTTCTATGTTTGTATTATATGTTGCTTGGTTTGGCTTCTATATAATGTAAATAGTAACCCATCTTGTGAAGAATTACTGGACTCGGAACATTCTGAATAAATTAGTTTTTCAGTTAAACCCTCTTTTTTAATAAAAACAGATAAGTGATGTACCACATCAGTTGGAAGTAATTTTTGGGACAGCTATCTTGGAATCTTTTTTTTTTTGTTTGTTTCTTCTTTCTAGCATCAGTCCAAGGATTTGTTTCTTTTATTCTTTTAAGAGTAGTGACTATCCATTCCATTTCTTCTGGGATAGACACTATGCTGCTGTTTTTGATGAATATAGTAGCTTCTTCTAAGTCATTAAAGGTTCTGATCTCATTGGGAAAAAAATATATTTTTATCTTGGCTGGAAAGGCCAGCTGTGCTTTAATGTTTTGTTACAACAGTTTTATTATTGGCCAGACTTTTTTCCTTTGTTCTAGTATTCTGGAATAATAATCATGGTCAAATCTTACCAGGCTTTGATTGTATTTTAAGGGCGATTTAGTTCCTTGTCCAGAAATTAAAAAAAAATTATAACTATGTATCTAGGTGGAGTATTTGTCGAGTTAGAAGCAGGTTTGTGATCTATGTGCCCTTTCAATTCCAAATGAAATTACCTCTTTCAGGTCTAAAGATTCAGGAATCCAGGTTAAGAATGAAATAACATCTTCTCCTGCAGTGTTTTCAGGCAGACCAAAGATCCTTATGTTGTTTCTCCTTTCCATGTTTTCTAAGTCCTCTATTTTGTTAAGCAGCCATGTATTCTGTTTAAGCAGAAATTCTTTTTGGATTTCTTCTTTGAGTCTCCCTTCAATGTCATTTAGAGAAGTCTATATTTGTTATTTTTGTATGGTGTTGCTGTAATAGTTCCTTAACAGTATCAGTCTGTCTTTGAGAATTTAATTTGAGGTTTTCTAAATCATTTTTAAAACCATCCATCTTCAAAGATAGTTCCTGTAAGGTAGATGTCATCAACTGCAGTGCATTTGGACGAGAATTCCTTGAATTGCTCAAGTGACCCACTACATCTCCAAGTTACTTGGCGGGAACATTTTTGTACATCTCCACCAAAATTGATATTTATGTAGTTTAGTAGTTTATCTATAGATTTCTGACATTTTAATATAGGAAATTTTATTATACTAGTTTATGGAGCTCTCAAAATTCACTGCTCTCAGATGGCCATCTAGACTCCACCCCCAACTCCGAATTTTCTGAAAGACTGAGAAACCTTGGTGTTCTCATTGAAAACACTGGCATTTTCTAGCAATAGTTTCAGAGAGAGAGAAATGCCCCCACAGGGAGAATTATAAACAGAGCTCTCCTCAGAGTCTGAATCAGAAATACGAAGAAAAAAAAAATTGTATCCATTCCTGCATCTTCCGGCTTCAGATTCAGAATCTATCTATTCGGGGGAAAAAAAAAGTTGCTTTCAAGAAGGATCAGTAGTCTGAATTAAACCCAGAGCTAGACCCATTAAACTCTTCCTATCTAAAAGAAATTTGAGGCTTGGATCCATGCATGGATTAGTTTCTTTTTGACAGGATAAATGGGGCCATCCGTGTTACTAATGGCAGCAGCTGCTTCCTCAGGGATAGGCACAGCATTCAGATAACAGGGAAACCTTCCCCATTCCCTTTCTTAGGATCCAAAAGAGTGGCTCTACCTTGCCCACTGAGTGGACCCCAACAGCTGCAGAAGACGTGGCTAACCCCTGGTCCATGGTACCAAAGTGATATGGGAGTCATCTGAGGTACAACAAATAAGTCACCCACCTGAAACTGAGACAAATTACTAGCCTGCCGTGGTGGCAGTTTGAAGAATTTTTCTTTTCTGTGGCTGGAAGAAGGACCAACTATGGGACTGGTAGTCTGTTCCATCAAGCCAAAAATGGTGCCCATTTCCCAGTACAAGCTAGCAGCAATTACCAGTGAACACTACCAGTCTACAAAGTTTTATTTTTTTTTACAAAAAAAAAAAAACTCTGCAAAAAGCACATTAAAACTTTATGCCAGCCCCACAAAAGAAAAAAAGTAAGAACAATTTCCCTACAGAAAAAATGCTTTTCAGTTATGCTACATTTACACAGACAGGAAAAAAATGAATACTCTGTTTAAAATTTAGTCTTGAGATGGTCAGATGACAAAAGTCCCAGTGGTTCTGGTCCAGAAATTGTAGTTATTGGCCGTTTGGGCAATCTTTTCCATCTCTCTCAACTTTCTGATTTGAAAGCCTGCATTTGCACGTTTCTGTCCTGTAACTAGTCTAGTGCAGATACAGATTCTTAGTTTTAGCACTTCAATTTGCTTATTCGTGCTCAGCACTTGTTCAGAACTTGTAAGCACTAAATAAGCTACTAATTACTTTAAGTAATCAACCTTCCTCATTTCCTAGAGGAAAACAGTTTTTGTACTTACTTTTCTCACTTGCTTAGAGAAAAACAGCTCTTGTACTCACTTTCCTCACTTATCTAGAGGAAAATAGTTTTTTATTCAGGCATGTCCAAGGGTCAGCGCCCCATGTTCTCATGTCTATCTGATGAATCAGGACATCTTGAGGCAATGTAGAAATTGCCTCATGTACACAGACAACCCCTCTCCTCCTACCACCCAACACTACAACCTGTGAGAGATGCACTTATCTAGCCAAACTGGAGGTAAAGCTCTCTCCAACCAAGACCGAAATTGACAGTCAAGAGGAAAAGGTAAACATTTTCACCACACCAGTGTCTCACTAAATCTACACCACCAAAAACCACACATAGTAACACAAAACCATTCGCAGAGGCTCTCAATAATAATCTGTCTAAGCAACAGAGACCTCAAAAGCAGAAATGCAAGCAACCTCCATCCCCCAACACAACCCAAATGACACAGCCCACAGACTCGGTGTGCCACTCAACCACAGCCAATAAGGCAAAACAACATACCCAACACACTAGTCATAGGTGACTTTAGTCAGGCACACTGATGACCCACTCACAAGGCTAAACAAGGTTACTGTCAGCTATGGCGGGTGCCAGGATCAGCTACATAACCCACACACTCAGGTCACACCACAAGTACAAATATGACTGTCATTGTCCATGTTGGTGTGAATGACCTGAGACGTACCTCCCTGGACTACATGAAAAGAGCCATGGAAGAGCTCTCCGATCTTGTAGCCCAGGCAGGTAGGACCCTAGCCCCGAGTAGCATTCTGCCATCGCCCCAAATGATACCGCAGTACAAGGACAAAATGATGGACTTCAACAATTGGCTAAGCTTCTGGTGTCATTCTAAGGGGATCCAGTATTTGTCTGCTTGGGATGACATGGTAGACAGACCACAATGCTTTGCCACAGGTGGCCTGCACCTGTTGCCCCTGGGATTCTGGATACTGGCTAAGGCTCTTTCCGCCCTATAGTGCCTTCTTTAGGCAAGGTTCAAACGACAAATTTCACCACCGTAACAGGCAAACAAACTGAGGGTAATGCTACTCCATGCTAGAAGTCAATCTCAAAATGCACTCACTCGAGGCACTTAAAATGGAGAACAGACATCTCTGCAGTGACCAAGACCTGCTTCAAGGCTCCAGAGAACACCCCTGCACTACCAGGCTATAACTCATACCACACTTTTTGGCCATGTAACCTGGACTGAAACAAAGGTGGTGGAGTGTCCATATTCATTAAGGATATCCACACCTCTGGGCTAGTTGCTCAGCATAATGCATCCGAGGTTATCCATGTGCAACTAACTCTGGGCAAAACTGCAATTCAAATTGTAGCTTGCTACTGGATCCCCCACCATGATTCCCACTCTTTTCTTGATGAACTGGAAAATATTAGGGTTCAACCAAACACCCTAATAGGAGAATTCAACTATCCCACCATTAACTGGGAAAACTAACTACTTGTGTACCAACTCCTTAGCTCAACGCTTTCTGGAATTCATAAACTCCAATGCCCTGGATCAACTTATCCACACCTCCACCAGGGGCAACAATATCCTAGACCTTGTCATTACCAACATGATTGACTGGAGTTCCACACCTGAAGTCAACTCCTCATTGGTCCGATCCGACCATAAACTAATCACCCTTGATATCCACATCCCAACCCCCATTAAGGAAACTACGGTAAAAAATTTCGCCAAAGCTAACTTAATGCTTCTTAAGACAGAAGTGGCGAACTTCATGACACCCATGCAGATGGACAACACAGTTACAACTGCTGAATCCTACACAAATGCACTCTATAAGCACTTGCACGAGTGCATGGATCGTGCTATCCCAAACAGAACCAAGACGCTATCCTCAAAAAAAAAAAAAAAAAAAAAAAAGGAAGCCAATCTGGTGGTTCCCTGCCATAAACAAACTGTACAACAGAAGGAAGAAACTGTTGCAAGAGAGAGTAAAATCCCATGAGTGGAGGAGCTCCCTGGTCAGCCTCAGTAAGAAGCTGAGATCCCTTATAAGATCCTCCAAAGCTAGCTACGAAAACAAAAATCGCCACTAGTTCCATGGACAACTACAAAGCATTCTATAGCTATGTCAAGAATCTCGATGGCAACACCCAGATCTGCTCTGAGTTGCAGCACAACGGTATGAAAATTACAGAACCAACTGATATTGCCGTTTAGTGCTGTTCAGTGCTAACTTTACCCACCCCCTTCTGTTCAGTGCTAACTTTACCCACCCCCCTCACCCCCTAAAGGGCCCATATCTATACAGGAAGAATGCAGAGTCCCTGTAAATCACAACTACGCAGGTAAAAGCTGCACTCTCTAAAGCCAAAAACACAGCATTCATGGGACCGGACAACATCCCAGGTTGCGTTTTACACGAACTGGCTCTCCACTTTAGCACCATGTTCAATAATAGCCTCGCATCAGGCTTTGCGCCCACTGAATGGCACACAGCAACAGTTATACTCCAAAGGGGGAGCCACCACTGATCCCGGGAACTATCGATATATTAGCCTGACGAGCCTGGTCTGCAAGACCATGGAACGTATAGTCATGGAACTCAAAGACATTGGTAACCTCCAAACTCTGGATCCCACCCAGTTCGGGTTTGTGAAAGGCAAATCATGCCTCCTGAACCTGATAGACTTCTTTGAGGCAGTCACCAAAGCTGTAGATGTGGGTAAGGTGGTTCACACAGCTTATCTTGACCTTGCCAAGGCTTTCAACGCCATCCCACATTCTGGAATTATAGCCAAACTCACTAAACTAGGTATAAATCCCTATGTCACAAGATGGGTTGCCAACTAGCTCACTGACAGAACCCACATTGTAAAAGTTGCAGACTCCAAATCTGACCTCAAACCAGTCGAGTACCCAAAGGGTTCAGTCTTGGAACCTCTCCTGTTTGGTATCTACTTCTCTGAAGTAGATGCTAACACAGAAGGCCTCTGGCTAATTAAGTTCGCAGATGACTGCAAACTAGGAGCCATAGTCAAGTCCCCAAATGATGTAGACATCCTACAGAAGGGCCTTGCTGAGACAGATGCCTGGTGTCAGAGCCATGGCCTCAAGTTCAATGCCAAAAAGTGCAGTGTCATCCCCTTTGGTAAACTCTGTACCCATGAACTACCACATAGGCAGCAATCTACTTAACACCGAATGTGTGATGAGACCTTGGGACCCAGGTGGACAGTAGTCTCTCCTTTGATAGTCACATTGCAACAGTAGGTCAGGAAGTCCTACGTGGCACACATCATAAAAGGGTTCTCAAAAAAAAAAGTTTCGGGTAAACACCCCTTTTGGAATGTACCTCAAGACATCTGCAGCAGCTGGAAAGGCCACAGAAGTACCTCAAAGAGGATGACTGGCCTCAAACAAATGCCCTACACTGACTATCTCAAAAAACTCCAGCTTTACTCCGTAGCATATCGCCTACTCAGAGATGATCTCTGCCTAACATATAAAACAATGTCAAACCCAGAATTGTTGGACATGCTACACCTAAAAAAAAGCCCCAATCCCTCAGAGCTACACGCACTGGGGACCTAAACCTTGTCACCACAATAAACAGGACATGCTGGAGGGATAGATTCCTGTTCCAGAGACTTTCCATACTCTGGAACAGGCTACCCATCTATGTCAAGCAAAGTTCATTAGCACTCAAGAAAAAAACATGAGTGGATGGGAAACAGAAAATGCACCCCGGGGATCACTTCTGTGTCTCGGCTTGACAGTGGCACAGGAAAACGACTTTCTTGGGTGGCGTAAGCCAGGGAACCTTGTTGGCTAGGCTCACATAGGCCCTTGGGCAGATAGCCTAGTACCTACCCATGAAGAGAAAAGTAATAAAATGTCAACAAAAGAAAATGGAATTTTTTCACCCCAAACGGGACTTATTTGCCAGCAAAGAAAAGCACAAACCTACTGTAGATTGTCAAAAGCCTCAGAGCAGCATACTCTTACACAGCAGTAAAGCTCTGAAGGGTTTCATATCCAAACTTGTCTTTTAGTCAGCTCAGCTCAAAGTACTTGACAGTTTGGGTGTGTGGAAGTTGCCTTGAAGCTTTGGCAACTGGCCAGATGTTACAGGCAGGATATAACCCACATAGCTAAGACTACTGCAGCAGTGATCAGTATGATCAAGCAAAAACATCTGCCTAAAACTCCTCCATGCCTCACCTTTCAAAACAGGCAGAGGGAAGGAGGAAGTGGTTGCTGGAGAGGATGAGCTAGGATTACCCAGAGCTGTCAAGTGCATAACTTCTGAATCTAGAATGAGACAGACCATACTCTTCCACTTCTTGGCAGATTCCCCAAATTTGGCTGGTCTCACAAAAGAATCCCACATAACATGACTCAAAGGAGAAACATACCCTTGAGATCATATCCAGGTTAGCCATAGGCAAGGGTGGTCTTTGATACGACCACAGCCTGGTGTAGTAGATGCTTTGCCAATCTTTACAGAACAAAATCTAACACACTGCCATCTTGTCAAAGTGATTAGAATTATCTGACAAAGCTTGCATAAGAGAAAAAAAAACTGATTATTCATCCTGAAAGGCTTGGCTCTGTGCAGAAAAACATTCTACAGACATTTATAAATGAAAATACTTCCCCCTCATTTGAGCAACCAGGAACATGGTAGGCTGACTGCTTGACTCATTTCCATAGCCATCTCAGGTATACAAGTAGGATTACTGCACAAAAAAAAGCTCATCTTTATGAAAAGTCCTTCAGTGGGAGTCCATAAAAAGGGCCTGTAGTGGGAGGGTTCCTCTCTAAACAAGCTGCGTTTGAATAGAGGAATCAAGTGGGGTCCCCTTTTTGTCCTCCAATTAGAACCAATGGCAAAAAAATGAGACTCAAAATTAAGGGTATAACTGGTATAGCACTCAAGGAAAAAAAAAAAAAAAAAAGGGCAGCATTATTTACAGATGACATTTTGTATTTGATACATCCCCAAAAGGATTTCAGTACTGTGGAACAGTTCCAAGTTTTTTTTTCAGGACATAAATCAAAATAAGGCTATAGTCTATGTTGCCATACTTATAGGGACATAATATGAAGTATTTACATGTCTGGATTAAAAAGGATTCTGCTATGGCAACTAAGGATATGTAGAAGAGACTAAAGTTAAGAAGTTGGAAGCTCTATTATGGATATAGATTGTAAGGCACAAACTGTGAAAATGTTTAGTCCCATTATACTATATACAAGTCAGGCATATTTTTATAAAGTTGAAAATAAGCTGTGGACTATAAAAGAGTATAAACAAAGAAAAAAAGGGATACGAAAGACCAGCTCTGGTAGACTTTATAGGCTATTCTACAGCAGAAGCCATGGTAAAAAAATGAATTAGCAGGACATAAACTGTGTGTACAACTAAAATAATCAAATCAGTATATGTTAGAAAAGACTGGGAATGGTGAACTGAAAAATAATAAAATATATTTGTACAGCACCCAGGTATGCAACAAAATCTAGGTTTAGGATTTTTTTGCATGGAAGTATTTGTATAGATACTTTTATACCCAAAGTCAGTGATTCTCCCCCTCCCCCAATAGGTAGACAGCAATTGTTGGAGGTATACTGGGAAAGAAGGGGGCACATTTTTTGGGAATATCACGAGTTGGTAAACTAAAAATTCCTACAGGGTATTCTGTCAGAAATGTTGGGGAGCAAATTATTTTGACATGATTCTTTTGAGCTGGGATATAGAAACTGAATTGCCTAGACATAGTAAGGTTCCAAGTTTAAATGTTGTTGCCTGTACTTCACAGAAAAGAAAAAAAAAAAAAAAAAAAAAACTGTTCCCATCTCTCTGACACTGCTGTAGAAAACCATTCTAAATGAAAGGCACCCAAATCCTCCAGGGGTTAAAATAGGCAGGTGACACTAAGCTTGAAGTCTGATGAAGCTCTCTACAATTACTGCTAGGACAGTGCAGTGATGCAGCGGTAGTGTCACCTCACAGCAAGAGGTTCTCCAGTTCAATTTTCTGCTGGGGTGTCTTCTGTGCGGAGTCTGCATGTCCTCCCTGCATTTGTGTGGGTTTCCTCAGGGTGCTCCGGTTTCCTCCCCCATTACAAAGACATGCATCTGGAGCATTTCTCCCCAGGCCTCCGCTGAAAATTGGCTCGTTCCAAATCAGACTTTCCCAGTTAACAAATGTAAAATAAAATAAATAAAAATACTGGAAAAGCAGGACACAAGTCTTCTCCTGGGACAGGTGTCTTAATGGGAAGAAAAAAAAATCTTACGAGTCCTGAAGCACTACAAAGACAATAAAGAAAATTTTAAACTTTAGCAAGCTTCAGGAAAGTTTATACAATTTTCAGTTTCACATTACGAAAAACAACCAAGCCCAAGACCAGACCAAAGGCAGTCTATACAGGATAGTCAAATTAAAAAAGTTGAAGACATGCCTACTTTTATAAGTAATGCAGCAGTTACAAAACATGCCATAGATTACAAGGGAGAAAATGTTCAAAAGAGCAAAAAAAATCAAAAAGTAATACTCCTAAAGGAAAGGTTGCTTAAAAGAAAAGTGGGCTACCAATTAAGTCCAAGTGAGAAAAGAAAACAAGCAGCAAGGAACCAATGTGTTTAAGAAAATATGCCTATGGTACGTAGGAGCTGAATTAAAGAACACAAGATACAGAATTAAAGCTGGATGATAAATCAAAGACACAACTTGCCTGTGACATTTTTTAGTCAAGTTAAAATTAAAGACTGCTGACAGGATCAGGAGTGACTTTACATAAAGCACTAAATGTGCGCACAGCAACCAAAATTATAAATATCCGGCTGAAAGAGGGGTGCATGAAGCGTGGCTTGAAAATAACACAGCAATGAAGCATAATAGAAATAAAGAGCTAGGAGGTATTCAAGATGGCCTAGGTATCACAAATGTACAGCTGCATAGCATGAGAAAATAAACGTATATTGTTTAAATCCGATCCATTGCCTAGAGAGTAAAGAAGCATTCTGCAACAATATGTAAACCATTAAGGTGTTACATTACTGAAGCCAAGCACAGAGGAAAAGAATTGTTTGTGGGCATTTTGGAAATGCAGGAAAAAGCAAAACATCACAAGAGAATGGAGAACAAATACTAGTCAGAAAAAGCACATTACACTTGGCAAAACTTTTGCCTTTAAGCAAAATACTGGAGCAAAATCTACTACTTGGGCAGCATCTACATTTAAAACACTGAAGCCGCAAAACACTGTATAAAATCAGTATACATTTTACCAACATATTTAAGATACAAAGTAAATTCTGCGAGCTAAACTGCGATAACTGTTCATACAAAAATTATGAAAATAAAACTATAAAATTTAAGTTTCATTTCCAGCGGTTGCTTGGGAAAAGAGAGAGACAATGTTGGGCTGCCTGGCACGTGACAAATGTAGCATGGTGAAATATACTCCCAAAGAACAAGAACTAAAAATTCATACATTTGAGTAAACAACTTTAGGTCAGATGGACTGCAAAGTTATGGAACCAGACACCACTATTTTGCTAAACCTGCAGATTTATTGGGCTACGAAGTTTGCCAGGGGGAATACATAAATATCTTATACACTAATACAGTTTATGAAGGGAGTAGAAACAGGCTGGAACCCAAATGGCCAAGTGTACATCTACATAGGTTAAAAAGCAATTCAGAAGGAACATTACCCATTGCAGACAGCTAGAGCTTATGTTAACTTTTTCCAATGGCAAATACTTTACTGCAATAAAACTAAACAGGGCTTCTTGGGTAAGTACTAAGCTATCTGCCCTTGCAGGCCAATTTAAGCTTAGGTCAGTTTCCCTTTTGGTGTTCAAATTACCTATCCCATTTTGTGTTAGATTGGCCTTACCCATCCCATGGTCAAGAGCAACACATTACCCTAATGAGAATAACTAGGATCGTACCATAGACTGTGTGAGGGGACCCATGCATGGCATGAAGCATTCAGGAGCTGCCTCTGCCCATTAGTAGTACAGGGGACTGTCCTGGGGTAAAGTGCGTTTCACATCCATAGATGCAACTTGTGCTTTAGACAGATGAACTTGGTTATTTGTGGATGGGAAATCTGTCCCACAGCAGTGGTGTCCGCTGCAAGATCTCTCCTAACCATTCTGATGATGTTGCAGAAGTTTAGGTCCTTAAGAGTATTTGATGCCATTTGGCTTGGTGGTGTACAGTAAATCCGTTGGCATTTGGTCAAAGGATGTATTTTATACTAAGTAGGTCACCTCTTAGCAGTCTGTAGAATACAGAGTATAGTGATAGGGCTGCTAGCAAATGGAGCTTGACGACAGAAGCTCAAAGCTACATAAATTCAAAAATGCCACTGTGAAGGTCTAGATTTTTCAAGCTACATTGTTGTCAATATTTCAGAAGACATGTGGCAAGGACTGCAGAAGCTTTGGATAGAACTGATGATCTGCTGGTGCGAGAACAAACAAGGTCTGAAGCCAGGTGCTGAGAAAGCAAGAAAGTACAGCTGTGCCCAACTTATAATTGTAGATGTTATAGTAAGTCAATGGTGCAGTACTGATTTCTTGGGTCTTCTTGCCATGCAGAAGCCCTGCAAACAGCCCAGTTTCCACAGTCGTCTCCAGCCTACGGATGTCAAAGTACAGTTGTGTACCTACCATAAATGTAGATGTTAGAGTGTATTCACTGTTGCAGTCATTACTCTTAGGTTATCCTGCTGGCAGGCTACCCTCAGTCGGACAGAAATCCAAAGTCTAGGTCCAGCGTCAGTTGCTGTTGCCTCTTTCCTGACAACAGTGCGCCAGGGGTATAAAAGATGCAGCAGATGCCATTTTCTTCAGTTTTTCTTGCCCCAGATGTCAGGTGCCCCCAAATTGGTAGGCTGAAAAATATGCCAATAAAAAAGCATGCACAAAAATAACATTTCCTTCATCTACAAGCAAATACACCAAATAGGTTGTATAGGATAGAGAAGTGCAGATAAGTCCCAGCAAAGAAAAAGGGGATGGTGGGTGGGTAACCTGGACTGCAACAGTGAATACACTCACATCTACATTTATGGTAGGTACACAACTGTACTATGTTCATAGTGTTTCACTGTTACAGTCATTACCCTTGGGTTGAATCCCAAAGTTGAGGAAGTGTGGCTGGGCTAAATAGGATTAGGAGAGGCTATGAGGCCCTACAGAACTGCAGTGGCAAAGCCTGCTCTGGACTTAGAATAGAGGTAAGTGTTAGTGCTTTGTGAAAGTGTGCACTGAACTCAAAGTTGCAGTCTCTAAGATATCTTTGGTTGGTACTCCTCTGAGGAAGGCTGCTGAAGTGGCTGCTGCTCTGGTGGAATGAGGCCTAATGCCCTTAGGCACCGATTTGCCATGTGGAAAATAGCAGAAACTGATGCAATGGCCTATCCATTTAGAAATGGTCTGTTTTGAGATAGCCTTTCCTTGTGATCCTGCAGCATATATGACACTAAAAGTTGCTCAGTCTTTCTGAAAGCTTTAGTTCTGTGTAGAAGCGTAACTGCCTGTGTATGTCCAAAGAATGCAGAATTTTCTCACCCTTGTTCTGTGGATTAGGATAAAAGGTTGGCAAGTGAAAGGTTTGGTTAAGGGCCTCACTGGACACCACCTTAGTCATAAATGTAGTGTTTGTCCTCAGAGAAACCCTGCCTGGATGAAAAATGATGAAAGGTCCCACAGCCATGAGTGCTTGTAACTCAGAGACTCACCTTGCAGAGGTTATTGCTAAAAGCAGAGCCGTTTTCCAGGATAAGAATTTTATATCTGCTGTTGATGCTGGCGCGAAAGGAGGCAGTGTGAGTTTTTCCAAAACATAATTGAGGTCCCAGGCGGGAATTGGTGCTCTCCTTGGAGGCCTAATGTTTTTTGCCCCTCTGAGGTACTGCCTTAAAGGATGAGAAAAGATAGGTGGTTCCGAATTGTAATGGGCTGAAATAGCAGAGGCATAAATCTTAATTGAGGAGAAGGAAAGGCCTTTGTTCAGCATCTCAGTTAGGTATTGTAGAATCTGAGGGATATTTGGTACACACGTGTCAATGCCTTGTTCCTGGTTCCAAGCACAGAATCTCTTCCATTTTTCTGCAAAAGATTTTCTGGTGCTGGGCCTCCCAAGATAACATCCATAACAGCTTTTGAAAGAGGAGTGTTCTGAATGGCTACATTATCCGCCATGCTGCCAGATTTAAGGTCCTGAGTTGGCTGTGCAGGATCTGATTGTTTTGTTGGGTCAGTAAGTGAGAAGTTTGAGGCAATATCCATGCTGGACCCGAAGACAAGCTCTTTAGGATTGGGTACCAGTGCTGGCGTGGCCAGTCTGGTGCAATCAGTATAATTTTTGGCTTCTCTTGTCTGACCTTTAGGAGTACCCTGGGAAGGCGAGGCAGTGGGGGAAAAGCATATACAGTTAGATTTTTCCAGCTGAAGGATAGGGCGTCCACTTTCAATGCTTGCTTGTGATAAATTCTTGTGCAAAATCTCTGCAATTGGCAGTTGTGAGGGGAGGCAACTAGATCTATGTCTGGGCATCCCCATTTCCTTTTATCATTTTGAAGACTTGTGGATCCAGTTTCCATTCGTGGGGATCCATGAGGTTTCTGCTTAGTTCGTCTGCCAGAGTATTTGTTTCTCCTGGAAGGAATTGTGCTTGCAGGTAAATTTGAAAAGTGTGTCCCATAAGGTCATTGCAGGTCTGCAGAGGGGGTAGGAATGTGTACCTCCCTACTTGTTTATGTACCACATGACCATAGTGTTGTCGGTCTTTATCAGGAACTGTCCTGGATGAAGCAGGTCCTTGAAAGCTGTCAGGGCATTTTGAACAGCTAGCATTTCTTTTTGATTGATGTGAAGATGCATCTGGTTTGCAGGCCATGTGCCCTGAATACATTTTCCTGCCATATGAGCCCCCCAGGCATAATCTGATGCATCCGTTGTCAGTGTCTGTCTGGCTGTGGGTAAACTGAATGGCAGACCTTGTTGTGGTGACAGGCTTCTGCCCACCATCGAAATTCCTGCTGCAGGCAGAGAATGAGTGCAATTACTGTCTCCAGGCTGTGGCAATGCTGAGTCCAAACACTTTTTGGGTACCATTGTAGTTTCCTCATATGCAGTCTGGCATATGGAATTAGGAGAATGCAAGATGCCATGAAACCCAAGGCCTGCAGGATTTTCCTTGCGGATAAGTGTTTTTTTTGTTGCCAATTTCTTGAAGTAAGTAGTCAGATGCTTTTGTCAGGCGTGAGATAAGCCATCTGGGCAGTTATATTTAAGCTTGCACCCAGGAATATCTCTTGAGAGGGCACTAATTTTGATTTCTTTTTGTTTACTGTGTACCCTAGGCCAGTAAGTAATCTTTTTACAAACGCCAGATGCTTCAGAAGAATGTCTGTTCTCTGCTTGAATTAGGCAGTCATCCAAGTAGGGATATATTTGAACTCCTTTTGGTCTTTGAAGCTGAAGATGGCTTAATATATAGTTGTGTAGGTCTGAAGACACCCTCAGAAGCTGATGCCTGCTCAGCGGCTTCGGACCCATCTGAGGGAATGATTTCAGAGTATCCAATACCTTGTGTTTCCAGAGGCCCAGTCGGCTCCACGTGGGAGTCAGAAATGGCCTGTGGCTCTGAGGTAGCAGGTGCCAGGGGCTGCGAAAGCACCTCACTGAGAACCAGCGACTGGTCTAGCAGAGGCTTAGTCAGTTTTGGACCTTGGATGCCTATCCTTTTCCTTGTGTTTTTTGTAAACTCTGGTCGTCGGCTGGTCCGACGACATTATATAATTAAATCTTCGGCCAAAGTAATGAAATGCAAAATCGAACCGATGCTTGATAGCGCGTTGGTTAAATCTAGCACAAAACCGACAGCTAGCAATGTTGTGATCAGGGCCTAGGCAAGGAATACAGTAAGAGTGAAAATCCTTATGAGGTATTTGCTTCCCACAAGAAATACAATTGTTAACTTTTTCTGAAATCGGTCTGGAGCAAGAAAAAAAAAAAGTTTCCCCAACGGGGTACTTAGCTTTAATGAAGACTTTGGTTCTGAAATTCGGATTTGAAAATCTCAGGAGTCTGCCGACTGGCACTTGCGAACTGCTTTTGCTTCGGGCACCGCGCAAGAAAGACTGAAGAAAATGGCGCCGGCTGCATCTTTTATACTCCTGGCGTACTGACGTCAGGGAAGAGGCGACAGCAACCGACGCCGGACCTAGACTTTGGAATTCTGGCAGACTGAGGGTAGCCTGCCAGCAGGATAACCCAAGAGTAATGACTGCAACAGTGAAACACGAACATCCAACATCAGGGTATAAGGATGTCTGGACATCAGGGTACAAGGACATCAGTCAGTGCCATCTTCAGGTCTTTCCAAGCAGTGAACAATATGATGCCCGAGCATAGCATGAACTCCACAGCTGTCAAAATAAAGTGAGGAAGAAAATCATAGGAGGCACAGAGAAAGTGGAGACAAGAGGACCATCTGCAGAAAAACTCCTCTACCCCTTGCACCCAGCAAAAGGGAGACAAATCAGTCAGCAGACAGAGGGGTTGAAGGGTGGGCATAGTGTACTGCAGTATTGATCTACTTGAACATCCACAATTATGCTAGAGTACTACCACAGTACAGTTGTGTCCCAATGTTGTAGTAGTGATTCGAGAGTATTCCCAAAGTTAACTGGTGGGTGATGGGTCATCTGTATGAACCTAGGAAATAAGGATTTGCAGGATGGCAGTAGCAAAACCTGTTCTAGCCCTGGAGACATTGAGCACAGCTTTACAAAACACAAGCCAGGCAAAGTTCCATGTGGCTGCCTGTAGGATGGCCTGGGTAGCGGACTGCTTTGTTGAAAACGGTAGTAGTTGCCCCACACTTACTGGAATGGACTTTAATATGCACAGGCAAATCTTCTCCATGGTGTGGGAGTAAAAATTAATGCAGTTTGCCATCCATTTTGAAATGGTTTGTTTGGAGACAGGCTTGCCCAGTTTACACTCTGCGAAAGAAACCATTAATTGTTCTCTCATTAGTGGGCTTAGTCCTGTCAGATAGTACCTGATCTGTCTGTGCACATCCAGGAAATGGACTTGCTCTGTCCTGTTCACTGGATTTAGGAATAAGTCTAGTAGGTGGATAGCCTGGTTTAGGGTAAGTTCTGATATCATTTTGGCATTAAAATGAGGTGTTTGTTATGAGGATTACCCTACTCCTGTGAAAGGCAGTGGAATGTTCTTTACAAGGCAGTTTAGCTCTGAAACTCTCCTAGCTGAGCTATAAGAAAAGTGGTCCTCTAGGTGAGCATCTTTAGAGGTGGTGGCAGCAAACTCAAAAGGGGGCAAAGTTAGTTTTTCTAATACATACTTTTGATCCAATGCAGGAATAGGGTTCCTTCTGTGAGGTCTTAAGTGAAAAATCCCCTTCAGAAAAAAGGTTCATGGAATGCAAAATGATAGATTGAGCACTGTGCAGGCAAGCTGATATGATAGATGCATGTACTTTAATGCTGGAATAGGAAAGTTCTTATCTAAAACAGGCTTGACATGTACTCCCAAGACAGTACATGTCTGCCTCTGAAGGGTTAATGTTTTTGCTGTGAACCCAGGTGGAAAATCTCCATTTTACCAGGTGTAACTTCTGGCACTAGGTTTCCTTGCATGACTTTGGATGGAAAGCACATCCCTGGAGTAGGATACATTCTTTAGTGTCAAAACCCAATCTTCCAGGCTGTTAACCTGAAAGTGGCTAGGTGGGTATGGACAACAGATCCCTTTGGCTTGGCTGAAATGCTCTACTTCCTGTGGTAAAGTGTGAAATATCCCCTCAGTGTCAGGAGGAAGAAACAGTGTTGACTGGGCCAGAAGGGGGCCACTAGGATCATGCTGCTTCTGTCCTCCCAGAGTTTTGTCAATATCCTGTGGATCAGATTTAAGTGCAGGAATACATACAGGAATCAAGTTTACCCACATAAAGCAAGAGTGCAATTATTTTCCAAGCTGTTGTCTTAGGTTCATAGGTGTTTACCAGGCTAATGACCACAACGGCCTTTTTAAGCCTAGCAATGCATCCCAAATCTCTGACAAGTTCTGATACCCTTGACAAGTGTAAGCATGGGCCTGGAAGGTGAACCATTTACAGATTATCTGTTTGCATTAGAGACATAGGTGCTAAACCAGGGATGAATTTCTGGATTCCCATCCAATTGTCCAAGTTGCACTTGAATTGGGTTAGGGAAGAACTCTGCTTCACATGGATGGGGAGCCTGTTCCATAGACTGGGTAGCCTCTGGAATATAAACCTCTCTCTCCAACAAGTTCTATTTATATCACAGGCAATGTTAAAGTCTTTAGAATGGGTAATTCTGGCACTGTATTTTGTGGACATGCAGGAAGTCCATCACAGCTGGATCTGGCATAGATCTCCCCTCAAAAGCCTGTGAGACAGAAGACAGGGATAGGGCCTTGAGGTGGTCTGCAGAGGACCTATTTTTTATGGCCTGTATTCTTTTAGTGAGGAACCTCTGACGTTCCAGTTGTTGGATATGCCTGGTTAGATACATACCAAAGGGGGCACTACTCAATGAATGCTGAAAACAGTGGAACAATGACTTCCTTGGATTGGATGCCATACCTTTGTAAGTTGTGCAACATAAAATGATTTCCTCACCACTGTAGACATGTGATGATGAAAGGCTAAATTACTATCCGTGTGTGTGTCCCAAGTCCCTGACTACTGGGCCAACTCCAAGGGGTGTGTTGTCAATATAATTACCAGGGATGGATGACTTCCTAAAGGATACTATTGTGCATTTCTTGACATTTAGTTTTAGTGCATGGCTCTGACACCACTTGTTTGTCTGTGTCAGTGCCTCCTGGAGAGCTTTGGCAGTGTGACATTCAATGACAGCTCCTAATTTGCAATCTGTAAATTTAGTCAGCCAGAGACCACTGACATTGGCCTTGACTTCTGAGAAGTAAATGCCAAAAAGGAGCAGTCCAGGGACTGATCCCTGAGGGGCTCCCATTTGTGACTGGCCTCTTTGTAAAGGTGGACTCCACAGTTCTAACTTCCTGAGTCCTGTCTGTGAGCCAGTTGGCTATCCACCGGGTAACATACTGGTTTGTACCTATCCTCTTGAGTTTGTCAACAATGCCCAAGTGGGGTATTGTGTTAAATGCCTTGGCCAGGTCAAGATAGGTAGGGTGAACAATTTTGCCCTCATCCATTGTTTTTGGTGACCTTCTCAAAGTTGTCCACCAGGTTGAGTAGGCATGATCTGCCCTTGACTAAACCAAACTGGGCTGAGGTCCAGTGCCTGGAGGTTTACTACATCTCTACTGAGCATCTCTTGAGTTCTGCAGCAGAACCTCTGTAATAGTTTGTTGTGGTGAGAGGCGAACAGGTCTACTGAAGGAACCTCCCACTGTAGTTAGATCCAGAAGACCTCTCTTTAGCATCCATTCACTGGTGTCTAGATGATCCCTTCTTAGAGAATCTGCCAGGGTATTGTTCTGATCCGGAATAAAGACGCTATGCTGGTTAGCCCTATTTCTTTGCCAACATCCAAATTTTCCAGGAAAGGCTGCACAGAGGGTAGGACAAAGTTCTCCCCATGCTTGCTTATGTACCACATCACTAGGTGTGGGTGTCCCCAAAGCTGCAGGGTCCCTGGGCTTAAGTTCTGTTGAACAGCATTTATGACCTCATTGATTGCTTATAGGTCATTCTGAGTTATATGCTAAAGAGTCCAAATGCTCCCTGAAAAAGGGCAGAACACAAGTCGTCCCCCCCCCCCCCGGTAGATCAGGGTGTGCATGTTCTTTTTAAGAGCTATTCCAGTCAGTGAGCATGTGCAAGCAGGAGTGCCCTTTTGTAGTGAGCAGCCGAGGTGTAAGCATGCAAGTGTGCAGTAGTCAGCTCGTTCGTTCAGTTTAATGTTACTGTTCTCCATCCTGGTGTGTGTGTGTGTGTACAATAAACTACTTAAATGAACACCCAACCTCATCATCGGAATATAAAGATGGCGAGCAAGTGTCAGAATGGGATCCAAAAAGTAAAACTTCAAGATCACGAGACATGCAGTTACAGTTGGAGGTATACACAGGAGTGGATCATCCCTGTTCAAACGACTCGCAAACAGGTCAGAAAGACAAATACAGGTGCTAAAACTATACGATTGTTTACTCAAAAATACAAAATGAAGCATTCAAAACAACTTTCTAAAGTGCTCATAATTACGATATATTGATAAAATACTCAATGCTTACAAAAGTGCTTAAAATAACTTCAGCATCGCATACAATATAAAAAAAGGGAAAACTACCATATTTTTTTGCTATGTGCTCCTTTTTCATATTAACTAAAGCTAAATCAGAGATATCCAAAGTGTGTAAAGTGCTCACATGTTTGTGCAATATTACAGTACTTATTTTACTGACAAGTCTTTTCAAAGAGTTTATGGTACAGCTGACTTGAGTACCTGGTACATGTGTGCATTTGAATATAACAAAGTGCAATGTGTTGGCATGGCAGGATTTTGCAGACCTCTTCCACTTATATTTGACCATATTGCTGAAAACTGGAGTGTGTGAGTAGAGTATGATATTTTCATACAGGCTTCTTTTTCTGATAAAGACGCATAAACAAGGGCATTTATCCTGCTTAACCTAGCTGGTTCAAAAGCCATTGAAAGGGAGCATGCATTTGTTTAAGCCCCAGATGTGTATGCAGAGGAGAGGGTACCAGATGAAATCCGGGGAAGACCTAGAGTGGTTAAAATGTTAATTTAGAGAAATGTGCAACCCCCCCAAGTGAATATTACAGTGGAAATGCACATATTTTACACAACAGATCAAAAGCTTAAGTTTTGCAGCATATATAACCACCTTGAGAAACAAGGCAAAAACATGTAGATTTGGTGATTTAACAGAGGAGTTCATAAGAGACAGGCTTGTGAATGGTATCAAACATGATGTAGTGAGAAAGATTTTGCTTCACGACAATGATTTAACATTGAATAAGACCATATGAGCTCACAAAAAACACACGAACATTGTTACAAATGAGAAATGCTTGCACTGCGAATGTTGATAGTATGCAGCACATGGTTAAAAGATACAGGTCCAAGACTGTGCCAGCTTCAGTGAAACCCAGACCTTTTCTAGCAAGTTCTAGGGCAGCTCCAGTAAAATCCAGAGCATGCTCAGTGAAGCAGAGGGTGAGTTAACAAAACCTGTGATGAGCCTCAGTCAACTGTTGCAATGGTTGGGAGATCACCAGCCCAAAAGAGAAATGTGCCTAGCTTTTGGTCACAGTGCCATACATGTAAAAGGTGGAACCATCTTAAAAGGTTCTGTAAATAGAGAGGCACATTCTTTTATTAAGAGAACATTCAAAGAAGCAAGCTGATCAGCTAGAAAGCTGTGACCCTACATTCTATGTCAATTGTGTGCCAGCACTTGGTGAAACAGTCAATGCAGGAGATTAGAGGGCAAAGAATTGGGTATTTTGTACTGCTCTGCTTAATGGGAAACCTGTACAGCTCAAAGTTGATACTGGTTCAAACGTGTAATGTTATGTCAGCAGAATGTTTGCCAAAGTAAAAGCTAGTGAAAAGCTTGATTTGGCAAGTGTGCAAAGCTTGTTGCTTATGGTGGTGAAGAAATCCAAACCAAAGGCTCAGTAGTGCTTTCATGTCATTCTGCTGAAACAGCTATGACTTGCAAGTGCAGTCACTATTAGGCCTCAGATAGTATGAAAACGAGACTGCTTTCATTTAGTGCAGACCACCATGTAAGCCTGTATAATGAAAATTTCACACAAACTATTTTTTTCTGACTGACTAACTGATCTTTGAAAAGGTCAGCACAAACTCACAGTTGTGTACGCTATGAACTTAGATCCTGAAGTAAACCCAGTCATCAGACCAGCACGGAAAGTTCCAGGAGCCTTGCAAGGCATAGTCAAACCTGAGCTGGACAGAATGGCACAACTAGGTGCAATTTGTCCAATAGAACCGCCAACTGAATGGGTATCCTCCATGGTGGTAGCGCACAAGAAAAGCTCAGACAATATTAGAATATTTACTGATCCAAAAGATAAGCACTAAAAATATCATCCAATGCATACAGTCTTGTACTCCTATGCTAAATGCCACTGTTTTTCAGTCTTAAAAATGCAAAAAGTTCACTCTGGCAAATTTTGCTTGATCGAAAGTCTTCACTGTTAACCACTTTCAGTACACCATTTAGAAGGTACAGATTTTTTGAGAATGCCATTTGGGATAAATTCTGCCAGTTAAGTCAGTGTGTGATAGAGCAGATATTCTGGCTATCCATTTGCTATTATAGTAGATATTCTTATAGGAGGTAATGGTGAACTTGAACATAACAATTTCAGGAAAGTTCTAGAACATGCTTGTGAGATGAATCTTAAGTTCAGAAATGCAAATTTAGGCTGCAAGAAGTTACTTACGTGGGTCACTTGTTTACTAGTTCAGGCTTATGATGAGATCCTTCCAAGTAAACTGCTATTCTTGAGGTGCCAGCTTCAGACAATGTTACTTTCTTACGTTTTCTTGGCATGGTCAACTATTTGGGCAAGTTTAGTCCAGATATGAGCACAATTTCAGCACCGCTACAAGAGCCGGCATGCAAAGATGCAACTTGGTCCTGGTCAGAGCAACACCAAAGTGCATTTCAGGTCGTGAAACAGAGAATTTCCAGTCCACCCACTAAGATATTAGGATGCTGACAAACCTCTAACTCTTTCTTGTGATGCGTCAAAGTTTGGTCTTGGTGCAGTCATTCAAGAGGATAGACCAGTATCCTATGCATCCAGAACTCTAACCCAAACTGAGATGCAGTATGCTCAGACAGAGCTCTTGGCAATTTATTTTCATGTTGCAAGTTCCATGACTATATTTTATGGCCAACCTATTCAAATTGAGACAGACCACCGACCTTTGGTCACTATTTTGAAAAAGCCTATGCACACAGCTCCCACGAGATTGCAATGTATGGTGTTGAAACTATAGTGCAATTTTCACTTTGTTTACACAAAAGGCATACTTCTTTATCTTACAGATATTTTATCCAGATCGCCCAGAAAAAAAAAAAAAAAAAAAAACACTAAACAGCATGAAAATGAGAAATCTAAATTTTGAAGTCCTGAAGTGAAATTTTTCTTCCACACATCTAGAAGAGCTTAACACTCAACACAGCTTTAGATTCAATTCTTCAGAAACTCAACCACTTATCAGTCGAGGATGCCTGTTAAAGCAATCTTGTTTACCACCAGATGTGCAGCAGTATTTTACATACAGAGACGAGATTTTGATGGAAGATGGTATCATGAAATGTCCAAAGTCCTTGCAACAGTATATTAGAATCTTGCAGCATTGCCTTCCAGGAATCGATTCTACCAAAAGGGCAAGAGAACTAGTATTCTGGCTTATAAGACATTGAGAGAACATTTTCATCTTGCTCTGTAACAGTACTAAGCCACAACAAAAAGAACCACTTCAGTTAAGCCAGATACCTGAATTACCTTGATTGACAGTAGCTACAGACATTTTCGAATGGAATGGTCAACATTACTTGGCATTAGTAAAACTGGTTCAAGACTGACCTACTTCCTAATCGGATGTCCAATATTGTCATTACTAAGTTGAGACATTTTTCAAACTCATTTCTAATGATGCAGTTTACAAGTCAGGGGTTCAAAAGATTTGCTGAAACATGGGACATCATGGTTCTTTTTACAAGTAGTCCTGAATACCCACAATCAAACGGCCTGGCTGAACATGCAGTTCAAAGTGCAAAACAGCTGTTGGAAAAGTCCAAATGTGACAATACGGATGTTTTTCTACATCTGCTAAATTTCAGAATATACCTTGCGAATTTTTCTTGGTTCACCTGCTCAGAAGTTAATGTCGATTCAAGCCAGAACCACACTATGACTCCGTAAGAATTTGTTGGCTCCAAGTGCTAAAAATAAAACACCTCCCCCAGCAATGTCTGAACTGTCTGTGGTGATGATCTTATCTGCTTCCTGCAAAGAGAAAATTGCTCTGGGTTCTGTGGTAAGGTGTTCTTCCACCACAAGAGCTCCTTTTCCAGGCATGGAAGGAGAGGCAGTATGGTTTTCGGGAGATGGAAATGCTGTCCCCCCCCCCCCCAACATTTCTCAGGAACCACTAAAGCTCTCATATGGAACTCTGCAAGTGGGATCATTAGAATACATTATGCCATGTACTCCAGCATCCTCAGCAATGCCCCTGGTGGGGTGAGTTGCTTTGGAAGCAGACTTCAGATAGCCTGTCAAGAAAGTAACCTTGTCCTGGAGAAGGAAGGCACAGAAGAGAGGGTGTCAGTCTGAATCTGGCTACATTTATGGTGGGAAATGTGCAAAGTAAGAGTAAGAAATTCTTCATTTTCAGAACTAGAGGACCTGCATCTTCCACAAGAAGCAGGGATGTGGCTTTTCAGGATGAGGAAGCCTCAGTATCAGAAACATTAGAAGCCTCTCTAGATTTCATAAAGGCCATGGCCTCTGCTATTTTTAGGAGGTGTTGGGCTTTAGTCTGAAGTGGTTGGAGTTGACAAAAAATTGGTTCACTTTGTTTTGGGCATCAGTTTAAAAAGGGTGACCTAAGGCTGCAGTTGTCCAACCTTGACTTTGGTCAGGCTTCAAAAGTTGGGGCCTGCTGAATGACTTCAAACCCAACTGATGTGTGTGCTGGGATAACATTTACAGGTAGACCAGAGACCATGGTGGCACCCGAGGGTTCAGGCCTACGAGTTGTTTGCAGCCTCTGGGTCCAGCATCTCACCTGGGTCAGTTGACTTTTTTGACCAAATTTTGGATGAAGTGAAAGAAAGGATAAATTTGCTCCAATTTTAGGTAAAATTCAGTCTTTGGATGACAGAAAACAGGAACAGAAACCTAAGGAAGATTATAGGTCAGGTCTTATAACCACCTATGATGGACAGTCCAGACTAGTAAGGAGAATTTTTGACAGAGAATGGAATAATTTTTCCAAAATCTCCGATTTAAGACATATTTTTGACAATGAATTGACATACATGTATCGCAAAGGGAACACCATTAAGAACATACTAGAGAGGGGTCCCAACAGGGGCAACATACAAAAGGGTACAAGGGAGAAGAAAGGCTTGTACAGGTGCGGTAGTTGTAGTTATTGTTCATTTTTATTAACATCGGAGATCATATATATTTGCAGGCTAGGTAAAGGAAACTAATATTAAACACCTATGCTAACTGCAATACGAAAGGTATTATTTATATTGCAATATGTAAAGAATGTGAATCTTTCTACGTAGGGAAAAGTGAAAGGAAATTGAAGCAGAGAATATACGAACATTTATGCGATATTAGAACGAAGAATGAGAGGAATGCATTATACAAGCATACCACCACCTGTAAGACACTGTTTTCAATTTTTTATTTTAGAGGTGGTTACAATGAGTCCTCTGGGTGGTATGTGGGGAACGCTAGTTGAGTATTGGGAACTATACTGGCAACTAGTGTTGGATTCTAGTAAATTTTCAGGACTTAATGAAATGTTATCCCTAGCACCAGTACTTAAATTAAGATCTGCCAAACTTTAAATGAGATTAATAGTTGATTGGTGGGTCTGTAAAACGTAGAAGAAACAGTTATTTGTATTACAATAAATAATATTAATTTAAGGCTTTTTTTTTTTTTTTGTTTTGTTTTTTAAAAAGGTACATCATATAAATATAGCATTTTACATGTTATTTTTAGGTTCACCACTGGAGGGAGCTACACAATCACTTTATATATTGTCCTACGTTTTACACATTTTATATTTGTTATTCATTTATTTAGAAGTGTTTGATATTTATTAAAGATTTTAACTTTGATTAGATGTTAAAGTTTTTATAATACATACATATTTACAATTTTATTGACAAGCTTTTAAGAACAAAAAAGATATGATTTTATTTTATTTTGCTTTTATGGAGTATTTTAATTTATGTAATGATTCTCTTATTGTGATTGGTGTTTTTTTTTTTTTAATTGGTTCTAAAGGTTTGGGTATATATACACGAAGGGGGTAATTTTATTTATATCATCTGAAGTTGAAGACGAAAATGTTCCGTTTTATGTTATACGTTAGTGTGTGGAACTATTAAATTGTTTGCGCTTCCTACTTGGTTTGTGGTGCTTTTTCTACAGTTTATCAGTTGACTTATGGCCTAGAGTTGAAGATTTCTTTTGTAACTTCAGGGTCCTTTGCTTTTTTGTATTAACATTTTTTTGGAATGGACACTAGCCAATGTTGGAATTTGCTGAGGCCCAGTAGTAGCTGTGGATTGCAAAGCCACCAGGGAAACTGAAGAGCAAGACTTGCATGGACAGCTAATACTATATGTTAAGGTTTTCACATGAAATTTTGCAGATAAGACCGCTAGAGAGATCATGCTTTGTTTTTGAACATTAGAGAAGTTTCCCCAACAGGGAACTTATCCAAGTGGAAGAAGGTTCTCAGGGAAAAAATTAGCCAACCAGACTGAGCATACTAACCAAACATGAAGCACACTGGCCTGCATGGCTAAAAAGAACTGAAGATGGAGCCTGACACCCTTCTACCCTGCCATCCAGACATTGGCTGGACAGCCAACTGCTTGGGATGCAGGCTTCTACATGGCAGGAAAAAGCAAGAATGTATACTGCAAAATTGACTATGAAGACATTTCAACTCTTATGGAAGAGGAAGAAAAGCCTGGAGGAGATTTCTATGAATGGTATATACCAAACATACCAGACAATTATAAAGTTCTAGATCATCACTAGACATGGCAATAGTCAAATGGAGACAAAAAGCTCAGTTACTGAAAAAGCTTCTGATTAATGTTGCCTTTATAAAGTAGCCGTGTTGCAATCAGCTTGAAACAAAACAGAGCTGAAAGCTTACTCAAGCAAGAGGACAGTTCAGCAGCAGCAAATGGTTTGATAGCGCTTATAAAATGAACAAACTTGCTATGCTTGGATTGAGATGTTAACCACAGTACAATGTGAAAATTCCACAATACTCTAACCAGTACTGGACAAGACTGGACAAACCTGCCAAGTATTTTAGGTCTTTACTACACAAAGCAACAACTTTGCAAAGAATGTTACTGAATTTGAAAAAGTAAGACAAACGCCATTCAAGCAAATGAACAATGGTGACATACTGAGTAGATTTCACTTCAAGGAACAAATCTGCTGAGTGAGGATCTGGACAATGTATGGGTTATTCCTGAGCTATCCAGATCCCCAGATAAACTAACAGAGCACAAAAGGTATACAAGTGCATCTACTTGAAGTTACAATGAAAGGTTGTCAGACAAGTCACTAGCAAAACAGGAATACAGCCATAAAAAAGTAACTGTACTCAAGTTTCATGCTCATGTCAAACCAATAATACCCAGCCAAAAATTGAGAACACACAATGGGAAAAAAACGGAGTTGCAAATAAACTGATCTCTACTAGTTAAATGTGAGAGTAGATCATAAAACTGAGAAATATGCAAACTCTACAATTGGTTTATTTTTTTGGGAACCTATCTCCTAACAGACTTTAGTGGAAGTACTAAATTTCCACAAAAAGTTTACACATCCCTTAAATTTACCCACCCACCAAATTATAATGGGTTCTTTAATTTAACTTTCTATATCCTGCCAAGGGTCAATTCTGTAACATTTAATCAACCTTTCCCATTTTGTCACCATCATGTAACTTTTCCATACTATTTTGTTCATATATTCAGTTTTTTTTTTCAATTTTTCATCTCTTATACTTCCTGGACTATCAATTTGAGAATGTGTTCATAACTTTAGTCAACTTTATAATGACAGTATACCCAAAATAAATGCAGGTGCTCCAAAAAATTACTGGATTTAATGAACACAACCGGCGTATAAAATTTGTACTGCATACAATCTTTTTTACAGGATTTAATCTAGAACCTCAACTGCATAAAAAGCTACTAATTAATTTTCAGCCTTGCTGGAAACAAATACTTTACATATCCTAGCCTTCCCATTATTACCAAACTGTATTAAATATCAAGTAAACCTTTTTTCTGAAACATCCATGGAATAATTAAATCCTTAAATCTTAATCTACGGGATGGACTACATCTCCCAATATAATGCTTAGTAAAACATGCAGCACTTTCTCTTTCTCCAAATTTTTACTTTTCCTCTACTTATTCTCAGAAGAACACAACACTTATCCATACCTTGTTTTAACTATGACAGTATCATTTGCATAAGACTACAGGCAATTCCACTAGGGGTCTGTAAATCAGGCTTGCCTATTTACTACCAAACCAAAAGTATTGTATTTATCAGGCATCCTGGCTGCACCCCAGTTCTTTCTGCTTAACCATTTACCAATATATTTGTATTACATTTTGGAAATTTATCTGGAATATAAAGGTTTTTAAAATACTCCAACTGATAACATTGACTTATTAAATATTACATGAAGTCAACTTGCCTATAGGCTAACTTAGTGCATGCAATTTTGTCTACTAACTCCTTAGCATCTCTATCCTCTCATTCTATCGACTCTACCTCGAAAGTCTTATTTGAAAAATTATCCCATTTTACAATCCACATTACAAATTAATAAATTAGTAAGTAACTTGAAAACTATCAGCCTTCTTCCAAATACATTTCTCTTGATTCTTACACCAATTCACCCACTCCTATATTACTTTACGAAAACAGTTTTAATCTAAAACTTACTCATTTTTCTGTAAAAGGTGTACAGATCTGATCTTTCCTCTTTTCATATTTTTTTGAACTTTAGTAATTATTCTTACTACAGCCATTGTTTTAACCCCCATTCAACATCCTCTATAATCTGTGTACACATAATTAAAACTAGAGAACTAGAGATTTTTTAGCCATTTCTTCTTGTTTAATTATAGTTAGAGCTATAGTTAGAGCTTTTCGCATTCTGTACCTCCATTAGCATACTTTCCCTACTAGCATACTTTGGTTATACTTTGTCCAGTTAGAAAAGGATGAATCTAATAGGTTTGCCTTAATCCCTCTCATATTTACTTCATTCTGCGTAAATATTTTTGCTGTATAGATTTTTTTTTTTACTTATCCTTTGTTGACCAGATTATTCCCAACTAGGCTAGTAGCCTCTTTTCAGGAGAGGCCTGGGGTGGTATACATACTACAAGGGGAAATTTGGCTAGGGCATCAGGGAATATCCTTATTCTTTTTGACAGAAAGCATAGAATCTTTTACAACCATCTGGGCTACCACCAACTCCAGCAGATAAGGTCTCCAACATCTCATCTGAAGTACAACACACTCAGGAGTGCAGCACCTCCCTTACACTGAACTGCAATGCCAGCAATGTGATCTACTTGTGCGGGAATAGAACCCACAGCCTTCTGCACCAAATGCAAGCATGCTACCTGTTGCGCCACTACATTACCTCAACTTTCTCTTTTCTGACACTCCTCAATTTTTTTATGCTACTGCCAGATTTTACATCAAGATATATAGCACTGCCTATTTTCTTTTGTAATCAAACACACCACAATCTAGCTCCTTAAAGAAAGGAAATAAAAAGGGACAGTTGTGCAAGTTGCACTTACCTTACCCATAACAGTACAGGCTAGAATTTCCCACTGCTGCATTAGTCCCTCGGGCTACACGAATTGTTTCCCTGCAATGGAAAAGCCACCAGCCACTAGAACCAGCCAGCTTCAAAAAGATCTGACTCCACCCCCACTCACTGACTACATGTGGTCTAATCCTGTGAAGGGGAAAAAACAAATAAATCAGTGAGTTTGAAGTTTTTAGGACTTTCTTGTCCATACAATGAGAGAAGAGCCTAATATCCTGAAATAAGTAACCAAATATTGACAATAGAACATATAAAGTAGAAACAAAACACGATCCTATAGTATCTCATACAACTCTATGCAAGAATGGGGGGGGGGGGGTAAGATGGGCGAAGATACTGCAAGCAGTAAGGAATCTGAACTCCTACCGTTATGGAAAAGTTCAGCGTATGCAACTGTATTATGTTAATCATTCCCATTGCTGCAGTACCCCTTGGTATGTACAGGTTGAATACCAAAGCCCATTGATCGTGGGAGGAGAATGGATATGGATCCAGGAGTCCCTGGAGTGGGGTCCTACCAAACACCAATACATAGCTGTACAGGAGTCATATAAACCAAACCACATTAACAGTTCATCTGCGTACATTCTTGTTGTTTGTCTTTTTGTCTTTTCTTGGTTAGGGGTCGCTACAGTGGAACTCCAGTCCGCTAATGACTGCAGTAGATTTTTATGGTGCAGAGTTGCTAGCCCGACGCCCAACCTTCAGCGAAGGCATGCCCATTCACACATCTTTCGAATGCCACTCTGTCACGGGGAGGACATGCAGACTCCACACAGAAGGCACTCCAGCAGAGAATCGAACAGGAGAACCTCTTGCTGTGAGGCAACAACGCTACCGCTGCACCACCGCAGCCTTGCTCATCTGCATACATTCTACATAAATGATTTCTATACAGCTCTCATTTAGTTCAACATTACACAAAGTTCACAATTCCTGACTTCCTTAAAGTCAAGACGTTTTTCTTTAGTGAACGCCCTAAAACAAAAATCTAAATGCATTTTGAGAACTTCCCTATTACATATTAACGTAGAATAAATGCACAAAACTGTATACATTTTCAGCAAATTACGTTTAACCCTCCTGATAGGAACTATCCCAAAATGGATGCATCCAATCTAATATTGTTACCCATATTAAAGTTTGTTGCAGCCGGTGTTTCCACTTAACCAACTATCTGTTGGTATCTATTTTTAAAAATCCAGCTTTCTAGCATTCAGTGTACTGGCTACCTTAAAAACAAAAACCACCACTGAATTGTGAACTGCTCTGTCAAATACATTAAAGTATTAAGGCTGCTGAGCAGGCTATTTAGGAGTAGTAGGTTTTCTTCAGATGGAATGTAATCTCACTGAAAAGAAATGTACATGGAGGTCACAGTGAGTGAAGAGCCGCTAGCACGAGTCAAGTGATCACAAAATTTTAGTCAGCTGGTATTTTACTTAAGGATAACTTCTGGAATGTGGTTTATTTACATAACAGCCATAGTGTTAAGGAGTTACAATTGTTTTGCACCAATACATAACTGCTACAATGATTACTGAGTATACATAATATGGATCAGAAGTGATAAGAGTCAGCATGTTTTAACAGTACTGAAGGGAGAGGTTTTTGTTCTGGGAGCTATTGTAGGTGGGTTCTGGACTGGGTTCGGGGTCACCTCTACCTGTATTAGAGAGAGAATACAATGGTGGAGGTCCAACAGCAACAGCCCAAAAGTTGGTCTTTAGTGCCAGACTGATTAATGGCTTACAATGCCAGGTCACAAAATGTAACTGCTACCATGTGCACATATTGGGCAGGAAATCTGAGGAAAAGCTTCTTCAAAAGGTGATCTACTTGTTTTGTTGGTTAAGGCCATCATTTGACGTATTTGGTAAAAGTGCTTCATTTGTAATACAGATGTGTAAGAAAGCAATAAACGAGACAAGGTCTTCACTACTGAACGTTAGGAAACTAAATCAAACAAAACCAACAAAGAACCAGGTTTTGTGATTTTTTTTTTAGTCATCTGGTAGTATATAGCCTTTGCTTTTAGCAATGTTAAGAAAATGTATTCGCCACAACGTTCCAGAGTAGCTGTACTTCATAGGTCTTCAACCGTTGGGCTTTGGATTTGACATGGCCACTTAGCAAGCATCACTGATCTGAGCTCTCAGCTCCTACCCGCTACACATAATGCCCCAGTCTCCTTCCTCCCATTCAGAGAGTTTGCTGCTGACAAACACAACCGACCCAACAAGGCCTTACCACTCCTGACTGTCCAAAAACTTCCCGAGCCAAAGAACATAAGGAGCCTTTTGTGACAAACACTTTCTTACACATGATCAGAATAGTGACAAGGCAAGGGGAAGGAGGGGGACGGACGAAGACAAATTAAAGTACAACTACTCAGATGGAACTTTATCGTGAGTACATAACTTCTTTATCTGAAGTAGTTCACTTAATTTGGTCTTGAACCTCATTTGGTCTTCAACCTTTGGATCAGAGTCCCCAGCTACTCACACCTGGGAGGCCCTTGTGGAAGGATATTCTGGAGTACAGTAGAGCCAAACAAAGCCCTACAAGTCCAATTTATAGTGGGAAATGAAGTTATGAGAGGACCACATAGCGGCAGAACAAGCATCACCCAGAGAGACCCTGGACCAGAACACCGCTGAGGTAGCCATAGACCTGGTAGAGAGTATGCATTCACCAGACATGGTGGAGAGAACCACTTAGCTAAATAGGCCCTGGTAATTCATTTGGTTATCCATCTGGCAATTGTAAATTTAGAAATTGGTTTTCCCAAAAAAAGGTTTAGCATAAGAAACAACTGGCCAGATTTTCTAAAGGATTTAGTCCTGTGAAGGTAGAAACAGTTATCTATGTACATCTAACAAATGCAATTTATATTCTACCCAGTTTTGAAAATTTTGAAAAAATACCGGCAGGTTGATAGTTTGATTTATGTTTGCTTCAGAGGCCACCTTTGGCAAAAAATGATTGGTGCTTGGAGAGACTATCCTTGTGGAGGATCAGGGAAGACACTTCTTGGAGTTCCGACACCCTCCTAGCAGAAGTGATGGCTACCAAGAAAGCAGTCTTCCAGGATAGATACTGTAACTCAACTGTAGTTGCAGGTTCAAACAAAAAAAAAAAAAAAAAAAAAAAAAAAAAAAAAAAAAGAGGGTGAAACAAGAGCCTGGAGAACCAAGGTAAGGTCCCGCAGAGGCGGAGGATCTTTCACCTGAGGACGTAATAGAAAGGTACCCTTTAGGAAAGCTTTGCAGAGCTTCAAAGATGCCAAGGAAGTCATATTGTTCCCTATGTGAAAAGTAGAGATAGTGGCCAGTTGTACTTCAAATAGTGGACGACCTGGCACCCTGTTGAAAAAGACCCACTAAGAAATCTAAAACTGCCGAGACCGGAGCCGTAAAAGGGTCTAAGGCATGCTGGAAAGCTCAGACCAAGAAAAAGCTTCCATTTGCTACGGTAGACTCTTCTGGCTGATTACCTATGAGCCGCAACCAGAATCTCCTTAACAGAGAAAGACAAACCGGGAGTCCTGACTATCATGGGAACTGAAGCAGCTAAGCCGTGAGCTTCAGACTGACCAGATCTGCATGCGGTATCCCAGAGGGGTGAGAAATGAGATCCAGAACTGGACCCAGAGTCCATGGTGGAACTACTGTGCGAGACCGTAGGGACAGGAACCAGACTTGCAGAGGCCAGAACAGGGAAATGAGGATGACTGTGCTCCCCAGCCTGTGAGCTTTCTGGAGAAACTTGGAAATCAAGGGCAGAGCAAGATAGGCAGAGTAGACAGAGTGGCCAAGCATGAACGACAGCATCTCAGGGGGCTTCCCCCCCCCCTGAGGGGGGTAGAGGGCGAAGAACTCTCTGCACTTCGTGCTAGGAGATGCAAAGAGATCGCAGCAAGGTCCCCACCTGAGGAAGATCTGTTCCACCAGTGAAGGCTTCAGAGACCACTCGTAAGGCATCAGAATGGACCTTCTAAGCCTGTCCTCTAATGTTGGACCGACCCGGAATGTGCGTTGCTACCAGAAAACTACCAGTGGAGATCACCCATTTCCACACACTCATGGCTTCTTGACAAAGGAAGTAGGATCTGGTCCCCCCCCATTTGTTGATGTACTAGACTACTGACATGTTGTCAGTCTGGATGGCAATAGTTCTAGAGGCAGACAGGCATGAAGAGCTTAACACGTTAGAAGCACCACCCTCATCTCTAGCACGCCGATAAGCAGACTGGTCTCAGGAAGGGACTATGTGTCTTGGACTGTCTGCCCCAAGCAATGCCCCCCCCACCCAAGCAGGGAGGCGTCTGTGGTCACTGTGGCTTTGGGCAAGGGTGAAAGAAGGTGACAACCCTTAGATATGTTTGAAGACCGACTCCACCACAGGAGAGAGAGAGTGCCTGCACACCTGGGATATACCAACAGCTTAAGACCAGGGTTGGTCCAGGAGAGATCATTGGATGGCAAGAGTCCACTGTTGAATTTGCATGTGAAGGCATGCTAAGGGCAATAGTTGAATTGTAGCTGCCATGGAACCCAAGGCCCTGAGAACAGATTCCACCATTGGAATCTCTGTATGAAGAACCGGCAAGACATGCACCTTCAGATTGTGTTTTCTCTGGGGTTAAGAAAGACCTACATTTGAATCTTATCTAGCTGAGCTCCGATGAAGTCCAGGCTCTGAAGTGGAGTCCATGCTGATTTGAAGAGATTGATGGTAATGCCTAGATTTTTGGCCAACAGTAGAAGGGCTTGGCATCGAAGATGCTTGGTCGGGGCAGCAAAGAGCCAATCGTCCCGGTACGGAAAGACCTGAATATCCTGAAGCCTAAGGTGAGCCGCAACTACTGCCATCACTTTGAGCACCCGGGGAGCGGTGGTTGAGACCAAAGGGAAGGGCTCTGAAAGTGATTGGCTCCTAGCCAGGAGCGTCTTCCATCTTGATATGGTAGTAAGCACCTTGGAGGTCTATCGAGCACATCCAGTCGTTCATCTGCAGGTAGGGCAGGATAGAGAAGAGTGACCATCTGAAATTTTGTCTTGGTTACTGCCAGGTTTAGGGTGGAAAGATCCAAGATGGGTCTTGGGTCCCCTGTCTGGCACCAAGAACCTGAAATAAAAACCACAATCTGGACTGGTCTGGGGGGAACCCTTTGAGGACTCATTTGCTTAGCAGCTTGCCTACTTCCAAGGCTGCTGCCTCCCTTTGAGCGGGTGGGACATCTGGGAGGTGCCTGGGAAGAAGAGGCGGTTGGTTGAAGGGAACTGAATAACCTCTGGATATGATCTGTAGCACCCAGCGATAGCTTGTAATGGATCAACTTGCCGCTGGGTGCAAGGAAAGGTGATCCCCAACTGCCTCCAGAGAAGAGCAGTCAGGGAACCCTTCAAGGCTGCTGCCCGGGCCTGTCCGAGAAAGGTTCCCGGGGCCCAGTATTTCTCTGATCCCCTCTGCCTTTGAGCTGGTGTGCATCGTACCCCCCTCTGCTTCTGGGGGACAGACTGCCCTGAGTGTCCCGGGAAAACACCAGAGACTTTCGGAACATCTTTGTCCTTCACGGATTCCTGGAAAAGGATCTTTGAGGGGAGGAGAAGTGAATCCCGATGGCAGACAGTCTTCCAATCCTTCTCACTCTGGACAGATTTCTCTCATACTGACTTCCCAAAAAGGGAAGACCCATCAAAAGGGGCATTGGTAAGACCACCTTAAAAGGGGTCAGAGAATTGACACAGCTGGAGCCAGGAATGGCACCAAATGGGGATTCCTGAACCGGCAGCCCTGGCAAGAGCGTCGCATGGACGAGTGGCCATTCGGGTGGAGAACCTGTCCACCGACATGGTCTCTGGGTCAATTCAGTGACCTCCTTGACTAGGACATGCTGTAAATAGTCCAGTGTGCCATATAGTTCAGCGCCCAGATGGCAAAGGTCGCTGAAGTGTACACCTGCTTCCCAAAACAGTCCAATGGTCAGGAGGGTGGACCATAGAGCTCTCCTGAGCTAGCTCTTTCTTTGTGGCCGCTGCCACGACCATAGCATCTACTGGGGATCCTTTGAACCAGTGCATCCTGTCTGCTGGGGATAGGCTCCAGGATGAGGGAGGCACTGCGATCCAACCCACTCAGAGCCGACAGCACCCCCTCTGATCCAACCCAGAGACTATGGCCCCGAGAGCTTGGATCAGACAAACAAAGCAACGACCAGCATAGAGGTACTAGGTACCATCTGCACTGACCCCTCAACCCAGAGGGGCCTTGGATCCAAGGGCTCAGATACTACAGGTCGGATCGGAGAGGAGAGGTTTGTGAGGCACCCCCTCTGGAGGGAGAGGGTGCAGGCAAGACCCCCCTCTGAATTTGAGTGCACATCATTTTGTCCACTTCACTAAGGGACCAGGTGGATCGGGAAGAGGCCACAAAAGCTGGTCTAGAATGGCAGCAAGGAGAAACAGGAGACTGCATTCTGACCTCCTGCTCTGGAGAAAATCCTGGGGAGCGGAGTTGGGGGGGGGGGGTCAGGCCTGGAAGACACAATCGTGGAGGTGGACCAACTGGGACAGAGCGGTCGGGAGAATGCTTGCAGGGCCCATCCTTGTCTTCTCCTCTTCCCCAGACCTCTTGGTGGGAGTTTGACACCCTGAGGCCTGGAGGGGAAGATGCTGCTGCAGGAGAAGATCCAGTGGAGGGGGTGGGAACAGCAGTTACAGACATTGGCAAAAGGCTCTTGACTATCAGTTTGCTCCTCCTATCCAGAAGTGCTCTGGGGTTAAACCCAGCACAGACAGGACAGGAGGTATCAAGGTGAGATGCACCCAAACACATGACACTGAATGTCATGATCAGCAGAGGAGAGCTTATAGTCACACATGGATTAGTGTTTGAAGCCAGATTTAGGGGCATCAGACATCATCCCCTAGATAAGGCCCAAGACACACACAGCTAGGGAAAGACAGAAAAGTTGTTTTTTTTTTTTTTTTACCGACTCTAATCACAAGGGGGAGGATAGCAAGGAAGATTAGAAAGGACAAAAAACTAACTCACTTAGGTGAAAAAGATTCAAACACACACCATGCTGCCAAGAGCTCGGACCATGCTGCAGGCTGCATCAGCAGCAAATGAGATCTGGGGAGGAAGGAGACATGGGGCATTATGGGTAGGGGAGGAGTTGAGAGCTCAGATCAAGAATGCTAACTAACAGACCGTGTCAGGTCCATGCTGGATCCGAAGCCCAAAAGTTGAAGACCAAATGAAGTAAACCACTTCAGATCATTAGTTGGGTATACACGTGCTTTTATTGTAAAGAACAACATTGTTGAGGTTTATTTTGATTACAGACACAAACCTTTTATTCTGTGTGCAGCACTACATTTCTAAGTTTTATGCCTTGCAAGGCAGGTAAGATCTGCAAATATGACAGGGATATCTGTGGTGACTACAGAGTATTCTGACATTTTGAATGAGAGTTAGCCAAGGTAACTGCCCACATACAAGGAGAGTGTCACACCCCCCCCCCCACAATAACACCATCCCCTTTTCTATCCAAACAATTAACTCCCATTCTTCCACATACCGTCACTCCCACACTTCCACATACCCTCACTCCCACGCTTCCACATACCCTCACTCCCACTCCCATGCTTCCACATACCCTCACTCCCTCTCCATCTATTGCACCACTTTTCATATACTTGCTTTCTCTTGTAAAGAATTGGCAATGGGTATTACTAGGGAGTGGAATAAAACAAGAGAGTACAAGTCTTTTTACCCTTACTCCTAAAGGTGAAGACATACAACTCTCCATTGTAATAAAATTAATATCACTTGAATTTAAAGGGGGAGAGAGCATCACTGCAAAATTATCTCTATGTACTGTTTAAAGCAGTTAATTGTCAACTCTTTTAGGGACATTAATTATGCTGCATTTCTCTTGGCACTGACTATACTATTGACTTTTACCAAGGAAGAAAAGTCAATTATCCTGTAAAAGTACATTTTTTTCGTGCTCTTAATCATGTCACTGAATTCTTAGCCCAATTCACTTAAGTTCATTGCTAAACTCTAATGACCTGCATTACTGAAGGACTGTAATCCTCACATGGATATCATAAGGCAAATTGCAAATGCTAATAGCAAAGTTAATACAAAACTTTTTTTTTTAACCAAGAAAAATTCATCTTTCCCTATTAGTGCTTGGAATGTTAGGTCCGACGCATGCAGCTGTCTGCATCATTTTGAGCCATCACACAAAACACTCAATTTCTCTACTATAAACCTCAAACCGATATTTTCCAACCTTGCTCATCTTTAACAGTATCAATCCTGACATCACAAACCTCATTCACTCCTTTGAAATGGACTAGTATCAAAATTCCTTTGCCAGTAACCCACCATAGTTGCACTAAACCCTCTGCCCAATGATTTCATCCAGTTCTCCCCTACCTGCTACCGCAGCTCATTACCTCAAATTTTACAAACACTTCATCCCTACCTTAATTTCATTACACAACTTTATGTACTTTTTTCACCCCCGATATACCAAGGTCTCACCATTTCCTACAACATGCAAGCTTATCCATCTTTCACCATCAGCCTTCCTCACATTAATCTTACACCAACATTACTCTTTATGTAGCTCTAGAGCATAAGAGACAAGGGACATTTGCACACCAACACATCTACATTCTTGTAGAAGTGAATCAGAGACAACTCCATAAACAGCTTTTGCAAGAAGGAGATTAAACAAAAATCTGAAAACCTTGCTTATTCAGGAGCAACACAACTTTCCCCAAAGTAGCACTCCACGGAGAATAATGGAATCCACAAAAAAGCTAAGTTACAAGGCATCTGTTCTGATCCAACAGTGCTCAAAATTTAAGCTGCAGCATGCAGTGAGATTATGCTGGTACTTTGGTAGGTGAAAAAATAGGAAAAAGGAGGCTGCAAATTATCTCTTTGGATAGGGAGAAAGGGCAGCAGATTACCCAAACAAGTCTGACATGGAGAATGATACTACATTCTGAACAGAAACTGCTTTGCAGATTTGCTCCATTTCACATTAAACATGCTGACAAAACAGCCAAGGGCAATACAAATGGGAGTCAAAGGCTGACTTGTACCAAAGAAACTGAGGTATAAACAGATATGGCATCTAATGCCATCGTAATAGCCATTGCCACTAACTGCACTACAAGCACTGTGAAGAATGTGTGACCCCACCATTGTGGGCTGCGGCTATGTTCTGCTTTTCAAATGCCCCCCCCCCCCAAAATAATTTTACCTTTGTTCACCAGTCCAGATTGAAGTGGCCCTGTGAGAAAAGCTCCAGCACATGCAGTACAATCAAAACCTTTTAAATTGATAACAATATCAGGCTTAATACAATTAAAATAAATTTTACAATACAAAACATTTTAAACTTGAACCAAAAAGCACCCAGGTTACCCCCCCCCCCAAAAAAAAAAAAAAAAAGCTACAATAGCTCGCCATGCCAAAAAAGAGCAGGAAGCATAACAAGAACCAATACTATCTAACACAACACATTTCTATTTTGTCATCAATAGTTTAACAATATTTGTTCAAAGTTTGGTTTAAAATACTGTCAGACATGTAAAGCAAATCAGTGCCACACACAGTACATCAAGATATATAGATTTTCCTGAATAAAGGAGCACCATAGTGCAAATCCTGGTTCTGTCAGTACACTTGAGCACCAACTATGAAACAAGACTCAAAACATGCACTAAAAAAAAATTTACAATGCAATCCGATCAGTTGACACGATGACTGCCATGCACGTATGCCTCAATGAGTACACATCTAGGTTAAATGTACTTGCTGACTTACGTAATTTCTTGATCCCGAAATGAGTGTTCAGTCACCATTTTCTCTTTACTATAGCTAATATCGGAACAGCTGGATAGAACAGTATCTAAAAACTTCTGTACTGCTACAGAACTTCCTTTTCCTGCAGTTTCTGCCAGAGCTTTTACTTTGTAATCATCTGTAAAGACTATTCCAAAAGTGTCACTGGCAAAGCCAAGTTGAAACATTCTTATTTCCCCTCTATCTTTCAATTCATTCTGCAAAAGAAAAAAAGTATATGAATTGCACATTGGGGAAGAATAAGGAAATGAACTGAGCAACATTTTAAGATACAAATATTTGAAGACGTTTGAATTTTCAGGATAGAAATTTCTTATCACACGAAGCTGCATTCTGCACACTTACAGCAGAAGACTTGCCACCACTCAAATCAACCAAAAAGCAATCTACAGTTAATAAAAAATACTGGTCAGCATTCCCCAAACAGTTCACGCTTTGCACATTTTTTTCCAATACTAAAAATATACAGCCTAAGGATTAAAACATCACTAGTGGTCATTGTTCAGCCCATCTTGAAATGCATCTAAATACTCAGAAGTGATGCAAGCAAATTAATAGGTTCACTGGTAGTTACTAAACATATGTTACACAAGACCACTGAAGACTACCCGAACTTTCCAATTACACCTGAGCACAGTTAGGCAAATTGAGGCTGAGAACCAAACTCCAGGCTACCAGAAGCAGCTCTTTAACAGCTCAATTTTAATCCTCTGTACTTGCTTGCCAAACTTTACAAAACGAGGATGGATTCACACATGGCAGTCACACTTGCCTATAAGCAATCCCTTTATAACTACAAGTATTATCCTTAATTCCCCTAACCAAAAGCAAAGCTTCACTTCCATATGTTACTTCGTAATACCCCCCCCCCCCCCCAACAAAAAGTCAGTACCCTGCAGGATAATCTTTCACAAAAAGTATGATTAAATTACCAACTACAATCACCTGCAACTATCTTCATACTAGACTACAATGTAATGTTACTAAGCACTGCCTCTTCAGGATAGTCTGTCATAATGTATAAAAAATACAAGCATCAACAAGACAATGAAAGACAGACTGTGAATATAAAATTAGTGCGTTTCACAGTAAAAAAGCTCATGTTTAAAAAGAGCAAGAACTGTGTCTGCATTCTCTGCATTAAGTTGAATATGTTCAAGGTGGGCACAGGAATGCAAGGCTGTGCCAGTCTTTGGCTCTTCCAATGTTTTTCAAGCACAGGGTATTAAGGTGCAGTCCTGGACAGTATCCAGTCAGGGGAATGAGAGCATTGCATATTGCAGATAGAGTCGTCTTAGCCTCCTGTGACGGATCTTTAACCTGCAATGACATTATATGGCAACTAGTACAAAGTGTCTTCTTAGCCTCCTGTGACGGATCTTTAACCTGCAATGACATTATATGGCAACTAGTACGAAGTGACAGGGATGAAAATGAGCACCTCCTAATAAGGACATGGTGCTCTCCATTTTCCAACTGTTTTGGGGACAGTTACCTCTGGTTTATGGAGCTCAAGTTCCTGGAGGTCATTTTTCCCTCAAACCTCCTCAAACATTCCGCATGCATTTATTCCCAAAATTCCCTTTTTTCATATGCATTTTTTCCCTACCCCTTTTCTAAAGATCCCACTTCCTGTTCTTTTCTCTGTTACTATATTCACCATTTCCAATACTTTTGACTTAGATTTCCATTTTCTAGTACCTGCTTTTTTTGTCAGCCACCAGAATGAAACTCAACCAGGCCTTACTATATCTAGGCAATTCCTACTTTGCATCATTGCTCAAAATAAGTAAACCATCTTTGGATACACCACTGACAGATTAGTCTGCAGGGAATTTTTTTTTTTTTTTTTTTTTTTACAGTTGGACAATTCATTACACTCCCAAAACTGTTTGCCAAAGTCAACATACTTGTGCGAGTGATTACTTACCTGGCTTTAAATGTCATAAAAATCAAAAAATTCCAAATGATCATAACCAAAAAGTCAACAAGTCAGCAATATCAATTTTACTGAAACTACCTAGACTTCTGCCCTACTAAAGTTTTGCAGGAGGACAAGCCCCCCTGCACCATGCACCCCACATCCCCTACTACGTATATACACAAACTCCGGGATCGCACTACAGTGAGGGAAAGGGGAAATTTCCTGATACCCGCTATAGTGCAATCTCCAATCAAATCAACAAATCCATAACAGAGACTGCTAGTGTGCATTCACTGTTGTGGATTCAAACATTAAAAAAAAAAACACACACATTACAGAACCTTGGAAGAGCGACATTCAACCTTCCAAGGTCCGTGCAACTGCTTCTGACATTTTGATGGCAAATCTCCCAAAACATAGGTTTCCAATTACCCCTTTCTTCCCCATCACACCTCCAACATTTGCAATCTACCCTAGGAAAAATTCTTTGGAATCGAATCTGCTTTGAGTAAAAAAATACCTATACAAACAATTAAAAACATAAGAGGGGATAAAAAAATGGCAGACTAGCAGACTGCTGCAGTGGCAACTGCTTGCAGGCAGTGTACAGGAGTGGTGGGGAAGCTACAGCTACGCCATAGAACAAAGCTCTCAACGTGCAAGTCCATGTCCCTGCTTCAGTTACAGTTACGACAGCTTAGGTAGTGAAAGAAAGGATAAAGTCACAGATTGAAGGAGTCTGATTTCTGTTCTAGGGGTTAGCAAGTTACTTCCAATGACAGAATGGAGAGATATTTTCAGATTACAAAGCTTCAAGTACAACCACTATTCATAAAAGTATTAAACAGCAAAGAGGAGGTAAAGTGCCCAAAACGTAACTAGTAATCCAAAATTAGGCACCGGAGACCAGCAGTTCCAACACACAAGTGATTTAATGTTCAAACACAGCAAAAGGAACACACATCCACAAATAACCAACGCGGATAAAAACACTTCCCCTTACGTTTTAGTCTCATAGAACTTCATCAGATGGGCAAAAACCTCATAGTTACCTAGTTAAAAATAACTTCCTGTTTGAATAGGCCAATGAAATCATTACCAAGATACAGAAAGAATGGATTCTAAACTGCATGTGACAGTCTAGTCTAACACCCCATCTGGTGGACAAATAAAACACATGAAAACGTATATAAAATCAAGAATTCACTTAAATAAACCACGATAAAACATGAATATACATACAAATGTAAAAAAATGTAAAATTTTCACAATTTTGCAGACCTGAGCTTTTAGACACACCCAAGGGAGCCCGCAGGATTTTTTGCAGGGGGGTGCAAACCCAGAGCCCCACCCACACAGCTCCCCCTGCCCCCTGCCAACACAGCCCCGCCCAAGTCCACCCACCCCAGCCCTGCCCACACAGCCATTCCAGTGTCCCATTACTTGGCTATTTCTCCCCATTTGCCGTAGACACTGTTCAAATCTCTGTGCATACTGTTTTATGCTTTAGTTCTACAATAATTACAGACAGTTGGATTTAATTTACAACTTTTATTTCAAACGTTATAGCCCAAACACTGATAGACATTTACTAAACCTAAACAAAGCAATAGTCTTACAATGAAAACAGACTTGGCATTAAAGCTTCTCTACTTTTGAAACTCACATTCATTGAAACCGCATCGAAACCCACATTCAAAGAAAATGCATCTGACCAGTGGCAGGTTATTTACCTTTGAACTGTTTTCAAGCAATAGGCTCCTTGCACACTGTTAGGGCCATGCAAAAGTTATTTGATTTACCTGATTGTATTAAATTACAATATAGAATTGAATTATATCCCCTGCATTATACAGCAACACTTGTTTGAGTGTGTTTTAAATTTATAGTTTTGAACATTTTTCCAGTAAGCAATGAAACAAAACATACAAACCAATAATGACAAACTGCCCAATTCAGAACATTTCAACCATAAAAGGCCACTCACTACAATCCACCAATATCAGTCAATACACACAATCTCTGCCGAAGTAAAAGTAATCTGAATAATTCCACATTAAAGATATCTGAAACTAATGAAGAGGTTTGTTGCTAGAAAACTGTATATTTCAGTGTTTCATCTACAAATTCAGTGCCTGCTGCCGTCAAAGAATAAATTGCCTATGTTAAATTTAAAAAATGGTAAGCTGGTATATTGCAATAGAAAATGGATGGCAAGCTGAAAAACAGGTTCATAGTTACTAGGCATCTCATCCAAAGGAGGACATCCTCAGGACTGCAGCATACAAATGTACATGCTGTAGGAATAGAACCTCAAGCCTCTACATTAAGATGCAAGTATTCTACTTGTGGTGCTACTAACATAGCTTTAAAACTTTATACCACAATAGAGATTCCATTTGCTAAACCAAACAGTTGCACATTGTAAATAAACTTGTCATGAGCAGCAGTAAACTTAGCTTCCCTTAAAACTCACAGTTCCTTGAAAATGCACTTGAAAATAAATTCCACCTGCTAACTCTAACTTGGGTATTTCACTTTCTCTCTCTCATACACAAACATACCACACCCCTCAAGGCCTCAACCTTAGTGCAAGAAATCTGGACAAAGCCCAAAATAAATAGGGACAGATTATAAATATGGCTCTCAAACTTAGAAAATTGCAAGAGTAACAGGATTTGTGTTAGTATGCATTTTTCTAAATGATATGACGTCTAAAACTGAAATGTATTTCATTATTTAGCAACTACAATCCTTTTTAGGAGGAATATGGGGCAAAAATCTGGACATTCTGTAAAAACCTGGACAGCTGAGGGGTATGCTACCTCCCTCTTACACACACACACACACACACACACACACACACACACACACACACACACACACACACACACACACACACACACACACACACACACTAATTCTGGTCAGACTTGAATTAGTTCTGGGAAGGTTGCACTGAATGGCACCGTGCTTGATCTGAAGTGGGTGAAATCCTGGTAGCCAATAACTCTGATCTGCAGCTCAGCAATGTGGAGCATTAAAGCATTTTTAGCAGAGCATGGTTTCATCACTACCTATTGTGTTTGCACATAAGCTGTAGTTATTTCAAATATTTGCCTTTTTTTTGATTACTACAGAGTACATTTACCCACCAGAGCTATTGTGTTTTTGACTTCAGTGTGGAGCTTACCTAGCTGTTGCAGGGCTTGGCTTTTAAGTAAGGTAGCAATGCTTATTTACCATATGCCATTAAAGCTACCCAACTACAAGTGTACTAACACACAGACACTGGTCTCCAATAAATTTAATGAGCTTCTGAAAATACTGTAATCCTGTCCTTTTATTACAAATACTGTCATATGCATTTCAATACCCAAGGCTTATACATTATCTAGTTACGTAAATATTCTCTGCATGGCAACAACGAAAAGGCTTTCAATGCTGGTAATTCTTTAACAGTATGCTTACTAAAGCTTACTTGCATCTTACAATCTCAGACAAGTTTACTTGATGTTCATTAAATCATGGCTACTTAAACAGAGCAACAGGGCACTGTGACAGCATGCATTTCCTGAATAATAAGAAGCATAAATCAACAGTATAAAAATCTGATAGAAAACCAGAACATTCTGCAAAATCAAGGACAGATGAAAAGCCACGGTCATATTTGTGATCTACCTTGGATGGGGGAATACTCTGCACACTTACACTGCATAACTGCTCCTTGCCTTCCTTGGACACATCCAGAGCCACTACAATGGGGAGTGGGGTGCAATAAGTATGTCATAATTTGAAATGTCTCTGGCTGACAGTGATGGCTCTGACACTCATACCTCAACTTCAGAGCAAGAAATCTGGACAAAGCCATACACAGAACTAGAAGTGGGACACAGGCCCAAAAATAAGGCCAATTTTTAAATATTGCTCTTATTAACTTAGATAATAGAACAGTAGTAGATCTTGCATTAGTACAAATTTTCTGAAGGGTATAAAATCTGAAACTCAAATGTCTGCCATTATTTTCTAACTTCAATATTTAATGATTTGCCACTAATTTGCCAGAAAACCACAATTTTATGAAAAACAGACCAAAAATGTGATGCAAAAATATAAAGTTGCCAGACAATACAGCTGGGAACCGGTCAAAAAAGGGACACCTTTTTAATATTAACACTGTTAACTTGAGCATCTAACAAAATAAGAGCATCTACATGCATTTCTGAAATAAAAGTAATCTATAACTCTTGATCATTACAGTTAATTGTAAACCCTCCACATTTTCTTCCAAAATTGCCATTTTGGAGGAGGGATTATTAGGGGAGAGCAACACTGAGCCAAAATTGGGGACAATTCAGAGGTTTGGATATTCCTAATCTACAAAGCGATTTGCACGTACCTCTCAACCTCTTAATGCAGGAAATCTGGACAAGGCCAAATATATTGGGGGAACATACAAACACTACTAAAAATTGCTCTTGTATAAACTTGACAGTCTTGCATTCGCATGCATTTTTCTGAAGGTTATGACGTCTGAAACTCAATGTTTGTCATTTAGTGAATTCATTCCTAAATGATGTGCTAGAAAAACAACATTTTATGAGGAACAAACCAAAAATAAGAAGCAAATATCTATTCATTCTGCAAAAATATGGATAACAGAGGTATAGTTCAACCGGGGCTGTCCGAGTTTGCTACCCTTCCCCCCCTCACAAAATCATGGTCGAATGGAGCCTCCCCCCTGCAGCCATTCCAACGTCCCAATCCATGGTTATTTTGCCCCATTTACCATAAACACTAATGTGCATACTACTTTACTTCTGCGATGATTTAGATTTCATTTGAAAGTTCTATTTTGCATTTTACACACAAACCCCAATAGATATCTGTTAAACAAAGCAATGCAGTCTCACAATGAAAACAGACTTAGCATTAAAACTTCTCTGCCCACAAACTCACATGCATTGAAACAGCATTGAAACCCACATTCAAAGAAAATACATATTGCCAGTGGCAGATAAAGATCAACTCTGGGCTGTTTTCAAAATCATAGACCCCTTGAGCATGAAACATACACATGCTCTTTGATACATCTTCCTGACTGTATTACATTACATTCCTTGTACAATACAGTACAGTTGTTAAAGGGCATTTTAAATTTATTGTTTTGAACATTTTTCCAGTAAACAATGACACAAAATGCATGCACCAATGACAAAACTGCCCAACTCAGAACATTTCCATCATAAAACGTCTACTCAACCTTCTATAGTCCACCAGTATCAGTAAATATGCACAATCTCTGAAGTAGTAAAATCCACATTAAAGAAATCTAACTAATAAAGAGGTTGCCTGCTAGCAAACAACTTTATATGTCATTGTTTCATCTACAAATAAAGTGCCTGTTGCCCTTGAAGAATAAATTGCCTATGTTGCATGCATTAAAAAAAATAAGCTAGTAATACCGCAATACGGAAGGGATAGCAAACTGATAACAGGTTCATAGTTACTATGTATCTTTGCCAAAAAGGACTGCAGCATCCACCCCCTTTACAACATAGTACAGTATCAGCAATGCATCTACCTACTGTGGGAGTAGAACCCACAGCCTTCTGCATCAAAAGCAAGTACACTACCTGTTGTGCTATTAACAATGCAAGCAGACTTAGCATAAGCAGCACTAAACTTTTGTTCCCCTGCAGCTCTCAGCTCCTGGTAAAATCTACTCAACACTCAGCTGTATCTCTGAACTTTGCAGCACAACCTATCTGGAAAAAGCCAAAATTTATGGGGGGGGGGGGGACAAAAGGCCAAAAACCAGGGATACATTTTAAACATTGCTTGTATAATGTTGGAAAGTTGCTAGAATAAAATGCTATGTTACCACCATACATTTCACTGCCACGTCTTGAACCCAGGGGATCCTGTGCAAAACAGTCAGAGAAAAATACCACTATGTCTTCCTCCATTTCAGCTGATTTGGCAAACTTAAATGGCTATAGTTAGTGAATGCAGTTCTCACCATAGCTGTCAACCTCTTAGCAAAACACACCTGAAAAGACAATAATGTGGGAATACAGCTGCCAAACATTCAGTGAATTCAGTTCTCACCATAGCTCTCAACCTTAGCACAAAATACCAGGACGAGGCCAATAATGGGGGAATACAGTCCCACAAATATGGTCAAATTTCAAATATCCAGGTTATAAACTTAGACAATTACTAGAATAAAAGATTTTGTTTTACCATGTACTTTCTGAAGAATATGAAGTCTGACATTCAAATGCCTGTTATTTTTAAACATTTGTTAACCAGGAAACTAGTCTGACTTGGAACAAAAAGCCAAATTTCAGCAGAGCAGGGAGAAACACATATTTGTAAGGGATAGGAGGACATGCAGACTCCACAGAGAAGGCACCCCAGCTAAGAATCAAGCTAGAGGACCTGAAGCTGTCAGGCAACAATGCTACCAGTGCACCACTGTACTACCAACCTTTGCAAGCAAATATGAAGATACAGAAACCACAGATTTTTATGACGAACTGAACAAATATGAGGCAAAAATCTGCATTTTTTTTTACAAATAGTGGTGGGTAGGGAATTCAGGTCCTTGCCTCCTGCAACCAAGGTACACTGTGTGTTAACAAGGGCATTTTACACATACACACACACACACACACACACACACACGTTAACCTACCTACCCTAACCCACACATACAACTTAAAAACAATCCAACTCAAACTCCCACCCAAAACCCTTAAAAAACAGCCAGTTACGTTACACTCCATGCAAATCCATACACCACATCTAACGTAAACACTGCACGTCACGTAAAGTAAAGCCATAAACACAAATTTGAGATATTTGAATTCGCGATTATGCAGTTTCCACATTTTGAAATTCGGCTTTATAGTCTCGTCGAGATTTCAGCATTTTGAGATTATAAAGTGAAATTTACATACATGTATATATATATATATATATATATATATATATATATATATATATATATATATATATATATATATATATGAGCTACATGGAGTTTAGCAGTTAATGCTCAAAATAGTTATATACTAGCAACAGTTCTACACCAAGCAGAGAAACTGTGATAATATTTTTAGGAGGTCTTGGTGTGTAGGTTTACAGATGAAATAGAAAGCATTTGTTCAAGGCACAATGTGAGGAGGTGTAAGGATTAGAGTGGCTACTGCAGCAATACCAATCCCAAAGGGACAAACTGCTATAAAGCACCGCTATCGTTCAGAGTAAAAATAATCCTTCTTCTGGTACAGGCATTCAGCATAGCAAAGAGTAATCCTAAAGTTTACTTTGCGTAAAGTCAAAAGCATGAGTTATTCATTAATAAATTAATTATTGTTTAAGTAATATGTCATTTGGGAGAATTCTCTGGAAAATATATTGTGTCTAGACAATACTGGAGACATGCAAGACTGATTATAGAATACAAATTATGTAAAATCTTAAAGGTAACTTTTTTCCAAACCTGATATTAATATCACTGACTATCCAAATGCTTTGATTTCTGAATTAGTGTATTTTATGTGACACACTTGTTATATATGGTTTTGTTACAATTAATTTAGAATTGATGCTAATTTAACTGCTATATTTCACTACAATAAGTGCCTGCTGAAATTCTACAGACCTATTGTAATCCTCCTAATTTCAGATCTGCAGCTGTGAATTTGGAAGAACTGATACAAAGTCTGAGTGTGAGAAATCTCTGGGAATTACTCCTGTTCTGTAGTAGCAGAACATGGAGTTTTACATACAAGTTGAAGGCTGTAGGTAGTATCAACTCCTTTGTTGGTCAGTATGGGGCCAAAGCCCCAACAAAAAAAAAAAAAAGCTTTAGAAGTGCAGTAAGGAGTTTCTGCAATGTTTGTTTGCTGTTGGGAGCCACATATATATATTTTTTTAAAGTTAGGGAGTGAGGCATGTGCGTATATAATGACAATGGAGAAGCCATAACTTTACGCTGGTGAAAAAAAGCATATTCCAGATTACAGACACACACACACACACCTTACCTGTCCAACTCCATTGTCTCGGAGCAGCAAAATCCACACTCGATTTAACGCTTCCCTGCAGCAGCAAAATCTGCGCTCGATTTAACGCTTTCTGCAGGAGCTGTGAACTCAACTTACCTCTCTCCTGATTGGTCCTCTTCTGTGGGGCAGTCTAAGTGTGTCCGCGCATGTGCGGCGTTCCGGTACTCTGTAGAAAATGAAAAATGTTAGCCCATTCCAGTGGGGTGCAAGTGCACCCCCTTGCACCTGCCTGCGGGCGCCCTTGGACACACCATATCATTAAGTCCTGAATTGCTGCAAGCATCCAGGACTAATTGCCAATATAGTTCCCTGTATTAAAGTCTGGTCTCCCATGGCCCACCCCTGGGGTCCCTAGGACGTAATGATATGGTGTCTATAAAACTTGTACTAAAGCTCAGGTCTGTGAAAAATTTACATTTTTATGTATATTCATGTTATTTTATTGTGGTTTATTTAAGTAATTCTTTATTTTATGTACATTTTCATGTGTTTTATTATTTGTCCACCAGATGGTGCTAGACTAGTAAGACTGTCACATTTGCAGTTCAGAATCCATTCTTTCTGCATCTTGGTTAACTAATTACTGATTTCATTGGTCTATTCAAACAGTAAAAGTTATTTAACTAGGTAACTATGAGGTTTTTGCCCATCTAATGAAGTTCTACGAGACGAAAACGTAAGGGGAAGCGTTATCAGCGTTTATATTATTTGTGGATGTGTGTTCCTTTTGCTGTGTTTGAACATTAAATCACTTACGTGTTGGAACTGCTGGTCTCCGGTGCCTAATTTTGGATTACAACCACTATACATGTTAACACGAGTCATAAGAAGTGGTTTGGGTACCTTAAGATGCCCTGGTGTCCCTCCCACAGAACTATACAATGTGCAGGCCACAATTCCTGCAGCATGTCCTGGAGCATCTCATCTTAAGGATCCCTCAAGATGAGATAAACAGCTGCTAAGCCTAGAGAAGGAAGGATGGTTTAAGCCTGCTCTTCCACCACATCCCTTACCAGGATAAACAATTTTACAGCAAAACACGCAACACAAATGTTTCATAAAATGCATTCAAATGAAGTGCACCAGAAATTACCCCAATTTCATAAATAATTAAATGGTACAATCTCAAAGGAATAGAAAAATTCTATAAACTAAATTTTCTTGTTTTAATGTAAATTGCAAGTTGACTCGCTTTTAAAAGCTACTGCAGCAAAATACATTTTCACGAAGTGCAACTGATCTGTACAGGATCGGTCCTCCCATAGAAACGCTTTTCATAAACTCTGTGCTACAAATTGGCAGAGGAGTTAAAATTTATATTCTTCCAATCTATATCCATTTCTCATGTCCATCTTCTCAATAAACTTTTTAAAAGTAAGCAACAAACTTAGAATTTGAGACTATACCAGGAGAGAATATCCAGTTTACTACCTTCCATTAAGCTAGATTAGAAAAAAGCCACAAACAAATTTCTGATGAGTGAGGAACACAACTCTTACCAGCTGGCGGTCAACGATGGTTTTGTCTTTAACGATACTGTAGAGCTGATGCTTCAGGACGATTGTTGGAAGAACATCGTTAAAAAGTTTCCTAGGAAACAATGACGCCAGGTATTTCACAGCAGCCTGCGTGTCATTTGGAACATCTTTAAAGTAAAAGTTGGTTAAAGTTTTAGGAGCAATTTCTTTATACATGTTGTAAGCAGAAATCAAAGTGCAAATTCTAAAACTGGAGTTAAAATGCATCAATAGTTGCAGTATAACAAAAATGCTTAAACCAGGTCATCAACAACCTAACAGGAGTAATCTTAGTGTACAAGCTGCAGTAGTAGTGACTTGCATTTGAGAATTCTGGTCTCAACTTACAGATCTCCAACACCAAGGGACTTCCCTCATACTCAACTTACATACACTTAACATGACTCCAACCAATAGTCAAACTTGGCTGAAACATCAGCTCTAAACAGCCAGATAAATGAGAAGAGACCCAGTGTACCAAGAATAGCTTACCTTAAATTATACAAAGTTTCAGACAATTTAAAGGAACTTTCAATACAATACACATTTAAGTAAGACAACACTCCTACAAGAGTGTAGCTGTACAGCATTCAGACCTCGCAAATTCAAAGTTACAGGAAATGGACACTGTCAATGTGCAGAATCTCTACTGTTAAAAGTAGTCTACTGCTAAAGGTGTACTTCACTAAGCTGGCAAAAATCATTTGATGTGAAAATACAACTACAGGAGCTGTAGACTGCAGGTCTGTCACCTGACAGCCTAGCATACGGGGTGGTGGTGGTGGTGGTGGTGGGGGTGATAATAAATTATGTCATGTAATTCTTAAAGTTCTTTCATAGGTCAATAGATACTACATTACTTATCTGTGAGCATCGTAAGAAACCTAGCCTGCATTCCAATGGTAATTAGGCCTTATATTTTCCCCAGTATGGCTCTCCAAAAACAGGCTGTACAAAACATATACTGGTTCCAGTTCAGGAGGGCAACTAGAGCTAAACGAACCAATCGAATTCATTTGTTCAAGTTACATTTGACTGGACTACAAGAAGTACTCTGTTTATGTGGAAGGGAAGCTGGTTCCATAGAAGTTGTATTT